>NW_016805762.1:2435323-2539785 GCF_001698545.2 Rhinopithecus bieti
CCCCCCCCCCCCCCCCCAATCTCTGAAATATGAATGTATCTTGTAGTTTCTGGTTACAGTTTAGTTGTTTAGTTGGCAACATTTTAAATTTTTACTGTTAAATAGCAGTGGTGAGATATAACATTGGTGACTTGGATTAGATGTAATAGATTTTTGTGTGTGTGTTCTTACTTGGAACAGCAGAGTATATAGTTTCTGTGTATTAGTTACCAGAGATTTTTGAAATGCTGATATCAGTGTATGAAGTTCTAACCTTTCTAAAATTAACTTCATGGAGGTAAAACAGATGCGTAGAAACTTCTGAATCTGTCCTAGAATTCTTGTATTCTAGTAATATCCAGGTGCTGGCGACTCTTATTTAAACAGAAAACTTTTGTTCTTTACTAAAAATGGTATTTTCCATCATTAGATAAAAGTAAAACCACCAGCCTTAAATTTTTCTTTTCCTTTAAAGTCATGTAATACCTTGAGAAATGCCATTGTAATAACCTTATGTAAAATTCCCAATTATTCATGAAAGTTAATATTATTGCTATCTTATTAAGTCAGCCTTTTATTATAAGATTTCTACGTACTTTTAGATGTTCTGTTAAAGTGACAACTTTTAGTATGAGATGTGCTTTTGATAGGAAGAATAATTAACAATTCACAGGATAAAATTTTATAGCCACATTTTTTGATTTATTTAAAATAATTATTTGATAAGGGGGAAACTTATTTTGTGATACTAATTTAAGATCTGCTGCCGGGTAATTCTTAAGAGTTGTTCTGACTCTGAAAGCTTTTTATTAATAGTCTAGAAAGCATATGACTGAGGTTTTGGTTATAGTTGTGACTTCTTTCATTTTGGCAAAGAATCATCTTTGTGGCTTTTCCTCTAGTCGTTTTCATTGTTGCTAGTGAAAGAAGAGAAAAGATGGGTATAATCTTAATTTCTGTCATTTCCACTTTTCTTTAACCCCTTTCTATCCCTCAGTCAGAATTCCAAGTGACAGTTGAGAGATTGAACAGTTTAGTTATGTAAAAATTTCAGTCCTTTTACCCCATGGATTTTTATTCTGGAGGAAAAGATTGAGCTTATGAAAGCAGAAACCAATAATGGTGCCAAGTTGTTATTTCTTCAGGTTGTAGGAAGCAGAAAGACAGCAGGTACCAAGTAAGGTAATCTGTTGATACCCTAAAGGAGAGAAGGCTGCATTTGGATTTAGGCTTGCAGATGGTCAGATAATGCAAAAATTAACTCAGAATAAGACTTTTTTTTTTTTAATGAGCGAGAGCACATCCTGAGTTTTAGTGAAGGAGCAGCATGATTTATTTATTCTTACTCCAGTAGATTTTAAGATTCAGTGGTCAAGATTATTAAGTAAAACTATAGGAAGTTTCTTCTTTTGCTCTGCTGCCTTGTTAAATTGTATTGCAGAAGAATTTATTGTATATGGTATAGTTTTGGAAATCATCTAGGGTGGAGACAGTAGGATTGGATTAAACCAATAAAGTATGAAGTGAGGTAAAAATGTTGGAGGAGATGCAAACTAAGCTGGGTCAGTTTTATGCAATAGAGTATTTGATGAGCTGAAGACCAAGAATTTCTAAACTGTAACTTCATTAAAATTCAGTTCCTCAAATACTTATTTACTAGTTGAGTATATACTAGGTACTTACCTACATGCTGAGCCTACAGAGATGAATGAGACTTGATTCTTGCCTTCCTAATGTGGAGTAGAAGTGTTAAACACAAAATTATGGTGAATGAAATTTTGGAACTCCATGTACAGGTTTAGAGGAAGAGATAATGCATTCTATTAATATTTGAAGGAGGTGGGGAGGTAACACAGGGAACAACTAAACCTGATTTTGAAAAATGAGCATGAATTTGCCAAAGAGCTAAGAGGCAATCCAGGCTGAGGGAATACAACGTTCAAAGACATGACAGTGTGGCCAGATTGGCATATTCAGAGTGTTGCTATATTGCAGAAGTACAAAATACAGGAAGGATGTAAGGAGTAGAGAAAGATTTGATAAGACCTAATTATGAAGGGCTTTGTATGCTGTGTGAGGACCATGAACCTGATGTAGCATGTGGGTAAGCCACTAAAGGGTGTTGGAAGGATAAATGAGCATTTAACCTAACATTTTAGAAAGAAGACTCCGGTAGGTAGGACTGACTAAAGGTACAGTACAGTAAATGGTTAAGGTGCAGGTAACTTAGACTTAATAGTGGTATATCTTTTTCTGAGATGGCATTCGTTGAAAATAAATATGGACAAAAACCATCTTCATGAATGATTTAAAGGCTTAATGTATGATTTGTTTTTCATAGTATGAACCTGATTTAATGTACTTTTGACAACAACCATTTCCCTTCTGATGTTTGGATTATTTTTTCCCATTGGTAACTTTTTTCCTGTGCCTTCTACAAAACAATTCTTACGAACTAGAAGCAGGGAGAAGAATTAGGGTATTACTATATTTGAGATGAGTAAGCTGAGGGCCTAAACTTAGGCATTAAAGAGAAGGGTTTAATTTCATAAGTATGTACAGAGTGGAATTTTAGGACTTGGATAGGGCAATGGAAAATTAATACTATTTGGAAAATGATTGTAATAAGATTGGGAAAAACAAAAAAAAGATTGGGAAAAAAGAAACTAGCAAGATTGGGAAAGGGGCGCACAGAAGAGAATGTTCTAGGAGAAAGACGGTAAATCTTTTTGGTCAGGCTGCTTGGCTGTCTGAAGATACGGGAATACTGAGGGAGAAATCCCACTTTGGATATAAGATAAATTTTAACATTGGGGACTTCTGTGTGTACTGGGGAATGCCAGAAGAAGTTTCAAAGGGGGCTCACCTTACATGTCATGTTCTAATGCTTTATGAAGAATGTATTCCTGTTGCTTTTGCAGTTTACAATCAGTTTTAAAACATTTTATATCTTGATCTGGTTGGTAGTTACATAGTATCTATCTAACAAAATTCACTGAGCTGTAAACAGGATTTGTGCACTTGTCTGTGTAAATGTTACACCTTAGTATAGAAAAAAAAAATCAAATCAATTAAAAGAGCCCCTGTTTGCCTGCCTTTCTCTTTTCTTTTCTTTCTTTTCCATTCTTTTCTTTTCCTTTTCCTTTTCTTTCTTTTCTTTCTTTCTTTTCTTTTTTCTTTTCTCTCTTTCTCTTTTCTTTCTTTGTTTTTTGGATTTGCAAGATCTTAGAGTCTGGATTCTTTGTATTTGAAGAATTGAATTAATGTAAAGGAAGTGAGGCAGGTTGTCTTAAGGTTATCTTTTCTAGTGATTAAGATTTTCTTCATAAGATACTAATTCATTTTGCCAGCCCATTTTATACTACTACTTTTTCTGTGTCTCTTGTGTAAATGTATCTCTTTGTTTTGTTTTCTGAATTCTTTAATTATCACAATAATTATCAAGTTATTGTCCTAAATTTTGTATCTATTTAATAACCCTAAACAGTTTTCACAAAATTATATTTCTTATCTGGTTTTTCTTTATGCAAATTTGGTAAAGTTAAACTTTTGGTGATTTTATTTTAGCCTAATAAAGATGTTGTGGAACAAATGGAAAATGGTAAGAGTTTAGTTTTCTTTTATATTTTGATGAGTTACTTCTACCAAATTAACTACATTAATCATATTTTTAAAATTCTCTTTAAACTTTGTAATGGAAGAAAATGTGGTATACTGTTGATTTGGGATTATATTACCGTTTGTGGGTTTCATGTGTGGCAGTAATTTTACTTGTTCAGGCTAGCATATAAGCATGAATTACTTGGGTACATTTTACTTGTAAAGAGGACGTATCCTGAGACCATGATCAACCATCCCTAGGAACCTTTCTAGAATTAAGTTTGTAAGAAATGATGGACAAAGGTTGATCCACTTAAAATGATTAGAAATAATACCATTAACTGGCTGGGCGCAGTGGTTCACACCTGTAATCCCAGCACTTTGGGAGGCTGAGGCGGGTGGATCGATCACCTGAAGTCGGGGGTTCAAAACCAACCTGGCCAACATGGCAAACCCCGTCTTTACCAAATATACAAAATTAGCCAGGCATGGTGGCGCATGCCTGTAATCCCAGCTACTTGGGAGGCTGAGGCAAGAGAATCGCTTGAACCTGGGAAGCAGAGATTGCAGTGAGCCGAAATCGCGCTATTGTACTCCAGCCTGGGCAGCAAGAGCGAAACTCCGTCTCAATAAAAGAGAAGAAATAATATCATTAACCTTGAAAAATAGTTAATACATGTGTTATAAACTTATAATTTCAGCATTCAAGAAAAAGATGAGAAGTTAAAGACTGTAGAAGAATTACTTGAAACTGGACTTATTCAGGTGGCAACTAAAGAAGAGGAGCTGAATGTAAAGCATTTTGTAGTTTTGTTTTCCTTGTGTTTATTCAGTGACATAAAAGGATTTCACTGTAATTTGTGTAAGGTTTTCCCCATAGATCTTAAACTTAATAGTACCTCTCACATTTTATAAATTTATATAATGCTTTTTTTTTAAAGATTTTTTTAGAAGTTAGTAATGCATAATTGTAACATTGACTGCCTTAATGAGGTAGATACTATTGTTATAGTTTGTCAGTTTCCCCACTTGCACCCTTGTCCAAATTATAACCAAATGATAACTAGCAGACTTAATTCATGAAATGGTATTGGAGGCCAGAGAAGAGATTGCCATTCTATTTTATGGTTGTCATTAGCTTTAACTAACTTGATTGGGAAAAGGTTGCTGGAAGAAGTAAGTTAAAAGATGTATTTGAATTTAGGGAGAGGAGTAACTTAACTAACAAGTGGTATACTATGTATTTTTGAGGTTGTTCAGATATAAGTAGAAATATATGTGGGTGTAATTGAATTAAAAATTCATTTGGGTAGCTATTGAAGTTGCAGAATTATAGACATGGAAAAAAGTGAGAGTTTTGGGCCTTCCAGAGTGGAAAAGAAGCAGCTAAAGAAATGAGAAGCTAATGTATTTTGAAGCTAGCTATATTTTTCAGAAAATAAAAGCATGTTTTGCTTATATGTCTTTGAAAAAGGCAATAAGAACAGAAAATTCATCTCTGACAAAAGAAGTTCAAGACTTAAAAGCCAAGCAAAATGATCAGGTAATGTAGTACATTTTTACAACTGTTCTTTGTCTCTGTGTTTTTTGTTTGTTTGTTTGTTTGTTTGCTTGCTTGTTTTTTTAAATTAAAAGAAACGGGGTCTTGCTCTTTTGCCCAGGCTGGAGTGCAGTGGTACAATCATAACTCACCATAACTTCGAACTCCTGGGCTCATGTGATAACTCCTCGCTCAGTCTTCTAAGTAGCTAGGACTATAGGCTCATGCCACGATGCTCAGCTAACTTTTATTTTACTTTTTGTAGAGATGGGGTCTGGACATGTTGTCCAGACTGGTCACAAATTCCTGGCCTCAAGCAGTCCTCCCACTTTAGGTTCCTAAAGTGTTGGGATTATAGGCATGAGGCACTGTGCCCAGCCCATTCTCTTTTAAACAGGGGGCAAACTGTTGCATGGAAACAAATCTGTTGTTTGTTTCTCTTCCTCCAGGTTGGAATTTGTCAATTATAGTTTTAATTTATGAATGATAATCAGTAATAGAGACTGCAATTTATATAATAATGATTGTATGCCAGGTACTGTGACGAATACTCCAGATAGGGTGCCATTGCCTCTTACTAGAGTGATAAAAAGGTTCTGAGTATACAAATATAAAGTAAGACTCTAGTAAAAGAGGCTGCCTGAAATTAGACAGTTTCTTAGTTGTATTTTCTCTATGGTTGGAATTATTGATTAAATAATTTTAACATTTATCTAATGATTTTTTTCTTTTGACATATTTGTAAGTGGCCTTAAAGCTACCTATTTTCAAAATGCTATTTATTGTCATTATTATGACATTAAAAAAGTCTCGAAAGAATGCCTGGGCTTTTCCTGTTTGGATTTTGATTGTAGTGGAAAATCTAAGGATAATGTGCATTTCTATTTCTGACCCATTTCTATTTTGAATAAGTTACTAAGTAGGATACTTTCCTATTTCCAGGTTTCTTTTGCATCTTTAGTTGAAGAACTTAAGAAAGTGTAAGTGATAACATTATTATAAACTGGTTTTTCTTCTTTGGTCCATTTTTTGTGTGTGTGTGCTCAGAAATCTAGTTTTATTGTGCAATTGGGACAGCTGATGTATGTTTAACTTTCACTCTAGAATGTTTCTTAATGGAATAAGAGAACTTAGCTGTGCTTTCCCAAATTCAGTATTATAATAATAATTAACACAAAACAAAACAAAACCTATTTCCAGAGGATGGGAGTCAGTATAGTTGAATGGAACTTGATTTTCCCCTGTGTTCCTCAGGGTACAAATCTTATATTTTTGATGTACTTTTGAAGCACTTAACTGACTTCTTGTGTGCATAGGCTTCAGCTGTCTGTTAGGAGGAGCTTTATATTAGCCCTGGCTCTTCTACAAAGACATGTTGCTATTTTATTTAAAATGGGAAAGGGTTGATTTGGAGAGCCATTTCATTATTTGCTGCTATTTTTATATCTTGATGGGTCTGGTGATTTCTAATCAAATTATACTGCATTTCTTTATTGAAGGATCCACGAGAAAGATGGAAGGATCAAGTCTGTAGAAGAGCTTCTGGAGGCAGAACTGCTCAAAGTTGCTAACAAGGAGAAAACTGTTCAGGTATTGGGAGACAGAGAACTGTGTTTTATGTTTTTGTTTATCAACTTTAGTTAATATCATTTAATTTCATGTGTTTGTCTGTGCTTTGCATTTTATGTCAATTTCTGTGTTTCCATTGTCCAATCTTGTCTGTTTTGTCATTGTCAAGGATTTGAAACAGGAAATAAAGGCTCTAAAAGAAGAAATAGGAAATGTCCAGCTTGAAAAGGCTCAACAGGTAAAAATCCCAGAGCCATAGCATGACAGATTTATTAGTTATGTGTTATTTATGAGCTATTTGATTTTTTTTCTTGTTACTCAGAAAAAACTTTTAGTAGTATGCGCTGTAAGTATATTGGGTTATTGTGCTTTTAATTTTAATTTATTGCTGATTTAAGAAAGTGTTCTTGATATTTTTAATCTTTAGCATATTCTATAATAAATTTTTATATCCCATTAATGGTTATTGTCTAGAACATGTGTTAATGTTTCATTTTAGTTTGCCAATTAAAATGAAACATGAAACACTTAGGCAATTTTTTAAATCCTCCTCACCCCTTTTAAAAGAAAACTGCATGAACCAAAATGTTATTTGAATATACATTGCTTGACCTCTGCCTTAGAACAAAGTACAAGTTTCATTGGGATTTCAGACGTAGATGTGATTATTGGAAATTGATGAGTTTTGCTGATTTTAATCTGATAAGGCTTCCTTGAAAAAATGGTGAGATTTCATTGAAGAGATGATTCATTCATCTCATAGATTCATTCAGCAATATTTACTGTCAAAGCAGTTCTTGTCAAAGCACTGTATTCATGATTGGTGGATCACTAGCTAGTGATTGGAGATAATGTGTTGAGCGAAACAGGTAGGATGAAAAGATCATACTTTTCTAATATAGATTGAGAGTTCAGGAAAGTCTCCTCCCGAGGAACTGACATCTAAGCCAAGAATCTGAAGGGCCTGTGAGAAGAGAGTGGAGGATAAAAGGTATTATCAGAATGTGTATGATTAAGAAAAAATTAAAAAAGGACATCATAGAATACTGCTGAGTAATTGGCCTTGAAAACTGGGATGGAGAAGAGCTCTGATAATGGTAGGGAGGTGTGTGGAGAGTTAATATTCTAATTTTTCACAACTGTAGAAGTATGGCTGATCTGAGTACAGTGGTATTTACAACTGATTGATCACAACCAGTTAGAGATTTCTTTATTCCTTCTCCATCCCACTGCTTCACTTGACTAGCCTAAAGAAAAAAAGCATCACGTTAATTAGACTTATTATTCATAACTATTTTCCTTGTCCCTCCCCTTATTTTAGTTTATTAATTTTGTGTTATTGGAGTCAAGAGGAGGTAAACTCAAAACACCTCTCATTTTGTCATGAAAAATTTAGCTAGTTTCTTTGTAATTTGAAATGTACACATTATAAAGACTTATAAAGCTTAATAAGTTAAATTGAAAGGATTATTAATAGATTTTTCTGTCCTTTGTATTTCAGTTATCTATCACTTCCCAAGTTCAGGAGCTTCAGAACTTGTAAGTACCATTTATCTCATTTCCTTTTACTGTTTTTTTCATGAGTTAAATAGAAGTATAATGAAAATTATAGCTTCTTGATTTCAAGTGGTGTTTTAGAAAATACAAAAATACTAATTATCTCAAAACTCCTAAGGGCCCTAAGTTTCTTATTTGGCTTTAACCTGTAAGTTATTTTGTGGGAAGGAGGTAAGAAGTCTTTTCATGATTTATAATCTGAATATAACTCCAAATTGAGATGTTGCTCTTTGCCTGTTTTAATAGCCATGTGAAATTGGTATCTTTCACATCCAGAACAATCGTAGTAAGTTTTCCAGATTTGTTTGTATAGACTTAAACAAGGTGATACAGGGTAGAGGTAGAGCTAAAATAACTTACTCATATCTGGATATTCAGTGATAGAATGGTTTTCCTTAATCATCCTGTACTTCCTGATTTGATTGTCTCCAAAATCTTCTATGCCTTTTTTTTTTTTTTTTTTTTGAGATGGAGTCTCGCTCTGTTGCCCAGGCTGGAGTGCAGTGGTGCGATCTTGGCTCACTGCAAGCTTCACCTCCCGGGTTCAAGTGATTGTCTTGCCTCAGCCTCCTGAGTAGCTAGTACTACAGGCATGCATCTCCACGCCTGGCTAATTTTTTTGTATTTTTGGTAGAGACAGGGTTTCACCGTGTTAGCCAGGATGGTCTTGATCTCCTGACCTCATGGTCCGCCCGCCTCGTCCTTCTATAGTGTTGGGATTACAGGCTTGAGCCACCGCGCGCAGCCTTGTATACCTTTATACTTGATAAGTTTTAGTTTATTTTAATCAGCTGGACTGTGAATACTACCTAAAATATACTTTTTTCAGTGTCTTAAGATTTTTGCTTTTTATGGTCATGTAACATTTTCATTTAGAGTTCTGATTTATTATCAGATTAAAAGGAAAAGAGGAACAGATGAATACCATGAAGGCTGTTTTAGAAGAGAAGGAGAAAGACCTAGCCAATACAGGGAAGTGGTTACAGGTGAGAAGTTAAAAACAATAAAAAATAGCCTTTTATACTTGACTGTCAATTTAATTTACACCTATTCTGTTTAAGGATCTTCAAGAAGAAAATGAATCTTTAAAAGCCCATGTTCAGGAAGTAGCACAACATAACTTGAAAGAGGTATAGTATAAACAAATTACCAGCATGTTACATAAGGAATGAGAAATCTTTGTTTACGGTATTAGAAAGTCAAGATGTTAATATGTTCTGAGTTTCTTTGCCAGAAAAATTATGTTGTACCATGGTTCTGTTGTTAAGTAAGTTAACTTTTATTTCTGGCAAATCATACTTAACTGCTTAATCTGTCAACCTGAGCCTACAAGCATTTCCTTATATCTACCTTTTCAAATAGACTCTTATCTCATTCTTAACTATCTGTTTAAAGTATTAGTCTTTAATCTTTTAAGAAATAAGTATTAAAAATTGTTTAGTAAAACTCGTTCTGTCCTTTATAAATGGCCTAATCTTAAATTTACTGCACATAATTATGTTTTGTTTTACTGGTGGGTGATTCTATATATATGTCGTAGCACCTTTTTTTTTTTTTTAAATGTTAGCATTAAAAATGTGATTCTGTTTCTCAGGTCTCTTCTGCATCACAGTTTGAAGAACTTGAGATTGTGTAAGTATGCTCTAAGACAGCATTTTGAAGAGAAGCAAACATCTCATTATTTTCCAGAGTGTGTTCCAATATAATGATGGGTTTCCTGTACGTGATTAACTTTATTGTTAAGTGGAAATTATAATCCAGAGGCAAATAGGCTAAGTCTCTGTTGGGTAAAATAAAGGTTATTTAAATGCTTTCAGATACCTGGATTCTTTATCCTTTCCAAATCCATCAAATCCATTTTTTCAATTATTCTTTCTGCAAATATAGACTGGTTTTAAGTTATTTTTTAAAACGAAGTATGCAATTCTTATAGAGATTAAACTTATTTCAAATGAAAATTAGTATTTGAAAGTGTTAGTAACATCTCTGAATTATCCAGGAGACAATTTTAGCCATAATCTTGATAATGGATTTTAAAGCTTTCTATAATTTTAATTTATTTATAGGGAAAATGGAACTTGTCATCCTGTGCTGAATAGGAAAAATACTGAATCTAGTCAGCATAAGAGGCATCAGTTTTTGTAGATACTAATCTTAAAAAATGTTTTATTCTAGAGAGTCTGTTGTCTTAAGCTACAACAGGTTACAGTGGTGAGAAAGGGTATCTGGACCTGATCTTTTTGGCCCCCTTTAAAATTGCTCTTAACAAATTTTTCTTGGTGATACCATTACTCTTTATTGATATTTGTTTTAAAGAAGTGTCCTCTTTTAAACTGTCAAGATATTGAGTATATGTATTAGGTTATTATATTTTTAAAAACAAGGAAGATTACTCTGTTTTTGGAAGATTGCTGATTTGTATGATGATTGTCTTTTGGCTATTGTGTAACTGTCAAGGTGCTTATCTCTTATTTGCTTGGAAAGCTTAGGGCAGCATTTCTGGCCTGTTTATAGGGATATGTAGACCATTAAAGTAGGTAATTTTAGGTATATTTCTGCCTTCCATTTTTTTTTTTTGCCATTTTCTTTTTTAAATTAATAGATTTTATTTTTTGTGGTGGAGCAGTTTTTATATTTATAGGAAAAAATGAGAGAAATACAGTTTCCATATACTCTTCCCAATTCTCCCTACTGTTAACATCTTGCATTAGCATGGTACATTTGTTACAACGGATGAGCCAGTAGCAGTATATTGTTATCATTGTTATTAACTGAAGTTCATAGTTTCCATTAGGATCACTCTCTGTGGGTTTTAACCAACGTATAATGGCATGTATCCATCATTACAGTATCATACAAAACAGTTTTACTGCCTTAAAAATCTCCTGTGTTTTACCTGTGCATCCCTCCCTCCCTTCCTCCATACCTCTGCAGCACCCTCCCAACCAATGACCTTACTGTCTTCAGAGTTTTACTTTTTCCAGAATATCATAGTTGAAATCATACAGTATATGGCTTTTCTCTTGGCTCTTTTATATTGGCTCTTTTCTCTTTTTTTGGGACAGAGTCTTTCTCTGTGGCCCAGGCTGGAGTACATGGAATGCAGAGGTGTGATCATGGCTCACTGCAGCCAGGACATCCTGGGCTCAAGTGATCCTCTCACCTCAGCCTTTTGAGTAGCTGGGACTACAGGCACATGCCACCATGCCTGGCTAATTTTTTAGAGACAGGGTGTCCCTGTGTTGCCCAGGCTGGTCTTGATATCCTGGACTTGAGTGATCCTCCCACCTTGGCCTCCCAAAATGCTGGGATTATAGGCGTGAGCCACCATGCTCAGCCTTGGATTGGCTTCTTTTACTTAGCAATATATATTTAAGTTTTTCCCTTTTTATATATCTCACTCTTCATGAATGCTATTTTGTCATTTTTTTCATATAGATTTATAAGCATCTTGAAATTCTAGATCAAGGTGTGGTAGAAATAAGTGTTCAGCTCAACGAATACTTGAGACTCTTTCTGGCATTAGGGATACTGAAATGGATAAGATTTCCTATCCTGAGGAAACCGTTAAACAGATCATTTTGATGGTGGTGTTATGCTATAGGTCTATTGCTTAGGATGACCAGGGCAATTGACATTCACTTGGGCTAGATAAAGATTTACATCTGCATTGGGTAAGGGAAAAACAGATTAAATTATCCATAGCATCTCTTCAATACAAAGGTTATATACATATTTCATAATTTCCAGGGTCAACAAATTATGGCTAAGATTCTTAGGGCAAAATTCCTTGCTTTTTAAGTGGTAATATTTGCAATGATTAGATAAAATATAGTTTTGTTCTTAGTTTTTGTTTTAGAGTTTCTTCCTAGATAAAGCCACATTTGCTTAAGAATTATTAAGTATGACTGAGTAAATGATCCTAGAAGTATCTTTTAAAACAAACTTCTAAGTTGATATAATATGGGGGGAAAAAAAGCTGGTTTGTGTTGTTTCTGCTATCTTTTTTATTAGGGGTGATATTGGAGTCTGGTTTTCCTTTTTTATGTACTTTAGTAAATGTAGATCTTTGTAAAAAATTCTAGGTTGAAAGAAAAGGAAAATGAATTGAAGAGGGTAGAAGCCATGCTAAAAGAGAGGGAGACTGATCTTTCTAGCAAAACAAAGCTGTTACAGGTGAATATGGTGACTTAAAATTAATTATTTTGTAAATTATTGTCTTTGCATGCTTTAAAATAATTTTTAACTGCTGCCAAAAAATAGAGTACAGAATGAATCTCCCTCCCACCCAGATACTAGGTCTCATTATTGGCATATTTTTTGAGTAAGTACCCATGCATAAAATGTGTGTGTATGTATACTTGTTTATAAAATACTCTGTTGAACTATACTAACTTGTAAGTATTTTGCTTCCTTCACAATTAACAGTGTTTTCAAGATCTTTCCATATAAAACACATTTCTGCCCTAACTTTTAATAGTTTTATGATACTGGATGATTATATCATCATCTTCTATTTTTATTTTTGAGACAGAGTCTCGCTGTGTTGCTCAGGCTGGAGTACAGTGGCATGATCTCAGCTCGCTGCAATCTCTGCCTCCTGGATTCAACAGTTCTCCTGCCTCAGCCTCCAGAGTAGCTGGGACTACAGGTGTGCACCACTATGCCCAGCTACTTTTTGTATTTTTTGGTAGAGATGGGGTGCCAGGCTGGTCTCAAACTCCTGACCTCAGGTGATCTGCCCGCCTCGGCCTCCCAAAGTGCTGGGATTATAGGTGTAAGCCATCATACCCAGCATATATCATTTATATAACCAATCCCAGTTGATGGATACCTGGATTATTTAGGGCTGTTTTTTTCTGCACAAACAATGCAGCAGTGAATATCCTTGTACACGTTTTGAATAGTGTATCTGTATCCTAGAAGTGAAATTCTGGATCAAGGCTTATGTTGGTTTTTTGTTGGTTGAAAGAGATAAATAGAAAATCAGTATCTTCTCACCTTCATGCAGTTAGTATTCAAATTACTTACAGAACATTGATTTGAAGTGGTAGCAAATTTGTAGATGCCTACATTGTCTTGGATTAATCTTGCTCACATTACATGCTTCAAGGTTTGAGTCTGTCACATTCCTTCTCCCTCTCATGTAGGTTCATTTTAAATTTTGTTAGACAGTGCTAAATAGACCTCTAAAAGTGTTTTTACTAATTGACACTCTCACCAACTAAGGGCCATTTCCCCTTCTTCCTTTCCAACATTGACAAGGGTAAAAATATTTGATATTATACTTGAAAGATGGTAAGATTATTTTTAATTTGCATTTGATTGTGAGAGAAGTTAAGCATTTTCATATGTTCAAGCCATTTTATATGAATTGTCCTTTAATTTTCCCACCGGGTTGACTCTTTTACTGATTTGTAAGTCTTTTTTATGTAATAAAGGAAATTAAATAACCTTTTGTTATTATACGAGGTGATTTATTTTCCCCATTTTTTCTTCTGACTTGATTTGTGAAGGGGAAAAACCTTTTTGGGAAATTTGAAACTTTTATGTACTCAAATATAAGTAATTTCCAGAGTTTTAAGTCTTGGGAAGAAAGATGTCTCTCTACGATCATAAAAATATATTCATCTGGGTGTGGTAGTTCACACTAGTAATCCCACCCAGCACTTTGGGAGGCCGTGGCAGGTGGATCTCTTGAGGTCAGGGGTTCGAGACCAAACATGGCCAACATGATGAAACCCCGACTCTACTAAAATAATATAAAAATTAGCCAGGCATGGTGGCAGGTGCCTGTAGTCCCAGCTACTCGGGAAGCTGAGACAGGAGAATCACTTGAACCCAGGAGACAGAGGCTGCAGTGAGCTATGATTGCAACACTGCACTCCAGCCTGGGTGACACAGTGAGACTCCATCTTAAAAATATATATATATATATTTTCTTCTAATATGTTTATAATTCTTTTTGTTTGTTTAGCTTATTTCATGTAATCAGTAAGCTGTAACAATAACATTGTAACCATTAAAAAGAGAAGACTAGCCACATTGTTAAATAATCCATCATAACAATAGTGATTCTGTTACCCAGGGGACATTTGTCAATATCTGAAGACATTTTTGGGTGTCACAGCTGGGGCAGGGGGGATGGGGCATCTAGTGGATGGGTGCCATGGATGCTTCTAAATGTCGGTAGTGCATAGGATAAACCCCCACAGCAAAGAAAAATATCAAGCCCAAAATGTTACTGGAGTTGAGGTTGATTTGAAATGTCACTTCATACTAAATTCTTAGAGCTATTTGGGTATATTTCTGGATTCTATTTTGTTCCATTGAGACGTGCAAACTCTGCTGCTAGTACTAATATAAATACTCTATATGTTTTAATATAGAGCTTATTACGCACTTTAAAATTATTGCTCTTTTGGAATTTTTCTAGCTTGTATGATCTGTTTCTAGCTCGTATGATCTAAGTTTATGTGGAAAAAAATGTTTAGATACTGATGTTTAATTTTTATTTAATTAGGATGTACAAGATGAAAACAAATTGTTTAAGTCCCAAATTGAGCAGCTTAAACAACAAAACTACCAACAGGTAGGTACTATTAGATGTCTTGCCTTTTACTTAGGTGGCAAAAAAATTATATAACCAGTGACGTATAAGTATTTTTGCCATTTCTGCATTTTTATTGAGAATAAAGTATGTTTTATTTATGTTTATCAAATTTTATATAAAAAAGCAACCTGCTATATCATATCCAAAGTAAAACAAATCTATAATTTATAATGTATACACAAATAATATTATTGCCTGTACTCCAGCTCTGTTTTGTATCTCTGTGTTTTCTGATCCTAGAATTCTTAGCAAGTCGGTTTAAATACCGTAGTGGTTGGCTTACAGATGTGTGTACACACTGTATCTCCCCTCTTCCCAAATGAAACATTGGTAACTGGAGAGAAACAAACAAATGTATCATAAGCGATAGTGTACTACTATTTAAAAGAGGTTTTCAAGTTACAATTCTGCTTGGTAAAACAAAATGTGTTTTATAAAAGATGCTACCCAAAATAGCCTTTAAATTAATTTATGAATGTATATGGATAGACTTGATAGTATTTTGAGAAACAAATGGAGTCCTTGCAAACAAGAAGCTTGAGAGATTATTATCACTAAGGAATAAATACCATATATGAAGGGATGTGTACCTTTGCATATTGATGTATAATTAACTTTTTGTTAAACGTGAGGAAACATAACTTAGTATTTCCTTTGATTTCATTTCTGGTATTTTTTTTTTTTTAACTTGGAAGCTTAACATTTTATGTAGTCAAATATGAATTGTGCAGTTTGAAAATTTAAGGTATGCTTCCATACACATAGTGGGAAATTGATAAATACTTACTAAATGAAGAGTTTAAGTATGTTGCGACAGTAAAGATTGGATTTAGCATTCAATACATTTTACAGATTTGTACATGTTTTTATTAAAATTACTTGATTAAAGTCAGGGTGACTTTTATATGAATTATGTGCTATTTTTCCTTTTGTTGTTTTCTTAATTTATATCTGAGAAAAGCTTCAGTGTTTTTAAGTCTCCTGAAAAGTTTCGTTTTGAAATAACATTTAACTCTTTTGATAGGCATCTTCTTTTCCCCCTCATGAAGAGTTATTAAAAGTGTAAGTAATAAGTTTGATTCACAGTATATAAAGTAGTGACTATTTTTTATGTGATAAACCATTCTCAAATAAGCAGTTTAGTGTAACTTCAAATGGCACCTGATTTTTACAGTTCTATTTGGATATCTTGAATTACCGTTTGGAGTTGAGTGGTACCTTTGGCTAAGATGCTTTTTTTAATAGTATTTGGATTTGAATATTTTGTTGAGGGAGATGTTTGTTTTTGTTTTTTTAGGCATTCAGATCAAGTTAAACTATACTTTGCAGAGTTTTCTAAATCACCTTCTGTTATCTCAGTTATCTTACTGGGTCTTCTTCTAGGTGTGATTGTGTAATTGAATGATGCAAATTTTGGCTTAGCTTCATTTTTTAAAGAAATTTTAGGTTAGATGTGGTAGCTCATGCCTGTAATCCCAGCACTTGGGGAGACTGAGGCGGGAGGATTGCTGAGCCCAGGGATTTGAGATCAGCCTGGGCAACATAGTCAGACCTCGTCTCTACAAAAAGTTTAGAAATTCCGGGTTTGGTGGCATGCACCTGTGGTCCCAACTACTCCAGAGGCTGAAGTGGGAGGATCTTTTGAGTCCAGGAAGTTCACACCATTGTACTCCAGCGTGGCACCAAGAAAAAAATATATATATGTAGTCTTTATGATTGTCTTTCTTAAGGAGATTTTTTTTTAACTGATACATTTTTCTTGTTAGCCTGTAATTTTCTCTGTGAGGCTACATTTAAGGTCATTTCACATAAGTTAGTGTGTTTCAACATGTTAAAATGTCAACCACATTAAGTATATTAATAGATGATGTAAGTGATCTATCATCGGGAATATTGTTAATTTTTTTTTTTTTTTAAATAATCTAAATGTTTTTCCATCTTGGTTTACAGAGTTACTTGTTTACTAGTTTAGAATTATTGACTGTTAAATTGAGTCTTGAGTTTGACTATATAGAGCAAAAAGGTTGGCAAACATTTTCTGTGAAGGCCTTGATAGCATTTTAGGCCTGTGGGACACATAGGTCTGTTTTATACATGTGTATATATATGTGTATATGTGTGTACATGTATAAATAAAACAACACTTTAAAAATGTAGAAACAGCTCTTAGTTCGAGGACCTACAGAAACAGACTGTGGAGTGGGCCCATAGCCTTAGTTTGCCAGCTTCTTACATAGACACTGATTCTCAGCGAAGAGCTATTTGTTACTTAACTTTCTACTCCAGCCACTCTCAACTGTAACAGAATCAAATTATGAATCTTTGCCATTGCATTCTGCGTTTCTGGGAAACAGTAGCAGAAAAAAACATGAATGCTGAGATTGGTATGAAAATGGCAAGAAAACACTGAGCTCACTTTAATACTATACTTTTGTTGTGGGTTAGCCATTTAAAGTTATAACTGATTTCATTGCCCTCTGGGAAGAAAAATATTTAAGGGACTGCTTCTCCATCCATTTTAACTCCTCTGAAAATAGCTACTGTGTACTGACCCAAGTAAAAATATAAATAGCTACAACAGTTAATATATTCATAAACTGTTTCTTAGGGAATGAGATTTCTCTTTAGCACAAGCCTAAGCGTACCATATTAGGTATAAAAACTTAGAAATCATTTCTGAAATTTATAGGATGGGCTTTCGATGTTAAACAGTAGGTAGACTCTTTAATGTACTTTTCAAGGTACCNACTTTTATATGAATTATGTGCTATTTTTCCTTTTGTTGTTTTCTTAATTTATATCTGAGAAAAGCTTCAGTGTTTTTAAGTCTCCTGAAAAGTTTCGTTTTGAAATAACATTTAACTCTTTTGATAGGCATCTTCTTTTCCCCTCATGAAGAGTTATTAAAAGTGTAAGTAATAAGTTTGATTCACAGTATATAAAGTAGTGACTATTTTTTATGTGATAAACCATTCTCAAATAAGCAGTTTAGTGTAACTTCAAATGGCACCTGATTTTACAGTTCTATTTGGATATCTTGAATTACCGTTTGGAGTTGAGTGGTACCTTTGGCTAAGATGCTTTTTTTAATAGTATTTGGATTTGAATATTTTGTTGAGGGAGATGTTTGTTTTGTTTTTTTAGGCATTCAGATCAAGTTAAACTATACTTTGCAGAGTTTTCTAAATCACCTTCTGTTATCTCAGTTATCTTACTGGGTCTTCTTCTAGGTGTGATTGTGTAATTGAATGATGCAAATTTTGGCTTAGCTTCATTTTTTAAAGAAATTTTAGGTTAGATGTGGTAGCTCATGCCTGTAATCCCAGCACTTGGGGAGACTGAGGCGGGAGGATTGCTGAGCCCAGGGATTTGAGATCAGCCTGGGCAACATAGTCAGACCTCGTCTCTACAAAAGTTTAGAAATTCCGGGTTTGGTGGCATGCACCTGTGGTCCCAACTACTCCAGAGGCTGAAGTGGGAGGATCTTTTGAGTCCAGGAAGTTCACACCATTGTACTCCAGCGTGGCACCAAGAAAAAAATATATATATGTAGTCTTTATGATTGTCTTTCTTAAGGAGATTTTTTTTTAACTGATACATTTTCTTGTTAGCCTGTAATTTTCTCTGTGAGGCTACATTTAAGGTCATTTCACATAAGTTAGTGTGTTTCAACATGTTAAAATGTCAACCACATTAAGTATATTAATAGATGATGTAAGTGATCTATCATCGGGAATATTGTTAATTTTTTTTTTTTTTAAATAATCTAAATGTTTTCCATCTTGGTTTACAGAGTTACTTGTTTACTAGTTTAGAATTATTGACTGTTAAATTGAGTCTTGAGTTTGACTATATAGAGCAAAAGGTTGGCAAACATTTTCTGTGAAGGCCTTGATAGCATTTTAGGCCTGTGGGACACATAGGTCTGTTTTATACATGTGTATATATATGTGTATATGTGTGTACATGTATAAATAAAACAACACTTTAAAATGTAGAAACAGCTCTTAGTTCGAGGACCTACAGAAACAGACTGTGGAGTGGGCCCATAGCCTTAGTTTGCCAGCTTCTTACATAGACACTGATTCTCAGCGAAGAGCTATTTGTTACTTAACTTTCTACTCCAGCCACTCTCAACTGTAACAGAATCAAATTATGAATCTTTGCCATTGCATTCTGCGTTTCTGGGAAACAGTAGCAGAAAAAAACATGAATGCTGAGATTGGTATGAAAATGGCAAGAAAACACTGAGCTCACTTTAATACTATACTTTTGTTGTGGGTTAGCCATTTAAAGTTATAACTGATTTCATTGCCCTCTGGGAAGAAAATATTTAAGGGACTGCTTCTCCATCCATTTTAACTCCTCTGAAAATAGCTACTGTGTACTGACCCAAGTAAAATATAAATAGCTACAACAGTTAATATATTCATAAACTGTTTCTTAGGGAATGAGATTTCTCTTTAGCACAAGCCTAAGCGTACCATATTAGGTATAAAACTTAGAAATCATTTCTGAAATTTATAGGATGGGCTTTCGATGTTAAACAGTAGGTAGACTCTT
Source organism: Rhinopithecus bieti (assembly GCF_001698545.2). NCBI lineage: Eukaryota > Metazoa > Chordata > Mammalia > Primates > Cercopithecidae > Rhinopithecus > Rhinopithecus bieti. Next base: position 2,454,745 of record NW_016805762.1, read on the forward strand.
TAATGTACTTTTCAAGGTACCATTTCTTGATATTCTTATTTTGTAGTAACAAATGTTGATAGGTAGGGATCTGAGTTGTATTACTGTTTACCTAAAATCTTGCTACACGTATTCATGTTCTGGTTTAGAATTTCAGAAAGAGAGAAAGAAATAAGTGGTCTCTGGAATGAGTTAGATTCTTTGAAGGATGCAGTTGAACACCAAAGGAAGAAAACAATGTAAGTAAATCTAATCTTAATCAGAATGAAGGCTTTTCTTGTTTTATTACTTTAACAGCTGAAATATGGTCAGGAACTTTTTTTTTTTTAATCGTTACTTTTTACTTAGATTTCTTAATCTTTGTGAGAAAGTACTTAAATTTTCTGTGTGCTATGTCTTTTTCGGCGGGTGCGGGCTTATTGGAGAAACAGCTTTTTTTCAAAAATAAGTGAAAGAGTTCTATTCTTATAACACTTTAAATGTGGGTGAAGTTATAATTATTACATCCTTTAGTTAATTTTTAAAAACAAAAGTGCAGTCTGACTTTTGATGAACTTTTATTTGGAAAACATGTTTTTTCAGCTTGGTATTTTAAAATCAAAGGTATTTCCTCTTAGATTGGGCTGGCCTTTTTGTAAACCGAAAGTAATACCAGTATTCAAACCCAGTATACTCAGTAATGAGGTCTTTTGAAAGCCTTCTGGTTTTTTTTTTTTTTAAGACAGGGTCTTCCTCTGTCGCCTAGACTGAAAGTAGCATGAACTTGGCTCACTGCAACCTCTGCCTCCTGGGTTCAGGTGATTCTCCTGCCTCACCCTCCCGAGTAGCTGGAATTACAGGTGTGCACCGCCACACCCAGCTAATTTTTTTTGTATTTTTAGTAGAGATAGGGTTTTACCATGTTGGCCAGGCTGGTCTCGAACTCCTGACCTCAAGTGATCCACCTGCCTCGGCCTCCCAAAGTGCTGGGATTATAGGTATGAGCCATGGCACCTGGCCAGAACCTCTCATTTTTAACTGAGAGGTGGTTCAAATTTTGGTAATTAAGTGTGTTAGAGGCTATAGAACCTAACTATGTTTATACTAGAAAGGGTAGTGCTTTCAGAAATACGAATCCTAATAACTTACTGAGTAGACAAATAATGAATTTAGTAGAATCTCTTAAATTTTCTCATACCAGAGGGCAACACCTATAAGTAGAGTCCAAGCATTCTTGCTAGAGAAGAAATTTTTGTACACTGTAGTGTGATTGCTAACACTTGAGCAAGGGTAAACTGTTACTGAAATCTAAGGGAGTATTGCTAGTAAATGGATGTGTGTTTTCTATTTTTCAAAGTTTGCATTAAATTGTTAATTTAACAAGTTGACATTTTCTTGTACCCCTGAGTTTGTCAAAATTAGGTACATGAATTGCTGCTTGTGTGTTGGTATAACAGTACTAACAGCATTGCTTAGCCACAAAACTTGAGGTGAACTTGCCAATATACTGCTAACATCTTAACTGTGTTTTATTATTGGGATTCTGAGATAAGGAGGGCATGGTAATGCAGCAGCATCAGCAGCAGCAGCGCTGGAGACATTGAACCCTTGTGAAAAGAGCCAGGACACTGGAGGCCAGCAGATAGCAGTGTCAGTCTTTCCTTTTAGTTCTGCCACTTCATTTTCTCTGTGTACTTGGCTCAGTTTCCTAACTTACTTGAGCTGTGGTTTCCCTATCTATAGAATGGGAATAAATACTTCATGCGGTTGTTGTAACGATGAGAATTTGTGAACTGCCAAATAGAGTGGTTGGCATATATTAAGTAATAAATGGTGATTATTGGCTTTTTATTTTTTGTTGTTGGTTTTTATCTGTTTAGATTTCTCATTCTGGAAAAAAGACTGAAATATAGAAGATTATATTTATAGTTGTGAATGAAATGCTGTTAAAATCCAGATCTCTCAATTTTTAATAACCTCTGTCTCCTCCAAGAGAATCTATTTTATAGCCTTCCAGCCTTCCCCTTTGCTTTGATCAACTAGCTCATACAATTCATGTAAGGTTGTTTTGTGGCATGAATGTTAGGCCATGCCAAGAAAGACATAGAACACAGTGGGTTACTATGGGATTCCTAGGTAGATTTGAAACATGTTAATTGTATTAAAACATAGAGAAAAAAATGTTACACTGCAGTGGAAAGTCCTATGAGTGTTATTGGGCCTTGTTTAAACATCACATGAAAAGCTTTTTGTAATACTTCTATATTTGCTCTGTCTTTAATCTTCTAATATTCAATGTACCTGAAATCATGTATGTATTCTTGGTTTGTGTCTTTACTTTTGAATGCTTTCTTCTTTGTCACATGTGCATAGTAGTTATTTTAAAAGCTGGCCTATTTGGTATATATACTAAAACATGGAAAGTGGGCGTCTTTATTTTCTCATTCAAACTTCTAAACATTGCTTTTTATTTTTTTGCTAATATGCATATTTTCCCATTGAAATAATTTTGCAGTAACCAGCATTTAAATGCAGTGCAAAATACTGATGAAGTAAAAAAGCAAAAATCTTTCAATAATGGATAAACTGAAATCATTCTTTCTAAAAATGATTAGGACCTTCGGGAGAAAAACTGGGAAGCAATGGAAGCATTGGCATCAACTGAAAAAATGCTGCAGGACAAAGTGAACAAGACTTCCAAGGTTGTAATGCTAACTCCTAGAAACAATCCACTGAACAGAGAAAATCTGCAGCTTGTCTTAAAATCAGACTAAAGCATTTACTTTTACTGCAATTTAAATATAAAATCTCCTTGTCCACATTTATCATCTCTATCATCTCTGCTTTTTTCATCTACTCCTTGAAGCTTTAATTTTGGGCATGCTGATTTGTTGTGATTACCTGATTGTTTGGGCTTTGTTGAGCACAACTTTAAGCTGAAGAGTCTCAGAAGACTGATGTTAACCTCTTGTCAGACAATATGTGCCTTTTGGGTTGGTTAAGATAACTTTCATGAAAACTTTGAACCAAAGAAATCTAGGTGAATTAACAAACACATTTGAATATGTAGGATGTGCCATAAACTAGGTGTTTTGGAGGGCACACCAAGATGTCACAAATAAGGTAGAAAAATGTTAAAAGTCTTGTATACAGGAAAGGCATCAACTTTCGGTATGTTGCTGGGAATGATTCCTTAGAGGTGGTGGACTGAAACTTCATATATTACTGGATAGCAATGACGTATATGGCATGTTTAGATGAAATATTACTGTCAAGGGATAATTCTCTTGACCAGAGTATGTGAAGTACTCCTGAAATACATAGCCCCCTTTGTCTTCAGAACAATGGAGGACATTCTCCTTGAGCTCAAGTTGTACCATTGGGTGTGAAGATTTCTAATGAATTGTCATAGAGAGGTTGTTTTTAAAGATTGAGAAACTTGAATCTGCCAGTCCAGTCAAGTATTTTGAAAATTCCTGCCAAAAATAAATGTGAAACAGGGCCATTGAATTTTGCAGATAGGTAAATGAAGGAACCTACATGATTTATTTTAGCACTGTGAAAATATTTTGTGTGCCATTGTACTCTATTGAATCTTTAATATAAGTCTTAGTGACACCTGAAGGAATTTTTAAGTATAAAATAGTTCTGTGATTTTTTTTTTAAGCAAGTATACGTTTATAGTTATGTTTCCTATAGCTTAGTGGATTTGTGTTTAACTATATCCCTATTCATCTAGCCATAATTTTCAGTAAAGGTTAAATTCGAGATAGCTGGGAGGTATATGGGACCACAGAGTAGGAAAATCTAGGTCAGATAGGACGTTTTATTGGGACATTTCATTATTTCATTGGGAGTGGTTGCAATTGTACAGTCATTTCTGTCAGCAATGAGGGTTTTAGTGTGGTTTCTGGTTGTTTCTATTACTTTGTTTTTGACGGTTAAGAGCCACCTTTTTGGTTTTATTTTGTTAGTGAGACTGGGTATCTGGGTGCTCATCATGCCATTCCTACAAGAAGTTATATGCTACTTGCCATAGGCATTTTTGCATTTTATGATTCTAAAAGAAAGCTAGAATTTTTGTGCATGATGCCTTCTTGCATAGCTAAAGATCTGCAGAGAATAGAATAGAAAGTCTTCTATATTTCAATGGAATTTAGACAGTCCTTAGATAGCATAGGTGAAAGGGATGTTGATTGACCCAGTGCTGTAAATTATGTTGTGATGAGAAGGAACTATGGGAAACACTTTCAGTATTTTAACTAGAAATAAGTTACGGTCAGCTTACCTAAAATGTAAAGAGGATGATATATGCTGTCTTTACAGGATTATTTTTAAAGGCTAAATACTCTTGAGGAGCTACTGAAAAAAACTTGTATACATTTCACTTAAAGATGGTATGCAAATTATAGTTCAGTTTCAATATTAGATCTTTCCCGGATGTTAAAGTGGAATGGAAATTGCTATCAATAACCAAACTACTATATCAGATGAAAACTTCTTAGATAAAATTGTTGATACCAAATAAAAGTAACTTCCCATGTTTGTGGGTCTTGGTTATGTTAGACACTTTGTTCTTTTAGTCTGTTTTTTTCCTTGGAAGTTTTCAAAAAGCTGTTCCTCAGTGTTTCTTTTCCTAACCGGTTTTCTTTAAAGATTACTGCTTTGGTCAAATGATAAGAATTACCTCTTAAAGTCCTTGAAGTAGCATTAATTATTTTCCTTATTTTATGTAGTTAGGTGTATTCCTGAAAATTAGTGGACTTCATTGAATTATTGAAAATACCTTATGAAAACACCTATTGTAAAAATCTGCTGATCTTTAACAGCTTTTTGTGTGTATGGAAAATGGCAAGATCTGCAGCTGTTTATTGTGTAAAGTTTCATGTGATTAGATTTTCTAAAATTGAAGTGTGTAGACCTTGAATCAGTGATAGATTTCAAATTTCACATCTAAATGTTGGGGGAAAGATATGGTTGAGATGTTTCTAGCTTGCTTGCCTTCTTGTCACCTGTTGAACTTTGTGACTGTTGTTTTTAGATGATTTTCTTGGCTTGGTTTAGATGTGCATTTTTATAGGGGTCTTTGTTTTGTTTTTTAAATCTCGTGGAGGTAGTTTGAATGTTAGATTTTTTTTTTTTTTTGGTGTGTGATAAGTCATTACCCTAATTTTGACAAACCATGGTTTTGAGTTATAATTGATATCCTTTAGACTTGGATTTAATATCAGCAAATTTAGTCTTACACGTTTGTAATGTTTGTAAATTTATAGCAGAGTCCATATACAAGTGTCAGAACTAGTTTTTATGATGTGTGGCATTAGTGAAGTAATACGCCATCAGTTGCTCCTTGTTCTTTTTCCCATTTATATCATCCATCAGATTTTGATGGTCCTCCTTGTTTAGCATAAATACTTCACATGACCTTGAAGTTGGAAATAAGGAAGTTACCATTTTAATGCCATGACATTATATGGTCCATAAGTGATGCATTTTTTTAATAGAGATATACCAGCCAATAAACCTCAGTTGTGTTCCTCCAATGTGTATTTTCTGCTATAGGTAGTTTATGAAGTTTTAGCTATAAGAAATGTTTTTTGTGTGTCTATTTTTGAAGTGTTCCTGGACAGGCAAATCACTTGATTTCTAAATGCCAAGGAAAATGTCCATATTGTCAGATACTGCTAAGGCATTATTTGATATTTAGGATGCTTTAGAGATTTTGCAGATTTTTTCTTATGGGAGCATTTTAATATCTTAAAGTGGGAAATTTTAACATTTATCAGTATTAAAATTTTTTTTTTAACTTTTTCTTCCTGTAGAATTTAAGACACCATAGTTTTTTCTTTTCTGTTTTTTAAAAAATTCTGTGATCTTGTGAGTTTGATTTGGTTCATCTTCCACTTTAGGAAAGACAACAACAGGTGGAAGCTGTTGAGTTGGAGGCTAAAGAAGTTCTCAAAAAATTATTTCCAAAGGTGTCTGTCCCTTCTAATTTGGTAAGACTAATTTATTATTTTTTTTAACATGATGACATTATTCAGGAAAGGTATGAATAAGCAACATCACATTTGCACTCCACTTGGTTTCAGTAGAGTGCTGATTCCTTGATCTTTCCCATTGTTAAGCGGGTGCTTTTCAGTAAAGATTAATAACTTGATTCAAAACTGATTTTTATTTACCTGATACTTTTGTTTCTATAACATTTTATGAGACATTATTTAGAGGATTAAAAACATCATTTGGGAAAGAAGTGTTTTTTAATGCTAATAAAACCAATATGATAACATTCTTAATGGCTTTATTTAAAACTTAATTTTAAGTGATTGCTTCTTAGTTTTAGGAACACTTCCTTAATGTACTTGATACTATGAACCAGGCTCTTTACATTTTAAAACTCAAGATTTTTGGTCATCTATTACCTTCTTCAAGCAGAAATCTTACAGATAATATAGAACAACTTGGTTTATTTGAGGTAGTACCTGTTCTTGTTTGTTCAGAGAATTAACAATAATTATTTGAGGGCAGAGAAAGTCAGTGAATGTGCATGTGAGTTTCCTAAAATAGAGTGTAGGGTCTTTTTTTTTTTAATGGAAAACTGTTCAACAGTAGAGAGACAAGCATAATGAGGCCCGATGTACCCAACATCTCTCCATGGCACTTATCAGTGCATGGCATGCGTATAAGCAATCGTGTTTTACCTCCCACCCTGTACTCCCTAGATTATTTTGAAGGAACTCAAACATCAGAGCGTTTCATCCGTAAATATTTCAGTACACATTTCTAAAACATAAGCATTTGTTTTTAAAAAGTATCATATTACACTTCAAAATACATTCTTAATTTTGTATAGTATGTGTTTCTCCGGTTGTCATATAAGTTGTCAATTTTATTAAATAATAACTTATTGTAGTTTGTTTTAATCAGGATCCAAATAAGGTCAGTATGTAACTGGTTTGAGACATCTCTTAGATATTTTTTAATCCACGGGTTCCCCCACTCTTTCTCAGCAACACCCCACCTCCTTTAAAAAAAAACAAAAGACTTAGTGGTTTCCTATGAAGTTTCCCACAGTTTGGATTTAGTTGACTGCATCCCTGTGGTGTTAGCATGTTCCTCTTTCCTTTATGTATCTTTTATGTGTCAAATCTGTAATCAGGAATCTGATTCCTGGTCACATTAAGGCTCAGTATTTGGTAGGGTAGAGTAGGCGCAAGACCACTTCATAGGCAGTGGTGTGCACTTTCATCAGGAGATTCGTAATGTCTGCTTGTCTTCCTTTGGCCCATTGGAACTTATTTAGGTTGGTTACCAAGTCGTTTTGACACAATGCTGCTAAACTTTGATAGCTTCTATGCTTTGTGGTATGATAAGGTGCTCCTGATTTATCATATACATTTCCTGCCCCAAACATAGAATCAACTATTTCTCCAAGGAGCTCTGTGGGTGCTAGGGGTGGGGTAAGTAAACTTAATGGCTTGTTCTATTTGTAGTCTGAGTTAAGTATAGCCTACATTTATTTCAAGTAAGGAGAGAAAACTCCTTTGTTTCCATTGTAACTATCGAGGATATGTTCAGATTTGATCAGTTTAGGAGATCTCTACCACTTTTGAGTTGAACTGATGAAATATCTAGCACCGAGTAAATGTATAGATACGCTATCAGTTCTAGTGCTGTTGTTAAATCGAACCTATGAGAAAGGGTTATTATTAATATATTTATTTTTTTTTCTTTGTGGCATAACCTGTTTTTGTTTCTACTTTATATTTTATTTATGGAAATACTATTGGGGGATGTATTTTTTGGCAGTAGTTTATGAGCCAAGAGAACTAATGATTGATAATTTCTGTTCTTCAAAGATTGTATAAGGGTCACCAACATTAAAAATTTTCTTTTTTAACAGCAATATCATCCACTGTCAGTAACCAAATCTTTTTGACACTATAAATATTTATAAGTCATCATAAGATATGGATGATATTGTTTGGCTTTTGTTCATATACTTGTTAAAAGTTGAATATTTCTGCATATAGTCTACAGGAAATGTACTAAACTTTCTATGTGCTAACATGAGACTCTGGCATTTTAGGTTTGTAAAGATATGAAGGACAATAAGCTATTTACCTTATAAAATAATAAAGCAATAGGCTTCATTAACATTAGGATAAGTCAAGATAATCAGTAGATTTAAAAATATATAAATTTTTTTACTGTTTTGTTGTTTTGCTGAGCAGTCAGCATAGGAGAGATCTAAATTATATGACCTAGAGGGAGATTTACAAACTTTAAGCAACGAAACTAGTTTTTTAACTTATTTTAATTTATGTTGGGTACCAATAGTTGAAACTGTTAAGTAGGATTCTGATAGTGTATATTTAGTCTTGGTTCAGATTTATGTTGTGAGAATGTTAAATAGTGTTTTAAAACTAATTTGATATTATTAAAGGTATTGTACTATGGAGTGACTCAGCATCTACTTGTTTTTTGTTATTTGATAGTTTGCAGAGAATCCTGATTCAGCTGCATATGTAACAGTTTATATTATAGCAGTTAATAAAAATTTCATGAGTTTTTTATCTTAAATTTAATCCAAAGACTTAAGGAATAAGAGGAAATTTGATTTAAAGTATCTGACACACAGATAATCTTTATCAAAGTGTAAAATTCAGATAAGCATCAATAATTTAGAGTAATTTATTCTAAAATGTAGAGTAAATGCCAAAATTGTAATATATGCATATTTACATCAGCTAACCTGTCAGCACAAATTGAGTTTTTGTTGGACTTAAATAAGTAAATGTGTATGCATATCACTTCTCATTAGGATTTTTAAAATACTTAATATTTCCTAATTTGAGATATTTTTTAGAGTCCTTGGAGCATTTTCATAGAATTTGAAATCCTCCAAATGGAACATCTTCAGTTGAACTTTCACTTTATGAACTCAAAATACTTCATTTTGAGAACTGTTTTATCTGGAAACAGTTTTGAAAATTATTCTGGGTTTTTTGTGTTTTAAAGATTATTTGTCCTGGTGCTAGTAAGTGGTAGAGGCCAGATTTGAACCCAGGTTTTTCTACCTGCAACTGCAGAATTCAGTTGAAAATATTATTGGTTAGGTATATAATATTTTATTTTCATGGTAGGTACGTAGGTCTGTTTTTAGTGCTTGTTTTTAAAAGTGGGTTATGTCCAACTTACGCAATAGTTACTTTCCTCTTTGAAATTTGTAGCAGTGTCCTGTTTGTCTGTGTAGGTTTCTTTTATAATTATCTAATTTGGTTATTTTAAATGTTGGACCTGTTTTATTTAGATTTTGTTTTGAAAATTAACGATTTTAACTTTTCTCATCCACAGAGTTATAGTGAATGGTTGCATGGATTTGAAAAGAAGGCAAAAGAATGTATGGCTGGAACTTCAGGGTCAGAGGAGGTTAAGGTTAGTTCAAGAAATGAACTGTTTGTAATTTAAACGTAGAAAAAAGAAGCAAATAAGATTTTGTCTTCTTGAGCTTGGAAAAGATAAAAGATAATCGAATAAGGCTCTTTTGAGAGAGTGTAAGACGGTGATTTCATTTTGTTTAAATTTTAGTTGAAATACAGTAGGTCGTCTTTGCATTTGATTTGTTTACAAAGCTAGTGTTTGCCATTCCTTTCATTCTGTATTTTAATTGTTTCTAAAATTGAATATTTATCTCTTACTATCTTTTAGCCTAGATTTAAAAGTAAAGATCAGTCGAGATAGGTAGAATCTCACTGATTTGCTGAAGCATCCCCAAATACATCATTAGAGGTATTTAGAAAGTGGATTGGTTTTTATCCCTGGCTACTGAAATTGGGGAGATTTATTATTATTGTTTTCTTATATCTCAAGTGGCATGAATAAAATTCTGTTTCCCATGTGTGTAGCATAGGCATTGTGACTGTACTTCACATGTGGGTCTGCTTTGATCTTACCACCTGACTAAAGACTTCAGTACCAAGACTTTTATTATAGCATTGTTTAATAAAATGACCAAAGGGGTCATTGAATGAACTTTATTGCTACTTAGAAAGGTCGAAATGTAGTGTGTCATTGTGAAATACTTTGAAATCATTTATCATAATACAGTATTAAGTACTAAAACAAACTTGAAGCACAAAACTTTCTGGTAGAATTATGGAAGTTTTCTTTATTTCATTCTTTGCAGGTTCTAGAGCACAAGTTGAAAGAAGCTGATGAAATGCACACATTGTTACAGCTAGAGTGTGAAAAATACAAATCCGTCCTTGCAGAAACAGTAGGAAATGATTTTTAATCTACATTTTGATTTTACTTTAAATCATTACCTTCTTCCTTCATGGCTTAAATAGTTTTTATCTCGGCATTGGAACATGAAGTTTTCAAAACAACTATACTTTTGTCTGTAGGAAGGAATTTTACAGAAGCTACAGAGAAGTGTTGAGCAAGAAGAAAATAAATGGAAAGTTAAGGTCGATGAATCACACAAGACTATTAAACAGGTATTTACAAAAGAAAAGCTTAGAGCAGTGGTTCTCAATGTGTGGGACTTGCCCCAGCAGCATCAGCATCACCATGCACATTCTTGGGCCCCAACCCAGCTACCAAATCCAAAACATGTATGTGGGGTGGCAGCAGTCTGTGTCTTCATGAGCCCTCCAGAACAGTCTAATGCCCACCCAAGTTTGAAAATCACTGGTTTTAAAGTATGACTAAAGGGTAATCATATAGAACGTAGAGTGCTAGTTATAGAACTATTGTGTGATAAGGTAAAGAATACTGGGTTCAAAATCAGTTTTAAAGTATTTAACCCATAATACAGAATTCAAGAAAAAGTTAGTTAGTCATTCTTCTATTTGTGGGACCTGCATGTTACTGTGCAACCTTAATTTTTCTCCCATTTACTTCAGCGTGATAAAGAGTACCATCTGTTCCTCACTTATTTTTTGGGACCAACGTGCAGGATTTATAGTTGCTGATAGTACTCTACTTTAATGCACTTGCAGCATAAATACAGCTGAATATCAGTTAATACTAATCAAAACTTAATCACTTTTAGCTGAGCCTAATATACAAATGGAGTAGGTTTTGACCACAATTTAAATTAAGTTCAACGTGACTCTCATGTTTAAGGTCTTTTAAAATTCAGTAAGATTTTAAATGAGATGCATTTCAACACCTTGGAGTGTCTTTTAATTGATTCAGAATTCTACAGGATAGAAACCGCTACATCCTTGGTGGTTTACTTGGCCGTATAATTGTTTCACATTTCAGATGCAGTCATCATTTACATCTTCAGAACAAGAGCTAGAGCGATTAAGAAGAGAAAATAAGGATATTGAAAATGTATGTTATTTGATTGTTTTACTTGTAACCTATAGATTTGTTTTTAGCATTAATGGTTGTCTGAAGATGTATGGTTTAAGATTACTTTATAGTTATGCTCTTAATATCTTGGGTAGTGTTTGAGTTGATATAGTTTTATATTCATAAGTGTCATAACTTTGCCTTGTGGGGAAATATTATGAAAGGAAATTTTAAGTGTGTTAACTTTTCCTTTGTTGAATTGCTAGCTGAGAAGAGAACGAGAACATTTGGAAATGGAACTAGAGAAGGCAGAGATGGAACGATCTACCTATGTTACAGAAGTCAGAGAGGTACTTACAACAGAATCTTTTCAAACTTGCTTCACAATTCAGATTAAGTTTATAACAGTGATATTTCAGTATAAGTTGTTTGTGGCAGAGCTTCCGAGTAGCATACAAAACATGGGCTATCATAAGGAGATCAATCTTAAACTCTAAACTTCATTGCAGCTGAAAGATCTGTTGACTGAATTGCAGAAAAAACTTGATGATTCATATTCTGAAGCAGTAAGACAGAATGAAGAGCTAAATTTGGTAAGACGCTTGTCCTCCACTGGGTATCAAGTAGGCACTGAAAACACTTTGTTGACATGTGGAGAAACCATCAAAGCTTTTTTTTCTTTGCTAACATCTTTAGCTTGGCCTTTTTGTAAGTCTAAGATAATCTTCATATTCCAATGATTCCTAAGATTATCTTTCATTTCTTGACTCCTACAATGATCCTTCTTTTCTTAGCTCCTAACAATGGCATGTTTGGCTTCCAGCTCTTTTTCAAAATTTTCCATGTTTTATAAATCCTATTGTCTCAAACAGCAGTCTTTTCTGTGAATAAAGAAATGAAATAAAGGTTGGCTGAGTTACAAAGATTTTCTTCTCAGACTATCATAGTTAATGGGGCCTTTTATTTTCTAACCTAGGAGAAGATTATATTGAAAGCCAAAGACACGTATTCTTCATTCAAGGACAGTAATCCAGTTTCTAATTTTAACCTAGTCTCTCTATATATTATAAATATTAAAAAACATATAAAAGTCTTTATTATCAACATATTATTTAGAGCATGGTAATCCTAAAAGCATAGACTTTGAGATAAAGTTAGTTAAATGTCTTAAAACATATAGTACCCTGTATTCCTATTCTTAAGTTTTCTAAAAACTGTACTGATTGTGACAGACTTAGCTATTAGACAAATATGGCTGTCTTGCTCTCTGTTTCAAACGACAATTGTTATGTCTTCCTTGTGAGTTAAAAATTGTTACAGCACCAGGTTTTTTTTTTTTTTTTTTAAGTACCTTAATAAACTCTCAGAAGATTACAGTAAGTTTTCTCCTTACCCAGAGTTCACCCTGCCCAGTTTAATTTTCTTTTTAGCATTACTCCATGTACCAAGAAAACTTCAACTCATTTTTTTGTGGTTGGTATCCTATGTTATGGCAAAATTTATGGGAATCAATTTTAGAGCTGTATGAAATACAGGTTGTGTATCCTTTATCTGGAATGCTTCGAACCAGCAATTTTTGGGGGGATTTTGGATTATTTGTATTATATGCTTGCTCTGTATGTGTCCCTTATCTGAAAATCCGAAATCTGAAATGCTCCAATGAACATTTCCTTTGAGTGTCATGTCAGTGCTTAAAAAGTTCAGGATTTTGGAGCATTTCAGAGTTTTTCAGATTAGGGATGTTCATACACACACAGCCCTACACACACAGCCCTACACCTCTAATTTTTAAATCTGTTTTATTTACCAATGTTTTACTTTAATTGAACTCATTCACACTGCATTGTGAGACTAGTTCTGTGCTATACATTGCACAGATTAAGAGTGTGATATGTCATGACTGTAAGTCCTCACCCTATAATATGTTTTTAAAAAATCATTTCTAACTAGTTGTTGGAGATTTCACTTATTAACTTTGGTGCTTAGTGGCTGACTCAGCAGTTACATGGTTACATCTCCACTCAGCTTAATGCTTTATTTTGATTTTTTGTCACTCTACTTCTGTCAGGAGATTATTTTGAGTGGTTGATACTTACTTTTTTCCCCTAGTCTTGAGTTTGGAATCTTTATTTTGATGTTTGTTTGCTCAGGATAACTGCTGCTACTTTTTCTGATAAAATAGCTTTGTTTGCCTGTATGTACTTTGTGTGTTCTTCCGCCAAAAGGTTCATTTCTCTGATGGAGAATATTAAAACCCAAAGTTATGTAAAGGAGCAAAATTTATTTGGGTACTTACATAGAGTTCCTCAGATAAAATTTCCAAGTGGAATTTCCCTCTGCCCCACTGCCGCCCCTTTTTAATTCTCCCTCCAATTTTAAATGTCACTGCCTTGTATTTCCACCTTTGGGCCCCCAGAACTGTTTCAAAAGTGCCCATGGGTGGGAAGCAAAAACAATTACCTTATGAGAATAAGAAGAAAGTTTTTTGGGAGCAATGTAGTTCATTTTCCTTGCTCATATTTAATTGGAAAATCAGAGAAGTGGCATTATGTATTTGCATTGGAGTTACAGAACTTTCTGTTTTGACAAATTGGTTATTCATAGGTGTATCGTAAGGCATTTCTTGATGGTATAATTTAGGCCAGTGTGGTCTTGTACTACCCCTTAGTGAAGTCTTAAATGATGGTCAGTATTTTGGGAGTTTTAATTTGATTGGATTTGTAATCTTCTGTTCAATGTCTTTAAAAATATTATATAATTGACTCTTAACTGTATAGATTAAGAAAACTTTTAGAAACTAATGGGTAAAGTATCTGTTTGGCTTTTAATTTGGAATAATTTCAGTGACTATAAATACCGATAACCTTTAAAAGACACTTTACTGGAATTTGATGGTTTTGTTTTTGCATTTGTGGTTTTCTACTCTAAACTGTAGTTCATTTCTGTGGCTTTTCTTATGTTTAGCTTTACAGATGGGAACTTCTACTGCTTAGCCTTTCTATACATCTGGTGCAGCATATTGGCTAATCCACTGTGCATAATAACTGTTAGCAATCCCATTCATTCTTCAGTCCTAGAGGTATCAGCATAATCAAAGAATGACGCAAATTAAGTTAATTGTGATGTTTATTTTTACAGTTGAAGGCACAGTTAAATGAAACACTCACAAAACTTAGAACTGAACAAAATGAAAGACAGAAGGTAGCTGGTGATTTGCATAAGGTAGGCACTGTTTGTCCTAGAGATGTAGTATCATGAGCCTATGTTGTGTATCATGAGCCTATGTTGTGTGTTGAATCTTAAGCAAAGTTATGCTGCTAATTCTGGATTTGTTGTTTTGCATCATTATATTAACCTTTTATAAATTTAAGCTGCTTGTTATTAGTTACTATTTTGGAACGAAACTTTTGGCTTGTTTTCCAGGATTCTTAATTCACCTCATTATTTCATCACATTTCTATATTTAATTGCTTTATAAAGTACAGAGTAAAATTTAGTTGGAGTTATTAAAATTTGGCTGCATCTATATATTTTTTAAAATTGGGATTTGGCTGTGTATTCATTTACAAAGTATTTGTCTCTTAGTTTTTTGGTAAACAAAGTTATAAATTTCTATTTTTTTTTAGAAGTTTTCATTTATTTCTTCATACAAATATATTTTCCTAATCTCAATGCAAATGAATGATTTTTAGGACTGCATTTCTTTGCATTGGCTTGACAGGTTATTTATAATTCTATTTTGAGATATTTTTAATGGTAGAATTCACATATGCTTATATCAAAGCTGTTTTAGAGCTATGATAGTGTTTATGGGATATATCATCATTAGCAAAACAAATGTCACTCTTTGGAATTGCAAGAACAAGAGGTACGCACATCTTAAATTTTGATAGTATAAAATGGAATCCCAGAAACCCAACAGTAGTACTTTATACTGCTCCCAACATGGTATGAGGACATGTATTTCCCTGTATCCTCACCAGTATTGGATATTGTCTAATGTTTAAATATTTGATATTCTAATAGATTTTAAAAGTTATCTCATTTTTAAAAATAATACTTTTAAAGAGTTGAATTTTTTTTTTTATTCTATATGCTTATAGTTTATAACTGTTATGTAAAAGTCTAGGAATCCGCTAGTGTTTCAGATTATTTTAATGTAGACAGAATGTGAATTTGGGTCTGTTTTAGAGGACAAATTTTGATGCTTACTGCACTGTCATGGTTGAGCAGTCAGTTTACTTTGATACATGATTTTAATTTTTGACCTCTGGCTCAAAATATAAAACACGCAATTTAGCCTAGCAATGTAGTTTCTTAGAAAGTACTTTAAAAATACTAAACGAGTGCTTAAAGTTACAGATATACCATCTTATTTACAGTAGCTAAGATGGCAATGATAGGGGACAATTAACTGCCCCATACCTATATAGTAGAAATATTGTGCAACATTTGATTGGAAATGCACATAAATATTTGACTAAAAAAAGTTAATAATGGCTGGGTGTGGTGGCTCACGCCTGTAATCCCAGCACTTTGGGAGGCCGAGGTGGGCGGATCACCTGAGGTCAGGAGTTCAAGACCAGCCTGGCCAACATGGTGAAACCCCTGTCTCTACTAAAAATACAAAAATTAGCCAGGAGTGGTGGTGCACACCTGTAGTCTCAGTTACTCAGGAGGCTGAGGTAGGAGAATCTCTTGAACCCAGGAGGCAGAGGTTGCAGCGAGCCAAGATTGCGCCACTGCACTCTAGCCTAGGCGACAGAGCAAGACTCTGTCTTTAAAAAAAAAAAAGTTAATAACATACTTTGTAAAACAGGTAAGTATAAAGCAGTATGTATGTTAAAGCTCATTTATGTAATATTTTCTATAAGCACATAATGTGTAGAGAGGGATCTAAACTGGGGTGGACAAATCCCAAAGCTTTTTTAGGGTTTGTGGGTCACATGTGATCTCTTTAGAATATTTTTGTCTCTTTTTTAACAGAATCCTTTATTTATTATTATTTTTTTTTGAGATGGAGTTTCGCTCTTGTTGCCCAGCCTGGAGTGCAATGGCACTATCTTGGCTCACTGCCACCTCTGCCTCCCAGGTTCAATCGATTCTCCTGCTTCAGCCTCCCTAGTAACTGGGATTACAGGCATGTTCCACCACACCCAGCTAATTTTGTATTTTTAGTAGAGACGGGGTTTCTCCATGTTGGTCAGGCTGGTCTGGAACTCCCGACCTCAGGTGATCCACCCGCCTCAGCCTCCCAAAGTGCTGGGATTACAGGCGTGAGCTACCGTGCCCCACAGCATAACCCTTTAAAAAGTAAAAAACGTTTTTAGCCTGTGTTCTGTACAAAAACAGGCTTTGGGCCAGATTTGGCTAACCTTTAATCTAGATTAATACTAACCTAAATATCAACTGTGGTTATTTCTGTTTTTAAATTTCTTCATACAGTTTCTATATTACTTAAGCTTTTAAAAGCAGTGAACATATGTTCTTATAATCTGGTAGGGGTGAAGCTATTTTCATTTTGGAGGGAAAACCTTATTGTTTGAGAGGAGCTTTTATCTTCTACAAAGTGAATAAAATTATTCATTTTTTATGTATTTATCAACTGTATTATTTAGTACCTACCATATTGCTTTCCTTATAGGCTCAACAGTCACTGGAGCTTATCCAGTCAAAAATAGTAAAAGCTGCTGGAGACACTACTGTTATTGAAAATAGTGATGTTTCCCCAGAAACGGTATGTATTTTCTTCATCCCCAGATCTCTGAGCTAGTTACCTTGTGACCTGTGTGAAGAACAAAAATGTATAAGGTCCGTCTCCTAAAGTCATCTTTCTTGAAAATATCCTGTCCCGAAAATGTAGTGTTTTCATTGATGTTTGATCTCATTTTTGCTTAGTGAGGTATGTTAATTTTAAGGTTTGTGTTGAGAGGTATGGAGCAGGGGTCCCCAATCCCTGGACTGTGGACAGGTAACAGTCAGTGGCTTGTTAGGAACCAGGCCACACAGCAGGAGATGAGTGGTGGGCGAATGAGCATTACTGCCTGAGCTCTGCCTCCTGTCAGATCAGCGGCAGCATTAGATTCTCATAGGAGTGCAAACCCTATTTTGAACTGCATGCTCCTTTTGAGAATCTAATGCCTGATGATGTGAGGTAGAACAGTTTCATCCCGAAACCTTCCTCCCCTCACCCATCTGTGGAAAAATTGTCTTTCACAAAACTGGTCCCTGGTGCCAAAAAGTTTGGGTGTCACTGGCTTAGAGTATAGACTCTGGAGCTAGACTGCCTACATTTGAATCCTGGCTCTGCCACTTAGTAGCTATGAGAATTTGGGCAAATCTTTAGCCACTCTGTGCTTTAGTTGCCCCATCTGTAAAAGGCAATGATAATAGTACCTATCCTGTAGGGTTTTTGAAAGAAGTAAATGAGTTAATACATAAAAACACTTAAAATAGGTGGTACTTAAACAGTGCCTGGCACTTACTTAGTAAGAGCTCAGTATATATTAACTTTTTTTGCTGTTTGGAGGGAGTGTGCTTTCTTTTGTGGGGCAAATTTTTTCTCTGAAAGAAAAAATGGATATATTTCTGATATTCATAGATTCTGGATTTTTTTTTCTTTTGTGGCCAAGTGACAACATTTATAATGCAGTTTTCTTTGGTGCCAACTAGTTTGCACCACTAGTTAGCAAACAGTATTTCTCTATGTGTTTTTTGCTGCTGTTGATTTTCATGTCGTTGTTCAGATTTTTAAATGTTTGTATTTAAATCAGCAGTATAACATTTTCTGTTGTTTGGTTGTACATTTCTTTTCCTTGTGTATGGAGTTTATCATCACTTCCATTTTCTTTTCAGGAGTCTTCTGAGAAGGAGACAATGTCTGTAAGTCTAAATCAGACTGTAACACAGTTACAGCAATTGCTTCAGGCAGTAAACCAACAGCTCACAAAGGAGAAAGAGCACTACCAGGTGTTAGGTAAGGACAACTGAAATATTGTTGTCTATGGGTAATTGACATTAGGTGTATGTGTAATGTATATTTACATAAATAAAGGAAACTCACTTCACTAGAGGAAATACTCCTTCTTTATCTCTCTCAGAACTTCCAGATGATAGCCTTTAGCTTTCTTGGAGCTTTAGTTCTATTTTGTGCATATTTTGAAGGTCTTGTAGCTTGGAGGGGTTATCTTTGCCTCCTTTGACCTTTGTATCAAACAGATTCTTTTGTAACTTGGCTGCCTGGGTTTGTGTTTGTTGCCTTAATACCTGCAACTGCTTTGGTAGTTTATTCTGTCTGTGACCTTTTCTCCCCGCTCCCTTCCTTCTTCCTTTTCTCCCTCCCACAATAAAATGACCATAACATTTTAACTGAGGTAAGATTGCTGAACTGAAAGTAAAGTCACCACATTTTCTTAAAATTGAAAGCTGATTTTTATTTAAGTTTGCTTTTGTTAGGTAATCTAAGAAATTCATTCATTAGCTCCTGAAGTGAGATTTTTACTTGAGGATAAGTAAACCCATAATTAACCAAGTCATGTTACGAGCTTTTATTGTCTATATTACCTTGGAAGGCTCAGGTTTGGTAGCATTTTAAAATGACTTGTATTCTAGCTGGTGAGTGCAGTTTTTGTTTTTCTGGTTGTAGGTTTTTTTTTTTTTTTTTTTTTTTTCCTAGTTGCTACCTGGATTTTACCTGTTTTATGAATAACTGAAGTCACACTGCCTAGAGCGTAATTAGAGTATTCAAATATGCACTGAATACTTCAGATATTCTTCTTTTGAAGCTATTTTCTCTAAAATAATCCTGATATCCTGGAGACCCTGAGGGGCAACTCATCACTGAATTATTCCTTTCAGAACCTCTGATAATACTGTGTTGGGCTATACAAGGCCTCAGGGAGAGCTTAGGTGTCCTGGAAAAGTTGGGATGGACTTCCATTTTGATGTTACAGGAGCATTTTGTCTCACTTTAGAGTGATCATCCTCTGGCCTACCTTGACACACGCTCTCCTTCAAAATGCTAATTCAGGTTAGTTATTTCTAACATGACTTTCCATATAATAAGCCCAGCTCATTCTTCAACATATCAGCAAAAGTAATTAAGCCTCATCCCAAATCTTTCATCCTTGGTAAGCTGACTTCTCCAGTTTCCCAGTGTAAAAATTCTGCCACATTTCCTCGCTTTTCCAAATTAGGAAATAACCTTGCTTCCTAGGGAAACTATTCCTTCTCTCCTTCCCAGGACTTCAGCCTTATTCTTTCCACTGGCTCCCTCTGTTCAGTCTTGAAAACATGCCCAGATGGCTTATTTTAACCTTGTACTTCCTTCAGGTTACCACCCTTACTTTTGACTTTTTTATTGTTTAGTATTCTTAAGAAAATACTCTCTTAGTATCTACTTATTTATTGTTATTGATTACTTTATCTGCTCTAGAATGGCTTTTCTTCCTGCTATTCCAATGAAATCATTTTTACAAAAATCATTAATGATCACTAATTGCTAGATCCAATATAGGCCCTTCTTTTGCATATGATAAGATACTGAAAGTACTTATGAAATATGTCAAAAATGCTGACGTTAGACCTTTGTGTTATAAGGGAAGGGTTTCATTTCTAGAGAGCTTAAACAATGAAAAGATTGCCTATTATCCCTTGCTTTTAGACCTAAGCAATATTCTGTCTTTAGCACCTCATAGATGTTCTTTAATATTTTCCTTTTCTTCCTAAATACATAGTCTACTCATTTTAAGTCTTAGGAACTATTTTTGGCTTGTCAGTTGCCACATTTGTTTTAATTGTATTACATTTGAGACTTATATGAGTCATTGATATTAACACTTTTTCTTGATTTACAAAATTGTAGTAATTTATTAAAATATATCTGTATACCCTCACAACACAGTTGGCAGGCAGCTCCCCTAAGTGATAGTGCCACATTTTTTTGTCAGCTGATAAACATAAGTCCAAGTTTGGCAAGTGGGTGGTTGACAGTATTATATCATGAATGATAGGCTGGATTGTTATGAAAATAGAGGCCCACCAGGCCCTCTCGAACTTCATTCCCTAGGCTCTACCTGGCATTGACGTTGATAATTCTTCCTTATGTACTTATGTTTTGGTTCCCATAGCTCTTTTTTATACCCTTTAAATGTTTGTGTTACCCTCAGGTTTTTATCCTTAGCTATCATTTTGCTACATATATTCTCCCTCCTGTGTACTCTATTTAAACTGACACGAGATAATTAAATTGAAAATACACATTTCTTAATCATTAGAATGTAGGTAGTAGGTTAATATATCTGATGTCAAGAAACCTTTAAAAATATACACAAGTACATATGAATTGTTTATGATAATGCTGCACATATTTCAATAAAGGGAGAGTTGTTTTTAAAAACAAGTATGTAAGAGATAATATGCAGTAATATAGTTTTTCTAAATCCTGATACATAATACTTAACGTTTCTTAGAGCTGTAGGGGTAGGTGTATTTAACTGATATCTTTAATTTGTGAAAACTTTTCTTTTGGAAATTTTTTTCCCCATTGCCTGTTTTTCCTCTCCCCCCATCAAATAAAAGGCTACCATCCTCCTCTTTCCATTTGGGGGGAGTGGGAGATTGATTAAGATACCTTTTATATGAATTGACAGTATTGGCATTTTTATAATATACTTTTTTGTTCTCAGATATCTACTCTTTATGTTTCACATTTGCCTGGTTTCTAAGTATTCTAGGTGTATTTCTAACCAAATGAGAAAACTTTATTATCCCAGGTTACCTTATCTTGGAACCAGTTTGTAGAATCCTGTTGAGGGAGGATGATAATTTAAATAGCTGATACTTCATGAGTATGCCTGTAAGCATAAGCATGCTTCCAACATGTAGCAACTCGTTTAACTTCACAACCACCCTGTGCGTTAGGTAGGTAGGTATTATTATTCCCATGTTACAACAGACCCAAAGAGATTCTATAACTTGTCCATGGTCATAGAGCTAATAAATGGATGAGCTGGGGTTTAAATCAAGGTACTTTGGGCACAGAGCTTGTGTTCTTAATCAGTGCTTTTCTTCTCCCTAATTCAGGCACTGTGTTCCCTGATCTCTTTTGTCACTGTTTTCTTTTCTCCTCATTTTGTCTTTTTTTTTTTTTTTGGCCAGCCTCTTACAAGTTTTGTCAGTTGATTCTGACTTTTTCCTAAAGTTGATATTTGATTTATCAGTAGTGTATTGGAGAGGCTTACAGTATTATCCAGAAGAAATGGAGGTGAAGCTCTGTGTGTGCTCTCTCTACTCCCTGTAGCAAATAGATTCTTATGTGATTCAGTCGTCTGTTGTTTCTGAAAGAAAAAGTCCTTTCATAGTGCTCCTGAAGTACAAGAGTTAATGCTGTGGAGAAAAACTTACCTTGTTTCTACACTGAACCTTGGCTATCATATGGATCAGGTTTTCATTTTCAGTAATATGTTTACATAGCACTTGAGAGTTTAATGTCCTAGTGATCTTTTTAGACTTTCCGATCAACTGTTAATAGCCAGGGATAACTTTGCTTTTTAATTTTCCAATTGCTTCTTTCCTCTAAACTTTTTATTTTGAAAAATTTCACACATAAAGTTGAAAGAATAGTACAGCACCCGTAAACCCTCCACCTGCGCCATCTTTTTTGTTGTTGTTAAACTGAAAGTAAGTTTTAGTCATTATGACATTTTATCTCTAAGTACTTTAGCACACATCTCTGAAAACAAGACATTGTTTTACCAATCAGTAGTACCATTATTACATCCAAAAAGAGGAAACAGTAGTTACGTACTATCCAATATTAAACTGTTATTCACATTTTGTCCGTTGTACCCAATATAGCTTTTTAACTATTTTCCGCAAACTAGAATCCAAGGCAAAATTTAACATGTTGTGTTTGATTAAGTCCTCTTAGTCTCTCTGATGGCTTTTGAAGTTTAATTTCTGTAGTCATCTGACTTAGAAAACTTCATATGACCTACAAAAAAAAAATCTATGTCTGCTCTTTTAAATTATTTATTCACTGGGGTAAGATTGTATTCAACCTCTTTTCAGTCAGTCACTTTAGCTTTACATTCTCTTGAGTAGGACTAATAAAAATGGATTACCAGTGTTGTTCTCTTAAATGTTTTCTAACATAATTCGGCTCACATTTAAAAATACCTACCTAAAAGCTTGTTTCCTTTGAATCCTGAGATTTTTCTCATTTTGATCACCATTAGTGTGAATTGCTTTGAGCCTAGTTGAAAGGGCCATGCTAGATCAAATGGAATATGTACTTTTGGTGTTTGACAGATGTCTTCTGATTGCCTTCTGTTGCTTTGTTTTAAAGTGAAATTCATTCTTTCTGATCTTTTACAGAGTGAAGTAATTGGGAAACTGTTCATTTGAGGATAAAAAAGGCATTGTATTATATTTTGCCAAATTAAAGCCTTATTTATGTTTTCACCCTTTCTACTTTGTCAGAAACACTGAACAGAGTTTTGTCTTTTCTAATCCTTGTTAGACTACTGATTTAAAGAAAGAAAAAAAAAAAGCCAACTCTGTAGACACCTTCAGAGTTTAGTTTTATAATAAAAACTGTTTGAATAATTAGACCTTTACATTCCTGAAGATAAACATGTAGTCTTTTATCTTATTTTGCTCAATAAAATTGTTCAGAAGATCAAAGTGGTAAACACAATGTAAAATTTAACATTTTAATACTGATGTTGTACACTGTTTTACTTAACATTTTGGGAAGTAACTGCCTCTGACTTCAACTCAAGAAAACACTTTTTTTGTTGCTAATGTAATCGGTTTTTGTAATGGCGTCAGCAAATAAAAGGATGCTTATTATTCAAACTTGACTTGTTCTAATTTTTATTGAGCTTTAACAGATTTCATTAGTAGTACAGATCATTATAATTTAGAATACAGTTATTAATTGCAACTATTCAACAAGGTAAGTTTATGTAGCTTCTATAACCTTTCTAACTGGTGCTCTGGGTCTTCTTCAGTTTGGTCCAATGTAAAGTGCCCAGGAGTGCTGGGGTTTCAGAAAGGACAGAGCAAGCATTTAGGATTTCAGACTTACCACCCACATTTCAGGTAGAGGAGCTCTATTTTTACCATTTCTATAATTTTTTTGAAGTAATAATAATTAACTTTTAGTTTTCTTTTTCAAGCACTGTTACACAGTTTAGATGTGTTATCTTTTTTGTTGAAAGTTTTGTTGTTGTTATTGTTTTTTGATAGAGTCTCACTCTGTTGTCTAGGCAGGAGTGCAGTGGCGTGATCTGGACTTACTGCAACCTCCACCTCCCAGGTTCAAGAGATTCTCATGTAGCTGGGATTACAGGTGTGCGCCACCATGCCTGGCTAATTTTTGTGGTTTTAGTAGAGAGGGGGTTTCACCTTGTTGGCCAGGCTGGTCTTGAACTGCTGACCTCAGGTGATCCACCCATCTTGGCTTCCTAAAGGGCTGGGATTACAGGTGTGAGCCACCGTGTCTGGCGGATGAAAGTTTTTTAAATAATTGGTTAAAAACACTTCAGATGCTAAATAACCACTGAGAAATACTTTGTGCCATTCAGTACTAAAGTACCCATTAGGCTGCACTGTGGTCATCTTGTTATTTTTGTGCACATAACAGTCATGCTTCTGTCATGGGGCCTTTGCATTTTCTGTTCTCTGGGCTTGGAACTCTCCTCTGGAATGTCAGCTTTGGCTTGCTCCTTCACTATGTTGAAATCTGCTTAAATGTCACCCTTCTCATTAATCATTAAGTCTTGCCTGACTATCTACTATCCTTCCTGCCCTCCCTATTCTACCTTATTGTCTGTCATACTTGATATCTACTCCCCTTGCTCCATCAGTAAGGAAGCTCCACAAGGGCAGGAAATATCTCTTTGGTTCTTTGCTGTATCTGTAGCCTGAGACAGTGCCTGATACTTCATTGTGCAAAACTATTTAAATGAATGAATGGATAAAATTCATTTTTGGAGATTGAAGATTATCTAAAGTGGTGTTTCCTAACACTGCACATACAGTATTTCTAAGGCATATAGAAATCAACTGAAGTGACTTCTTAGGGCCAGTGAGGACTGGTGTGGGGATTCACGCTACCTTTTGCTACCTTTGCTGCTTTCAGCAAATCATTGGGAAATTAATCCGAAGGTCAGATAGCATATCATCAGCCTCTTACCTTTGTCCTTTGCCATTGCCTAAAGGTGCTCATGTTGCTGCCACCTGTAACAAACAAATTCTGCCTTCCAAGTTATGATGTCTTCTTACTACTCTTTCTCTCTTCAGAGCTAAGTTCCTCAGAAGAATTGTATAATTCCATTATTTTTTCAACCTCTATGTTTTAATTAAAAAAAATAAATGTCAAAGGACTTTGGGGACACAGTCCAGTCTCCTGTCAGTTTGTATCCCTTCCCTCAACATCCCAACTTTACAGTCATTCATCTTTTGCCTCTGAAGTAGCAGGAAGTTCACAACATTGCCTTTTCTAACTTGACAGCTGTAATTGTTAATGCTTCTTGTATGACATTAAAAGTTGTGTCCCTGATACTTGCATCAATCTGTCCTTTCTCACTACAGAATCACATAGGAAAAAAGCTTATCACACTCTCAGTGATTGTTCAGATATGCAAAGATAATTCTGTGCTCTACGTTCATTCCCCTTACAGTTAAATATTCCCAGCTCCTTAGTTGCACTGAGCGCTTAAAGGCCAAACTAGCCTCCTTGCCTCATTAATCCCCGACCGTTCACCTTCTCCCAGTATATTACAAACCTCTCTCCAGGAGAGGAAGGGAGCATCAAAAGAGAAGGAATCCTGTACCATCAAACTCAAATGACTCTCCTTGCCACTATCACAGTCAACTGAGGCAGAAAGCCCTAAGAAAATTACACATTGAAGAAAGCTTACAGGAAGAGAATAAAGAATAGTTAGGGGCAGACTTCTTGATCCCCAAAAAGAGAAGAGAGAGATGTGGAAGGGAGGAGTGGGGATGCCTGTGAAACCGGCCGTACCCTTGGGTTTGGTGTAGGAAAACTAATTCGTTTCCTGGAGGTAGTGATATTGTGTAAAGCATCCAGGCTTGAGCTGTCTTCCATGTGTGTCACTCTAGCTGCAAGAGGCTATGTGGTGTATAGCTGTGGGCAATAGCTGTATTGCTTACAGAGTTACAGCTAGATTTTTTATGTGTCTTGCATCCCAGGACAGAGACTGCATATGGGAACCTGCCACTTGTGGAATCTGCCCAGGATGAGATGTAGGGAGAAGCAGTTACCACCAGAAGGAGGCCGCAGTTACACCCTCGGTTAAGACATGTTTGTCCCTTGACCTCATTTGGGTCCCCGGAAAAGGGAGGGCAAAGGAGGAATGAAAGAAAAGACGATTCCTTGTTGACTGTATTAAAGCCGGGGGCAGATGGGAGATGGGTTATTACACTGGATTGGACTGGACTTGTATTAACCAAAGTTACAGAGCAGCTGTGGGGTCTGCTTAGGATGTCCAGAAAAGGGAGACTCCGCAAAACATGGTTGAAGACTATGGTTGGGAAAGGACACTAAGTTCTTAGGCTGTTCTGCAACCTGAGTGGTAGATTTTTTTTCTTGGCTAAATTTTGTCATTTTATTTTCCTAAAAAATCTGGCCATTTTATATTTGTTGGCAGAGTTCTACCAGGCAACCAATGTGCTACTTGTACAACCTATCACATGCCAGACGTTTTTTAAGCAGTTACATTAGTTCATTTAATCTTTCCTAGAGTTTAACTGGCCAGGGGATTGTGCTTTCATCATCTTCATTTTATAGATAAGGAAACTGAGGCACAGGGAGGATAATTAAATTATCCAAGGTCTCACAGCTACTAAGTAGAGGAACCAGGTTTCCAACCTCCAACCTAAGCTGTCTGGCTTGATTGCCTTATATATACTCATTAAAAAAAATTTTGTATATATGTGCGTATACATTTATAAATGTGAGTGTAACTATATATATAAATTACTAATTTTTAAAATTA
The DNA here is from genome assembly GCF_001698545.2 of Rhinopithecus bieti. Classification (NCBI taxonomy): domain Eukaryota; kingdom Metazoa; phylum Chordata; class Mammalia; order Primates; family Cercopithecidae; genus Rhinopithecus; species Rhinopithecus bieti. The sequence goes on from NW_016805762.1 coordinate 2,481,036, forward strand.
GACTATACCTAGTCTTACAATTTTTTTTTTTTTTTTTTTTTTTTGAGATGGAGTCTTCCTCTGTCGCCCAGGCTGGAGTGCAGTGGCCAGATCTCAGCTCACTGCAAACTCTGCCTCCCGGGTTTACGCCATTCTCCTGCCTCAGCCTCCCAAGTAGCTGAGACTACAGGCGCCCGCCACCTCGCCCGGCTAGTTTTTTGTATTTTTTAGTAGAGACGTGGTTTCACCGTGTTAGCCAGGATGGTCTTGATCTTGTGACCTTGTGATCCGCCCGTCTCGGCCTTGCAAAGTGCTGAGATTACAGGCTTGAGCCACCGCGCCTGGCCTAGTCTTATAATTTTAAAATTTACTCATTTGTTCCTGATGTTAAGGTGCCTTCTCTCATTTTGTCTTGATTCTACTTTGCAAGGGATTGCCTACCTTTGTGGTTCTCAAAAGTATGGTTTGCAGACCCCTGGGAGTTTGCAAGGGCAAACATAATTTTCATAATAAGACATTATTTGCCTTTTTCACCATACTGACATCTGCGCTGAATGGTGCCTCAGCAAGTGTTAAAGCAGTGGCTCCCAACTGTGGTGTTAGTTACTGTATTTACACCACTACTCACCCCAGTAAAAGTCCTGCTACAATATCAAAGTCACCTGAGAATGTCTTCTGATGCGATCAGTAGTGATGGTAATGAATGTGGTTTTGTGATATGTGTAATGAAATGTGTCAACATTTGGAAGATCTGTATAACTCAGTGAAGCAGTATTTTCCAAATGATCAATGCACAGTGTTACAAAGTCATGTGTGGGTGAAAGATCCCTTCAAAAAGCAAGACAGGGCTGGGCATGGTGGCAGGCACCTGTAATCCCAGCTACTCAGGAGGCTGATGTGGGAGAATCACTTGAACCTGGGAGGCGGAGGGTGCAGTGAGCCGAGATTGTGCCACTGCACTCCAGCCTGGGTGACAAGAGTGAAGCTCCATCTCAAAAAAAAAAAAAAAAAAAAAAAAAAAGGGCAAGACAAACCAATGGATTTTAATGTAACAGTGCAAAAAGTTCATTGATGTCGTTTCAAACTCCATATTGTGATTAATCTTTAATAAATTACCGCTTGAATTTGGCTGTAGCATTAAAGAATATCCACAGTTGTCTGAATGGCTGCTTTTTTTCCAAGGATATGTCTGTGTGAGGCCAGATGTTTTTCATACACTTCAACCAAAACAACATATCACAACAGATTGAATTCAGAAGCAGTTGCCTTCTATTAGGCCAGGAATTAAAGAGATTTACAAGGCCAGGTGCAGTGGCTCATGACTGTCATTACAGCACTATGGAAGCCCGGAGTGGGAGGATACCTTGAGGTGGCCAGGAGTTCAAGAGCAGCCTAGGCAACATAGGGAGACCCCCTTCTCTACAAAAAAGATTTGCAAATATGTAAAGCCATGTCACTTTTCTTATTTTATCTTTTGAGTTTTGGAAAATGAAGTTATAGTTCATGAAAATATGTTCAGTATATTGTTAAATTAGTAAACTTCCAATTTTCTTGGTTTTAATTTCTAGTACATTGAATATTGATAGAAACAACAAAAGTTTTTAAGTCTAAAGCAGTTCTGAGATCAAAACTTGAGTCACTGATCTGGCATGTTGGTTTATTTTCCAACAGTTTTAAATTATACTGGACAACTTAGCACTATTTTTTATGTATTTTATTTTATATTCAATTCATTTATGTTTTATACTTTTATTCTTTTATTTTCTTTGCCAACTTACCTGTAAATTTTAATTCATTTATTTTCAGTTCCTGTTTTCTAATAATTTAGGCTATATATTTTCCTCTGGACTTCTTTACCTGCATCTCAGATTTTGATACATAGGTATTCTGTTGTATTCCAGTTTTTAATTTTTTTAATTTGTAAGTATTTCAAACATATAGAAAAGCATAGAAAATAAGAGAAAAAGCCTGTGTTCCTCCACCTTTTGTTTGCTTGAATTTTTTAAATAAAAGAAAACATTAGCTACAGTTGAAACATCTTGTATAACCCCCATCCCATTTCCCTCCATTTTCGGAGGTATCCACTGCACTGAAGCTGAGATTTATCATTTAATTTCATATTGTTATCAATTAATACCATAGGTAGGTATCCATAACTAATGTAATACTATTTAGCATGTTTTCAAAATTTATATAAATCGTTCTGCCATTTGCTTTATTCATTCAATATTAACTTTAAAATTTATTCATTTTAAACTATGAATATGCCACAATTTATACATTCCTCTGCTAAGGGACATGTAAGTTGTCATCAGTTTATGCAAATTTTATGTAATTTTCAGTTGGGCTTTAAGCTTTTTTTTTTTCGGAGTGTTACATATTTTCACATGCATAGATTTTAAAGGATCCTTTTCTAATATTGCATTTGTGTCAGTGAATATGACCTATATGACACCAATTTCCTGAATTTGTGGAGACTTCAAAAAGAAATTATAAACCAAAAAAAAAATTTATTTAGTCTTGATTTAGAATAAGAATGTGTCAAGAAGAATGTGAAGCTTTGGCAGGAAATGATCTCATTATCTGAAAGTTTGAGTTTTCAAGTTACTATACCAGGCTGGTTATTGCCTTCTTCAGTTAAAAAATAAGAGAGAGTTGGGGAATATTTATTTTCCAGTGATCTCAGAACACAGGAAACAGAGTCAGATAGGTGGAGAAAGGTCTTATTTACATTTGCATTTCTGCGTTGTCTCTTGCTTTTGCTATGAAGAATCTAGCAGTTTTGAGTTTATGAGTCAATAGCAGGTTCTTCCTGAGCTATTCAATACAGAGTTCTTGGGATTTCATCCAGTGCCAAATACAAAGTTCCTGTTTATCTAGTGAATGCAGTATTCATTTCAAAATACATAAAATATGTCATTGTTGAGTTAATCCACAGACTGTAGTTATAGGAAATGGAAATTTGCTTACTTATGTTGATGAATTGTGTTGGTAAGTTCTGTTGCCACCTAAATTGTGCAGGCTTATCAAACCTCTGCATCTAGTTTTTCTCCTTGCTAGCTATGTAAATAAAATAAAAACGTGATGGTGTTAGTCACTTCTTGCATTGCCGTAAAGAAATACCCGTGGCAGGGTAATGTATAAGGAAAAGCTTAGTTGGCTCACGGTTCTGCAGACTGTACAGAAAGCAGGGTACTGGCATCTGCTTCTGGTGAGACTTCAGGAAGCCTATAATCATGGCAGAAAGTAAAGAGGGAGCCAGAGTATTGCATGGCAAGCAGGAGCAGGAGAGAAGGGGAAGGGGCTGCGCACTTTTAAACAACCAGATCTCGCGTCAACTAACTGAGCAAGAACTCACTCATCATGCTAACTAAGCAAATCATGAGGAGTCTGCCCCAGTGATCCGAATGCTTCCTGCTAGGCCCTACCTCCACTGAGGATTACAGTTCAACATGGATTTGGAGGGGACAAACATCCAAACTGTATCAGTGACTAGCAAATTCTAACCCAAATGCAATAATACAAGTTTTCTTTAACAATTCCTTTGTTGCCAATTATATAGTCAATATCTGTAAATGTTCCAAACTATTGAAAGTATGTTTTATATTTGTTAAATTCAAATTTGTTGATTGATACATTCCCAGTTCCCAAACTGTTTCTGCTTCAGTGGGTGTGGGTTAGGGTTCAAGAATCTGCATTTCAAACAAACTCCCAGCAGCTAATGCTGCTGGTTTGGGGAACACACTGAAAGTTATGCATATGGTTTTCAATTTGCCTTTCTTCTTTTGCAGTTTCTTCACAGTTTCTTATTAAATGAGTGTTCTTGTTTTCAAGGTTTTAAAATATTTACTAAGTATTTTTATACCATTTCTATAAATTCTACAAATTTGGAGAGGAACAGAGATTGCAACATGTGCTTGGCTCCAGTTGGTGGTTCTCTTGGTGTTTCTTGATATTTTCTCATCATGTCACACAGGGAGTATTTTTTTCAGAAATAAGTCAAATTTAAGCTTTTTTCCTCTTCAGTGAATTTCTTTATTATCCGCCCCCACAAAGTCTGAATATGCATGAATGCTGTTCTCCTCCAATTGACCAATATTATGATTTTTATCCCCTTGAAGAAGGAATTGCTTGGAATAATGTAAGATGAGAAAATGTAAGTTTTCCCATTTTTGGTAACAAGGACAGGGTGGTTTATTCACCTAATACTATGAGGACAAATAGGAACCCAAGAACAAAAGTTTTTATGGGATCTTAGCCCTAATGTTCTGTTAGGTAACGGTCTCTATAGACTTAGTCTTCTGTTAGAATAGATAAACATGTCCAGTCAGATGAAACAGGTTTTTTTCCTGACAACTAATCCTGGTAACTTTCTGCCTGTATCTTGACACCTATTTTGAATAAACTAGCTTGCATTTCCTACCCACATTTGCATGGAGAATAGAGAACTTTTGCACATGTGCTGAGCACCTGGTTTTAATATCATGAGTAGCCTTAACACATAATTGCCCCAGTTTCTATTCACTCTTACAATGGCCTAGGAAGGAGTTAACTTTACAATTTTTAACTGGATTGTGACTGATGCTTCTATAAAGCGATTAACATGTATTATTAGTAATAATTACAACAAAATAATGGCAGTTATAATAATTGCAAATATTTATTGAGTGCTGTTTTCCAGGTGCCATGCTTAGTGTTTTAAATGCATGTTTCATTTTGCTACTGGTGCGTTGGAAGGTTATCTAGAAAGTTGTATTCCTTTAGGAGTTTATTCTTTGGAGTCTTTATAGAGCTTTCCAGTGCCTAAGTTGAATATTCGGTAATAACTGTTTCTTAAAATTACTTTTGTTTAATATTGATTTGATTGAGAATGACAGTTACAAAATACATGTGAGGTATAAATAAGAATGCAATGAGCACTTGGTTGCCTGCTATCCTATTTAAAAGAGAGAATGTTACCATTACTTTGAGTTTCCTTGGATATCCTTTTCCAATCCCGTCCAACTCCAACCACTCACAGACATAATCACAATTCCAAATTTGTGTATGCTATTCCTTTGTTTATTGTAAGTAGTGTTTTTGTATAGGTTTACACATCCAGTAGTATATTATTTAGTTTTATATGCTTTTGACCTTTACTAAGATGGATGATTAATGTGATGTGCCTTTTTTGTTCAACATTATTCTATGAGAGTCACAAATATGGTTGCATATAGTTTGAGTTCCTTCTTCTTTTCCCTTTCTCTTTCCCCTCTCTTTTTTCCTCTTCCCCCTTCATCTTCCTATATAATGTTTTATTGAGGGAATACACCAAAATTTCCTTATCCATCTGTTCTAAATGGACAGTAACAGGGTTCATTTTTAAGAATATGAGCTATTGTGAATAATGGTGCTATGTATATTCTGGTACATATATTTTTGGGTATGAGGATATGAGCTTTTCTAGGGTATATACCTAGGGATGGAACTTTGGCTTATAGAATATGCACATGTTCCATTTTAATAGGAACCACTAGACTGTTTTCTGTAGCGATTGTTTTAATTTACATTTCCATAAAAAGTATGTGGGAGTTTCTATTGCTCTATAACTTCACAACACTTGGTATTATTCTACAAATCATTTTTCTTTTGCCAATATAGTGGGGGTTAACTGAGATCTCATGGTTTGTTTTTAAACCGTTTTATTAAAATATAATGGATGTAGAATAAATCGCACATATATGTACAGTTGGATAAATTTTGCAATATGAACCACAATCAAGATAATGAGCATAAACATTACCCACAAAAGATTTCTTGTGTATCTTTGTAACTTGTCTTCTCCCCCACTTTCCTGTCCCCAAGCAACTCCTGATACGCTTTCTGTCTTTCTATGGTAATATGCAGTTTTGAGAATCATATAGTAGGTGCTTATTTTTTGTCTGGCATCTTTCACTCAACATAATAAAAATCAATAGTCTCTTTTATTTCTGAGTACATGGCATTGTATGTATATACTACAGTTGATTTATCTGTTCATTTATAGATGAATGTTTGTATTTTTCCAGTTTTTGCCTACTATAAATAAAGCTGCTATCAACATGTATATACAAGACTTGTACTTAAGTGTTCTTAAAAACATAAACCAAAATACCAAGCTATAACTGAACATTAAGAGATGTCCACCAGGATAATCTGTATCAGTCTTTTGCACAGATCATTGTTTTAGTAAACAGGGCTTCTCCAGCCATCAAATCATGGAAAAGGAAGATTATTAGGGAGTGATAATTTGGGATATGGTGAGCAGGAGGGAGTCAGGGGACAGTATCGCTGCATTGCCCATCAGTCTCTCCCCTTCAGAAGTCACTCTTTGACTTCATTTTCCTAGCTCCCTCCTACCAAGGCACTGTGTCTGGAGCTGATCCACCTTCCTATTGATATTCTTTGTGATCTTTGTTTCTTTTTTTTGCTACAGCGGTAATAACAATAGTTAACATATGTTGAACTTTCCGTGTGCTACCTCCTTTCTCCCTAATGGTTTATCCTCACCCCATTTTACCCTCACAGCAACTCCAGGAAGTCAATAATGTTTCTCATTCTCCCTGCCTCATAGGGCTGCTATAAGGGTGAGGTAAGAGAATGCTCATAAAGCACTCAGGCTAGTGTCTGGAACATAAACTTAATGTATGTTAGCTGTTACTATTGTTTTTAAAATGGTTGCCTGGATACTAAACCTCTCTCTGTAACCATTATCTTTATAATAAATGTACCCTTTATCTGGCCCCTGGCCTCTGAGGGCTTTGGGCACCAGTTCGCGTTTTCCAAAAAATCTTTTCCAGGATTGCAAAGGGCTGGGAGAGGCCAGGAGTGAAATAGAGAACCCCTCACGGTCAGGCTTCCAACTTTGCATTAAAGAAAGCATATTGAATAAAATTTTCTCTTCTCCCTCCTAAGATCTCACTAAAATGATAATAGAAGAATTATAAAAAGGTATAAACGAGACATTTTCAGATAAATGAAAACTAAGAGAATTTATCACCCATACACCAGCACTATAAGAAGTGCTAAATGCAGTTCCCTGTAGCTGGAGGTAAAGGTAAATGACACCAGATGAAAACTTGAATGCACAGGAAGAAATGAAGAGTTCCCAAAAGGCAAAATATGTGAAAATATAAAGACTATCCTTTTATTTTTAAAAAACTTATTTAAAGGGTAACTGAAGTTTAAAGTAAAACTATATAGATGTAAAATACATGACAGAAAGAGCACAAAAACTTGGAACAAATGGAATTATGTTACTGTAATGTTCTTGCATACATGGGGCAGTACCACATTAATTTCAAATAGACTGATAAGGAGGCGTAATGTAATCTCTAGAGCAATAAGTAAAAATAATTATACAAAGGGGCACAGCTGAAAAGAAAGGGAATAAAACATAATACTAAAAAGAAGACTGGAAAAAAAAGCAACAGTAGAAAATAATGATGACAAAACAACCAGTAACTAAAAAGCTGAACAAAATACAGAATCTACCATTTCTAGACATTGGACAACAGACAACAGGACCATGGTGACTGAGAAAAAGGGGAAAAATGAGATGAGCTTTCACTCCCCAGAGTCTCTGCCTGGGAGCCACGTCCAAAATATGGTGTGAGGAAGGGGATGTTAAAGAGTCATGCAGCCTCACGGAGTTGAAGAGATAGAAGTCAGAATTTGAGATAGCCAAACCAACTACAATTAGTGGCGCAGAATACCCAAGAGGAGGGAGCTATAGAGTTTCAGAAATCCAAAGGGATTCCCTTGAGTCTTTGGCTGAATACAAATCTGCTTATGCTTAGGGCAAAGCCCCACAAAGCTAAGCCAGGATAACTTTCAGAGAGAGAATAATTAGTGCTCATTAACAATTCAAGTGTTTATGAAATAATTGGCTTATTAAACAGATAATTTGATAAGTTTGGATTGGTTCTTTGGTGCTTGTTCAACCTCACAGCAAAAGATTTAAAAATCTTCATTCTGTTCCAGAAAAGAAAAGCACAAGATTCTGAACCAGTGAAGACCCTATCAGAGTACATGCCACTGTCCTGAATGTCTTGCTGCCTCTACTCCCCACCCTGCATGTCTTTATTTCTATTATAATAGCAGAATTCCAAACACCAAGTTCCTTCCAAGCCAGATAACAGACTTTACTAGACTTATCATCAGCCTTTTGTAGGTGAGGTAACCAAGACAAAGCAAGTTTGTATCTTGTTATAGATGACATACGGAAAGTCAGCTGGAAGTAGGACTTACTGCACCAAGGTTTCAGTCTAACTTACTCATAGGCTTAAGAGGGAAAAATGTCTGCTCATGCAATTTATCCCAAGAGAAAGTTTAGAAGCAGGGGTAATTGCAGAGAAAAATTCCACAAACTGTGGCATTTTTGCGATTGGCAAAATAAGCCACCCAACTCGATTTAAATGATTAGAATAAGCACAACTGGGGCTTCAATGTGGGACCATTTGTCTTCCTGCCAGAAAATGAACAAATGGCAGATTCTGTTACTACCATTTTAATGACAGCCATATTGTTTCCTTTTATTTGAAATGTTTGAATGTTTAGAATCCCAAAGTTAAATTACCCTAATCATGATAGAGCAAATAAGCACATTTTAGTGATATTGACACTTCCCATAACCATAGCCCTCAGCAATATCAATAGCCAGATCTGAAGAGAAGATCTGAAGTTTGGGATCCACACTTTAAAAACTTCATTAACTACAGAGCAGAATCAAGTTGAAATTCATTAAGTGTTAAGGCTTGATATCTTTACTTTCTTGAGAGATCATGTGATTATTTCACCTGGCTTCTTGGTGTGTCTGATGAGATCGTATTTTACATGCCTTTATGGAAGTGGCTGAGGGATTCGAGGTTACAAATTCCAAATGAAATCTGGAAGGGAGTTCACCAGCTGCTGAATTATAAGGTGAGTGATAGGACTTGGGATTGAGGCTACTTTCTATGCCATAACTTAAATAAAAGAAAAAAAAACTCCTTTCCCAAAGTGGTTGTAGATTGAGGGTGGCCTAATTAGGCCCGGGAGGGACGGAGCTGAATGAGATGACGTGTAATTTGATGTCTTAGACATTATAAATGTTGAAATATTTTGCAGTTTGCAATAAATTTTTAGGTGTTATTCATAGTCCTGGCCTTTGGCTCCCCCCAGGGCCCATTCTACACAGGTCTTAGGGTCTACGGGCTCAGCTGCTCTACACTGGCCTTCACATCTACAAGTATGGCTGGCCACCAGCTGGCCACCTTCTAATCCTCAGTTCTTTAGTAACTGTACACCAGGGTTTTTCTGGAAATTAAGACCAGTAAGCTCACCAGCCTCGTATTACTGCCATCCTTGGTTACCACCCCAATTTAAAGGCCCCTGAGCCAGTTATAAACTTATTGCTTCTCAGCTGCAAACCTACTTTTCATTGTTTGTCCTAAAATGGAGTTGGGTCCTTTAAACATTTCTCCCTTGGAGCAGGTGCACTTATGTTAAGCTTTGTCAGTAGAAGTTGTTGGAGGGACATGAAAGGAAAAGGACCTTCTCTTCCTCATTCTGGTGTTTTCTATCTGCTTACTGCTCCTATGGTATCGCTGTCAAGAACATGTGTGTGTGTGTATGTGTGTATTTTATATATATATATATATATATATAATATGGACTTACAGGGTTTTACCAACCCCCACAGGAAGAATCTTGTAGATACCATAGTGGCTGGCTTCCCCCCACTAGGCCTGCCAGCCTAGGGGGTGTTTTCTGTTTTCTACTGTGATAGGCAGAGTAATGGCCCCAGATATGTTCATGTCCTGATCTCTAGAAGATATGATTAGGTTTTGTTACATGGCAAAGAGGAAGTAAGGTTACAGATGGAATTAAAGTTGCTCGTCAACTGACCTAAAGATGAGGGATGATTTTGGATATCTGGGTGGGCCCAATGTAATCACAAGGGTCCTTTAAATGTGGAAGATGGAGACAGAACATTCAGTCAGGTAATGAGAAGTGACCATGGAAGCGACTTTGGAGTGCTGCAGTGTGAGGACTCATCCTGCCACTGCTGAGTTTGAAGATGGATGGGGGCCATGAGGCAAGGACTAGGCTTTCTGGAAGCTGAAAAGGACAAGGAAGAGGGTTCTTCCCTAGAGTCTCCAAAAGGAACCCAGCCCTGACAGCTGGGTTGGGACTTGTGTTCAACTTCTGACTTCCAGGATTGTAAGAGAATAAATCTGTGTTGTTTTAGGTTTGAGGTCATTTGTTATAGCACCCACAAGAAACTGATAGCACCACTTTTGGCTGTGGCTTCCTGCCCGTCTGCACCCTGGGTGGGAGTTTTGTACTTGTCCAACAGTGGAACAGCTCTCACCCAGGGCAACCCAGCTAGCTTCTCTGCCACTCCTGGGCTGCAGCCATGCCTTCTCCATGAGGTTTGAGCCTCCCCTTCCAAGTTTGTCTTTTCCTGCAAACTCTTCCTCAGCCCCAGGGTATTTTTTTTTTTTTTTTTTTTTTTTTTTTTTTTTTTTTTTGAGACAGAGTCTCGCTTTGTTGCCCAGGCTGGAGTGCAATGGCGTGATCTTAGCTCACTGCAATCTCTGCCTCCCGGGTTCAAGCGATTCTCATGCCTCAGCCTCCCAAGTAGCTGAGATTACAGGCACCTGCCTTCACGCCCAGCTAATTTTTGTATATTTAGTAGAGACAGAGTTTCACCATGTTGGCCAGGCTGGTCTTGAACTCCTGACCTCAAATGATCTGCCTGCCTCGGCCTCCCAAAGTGCTGGGATTACAGGCATGAGCCACCGTGCCCGGCCAAGGGTATTCTTTAGTGCTGTTAAGCTATTATTGCTATTATTGTACTGTGAGTCCCACTGCCGTCAAGGGTCAGGAATGGGGGAACCCTTCATCTAAAGAGGGAGGATCTTCCAGGAGACCAACTTGGCAGTTTGTTATGCATCCTCTGCATTTGGAAAACAGAGTAGACTGGGGTCTGACTCCGTCCCAGAAAATACAAAGGTCAAGACATGGCTACTTTTATGGCAAAATAAGGGAGTGGTGGCTATGTGGATGGCCTGCATTTCCCAAATTTTTCAGAACAAAGGGTGTGTAGATGTCTGCCATGGACCAGACATGAGTCATGTTAGAGAGAAAGCCAGTGGGATTGTCTTGGCATCTATCCAGTAGGGCCATCTGGAGGAAGAAGAGACCTCATCAGACAAAAGGCAAAGAAACCAGTAGACACCTATGAATTGAGGAAGAAGTCAGCGACTAGTTGAAATAGCATGTTCTTGCTCTCAAGGGAGTTGCAGGTGGGAGATCATTAAGGATGGAAATGAAGGACTCGAAGTTGGCAGACTCACACCAGGACACCAGGGAGCTCAGGTCCCAGAGTTACTGCCCAGAGGAAAGCTGAGCAGGGCAGTACCCACAGCACAATTTGCATGGGTGAGAAATGATCTTCTATTGTGTTTACCCACTAGGACTTATTAGTTAACACAGCATGTTATATAGCCTTGTTGCATGTTCCCACAAACAGCATACCCACTGTACCTCAGAGGGTTGTGAGAAAAATGGGATGGCGTGTGGAGGGCATGGTGCGTGTTGGGCCCTCAGCAAGTGTTCGTCTTCCTCCGTCCCTGTGAGCACACGCCAAGGGCCAGCCTGTGTTCTGAGGCGTGTCTGTAGCAGAGAGCTGGCCCTTGTTGCCAGAAAGCCGGTTTAGGTCCTTTGAGCACCGTCTCCTGATTGTTGGTTTGTCTTTCTTATTCTTTCTAATTTGGGTTCCAATATTAGGATTATGTACAGATGTCAACAGAAAGTAGCACCTTGGTTGATATTGAGCCCTATCTGGATTAAGCCAGTTCCTTCTCGGCTTCACTTCTAGGGTGGTTTTTGTTTGCTTTCTTGCTTGCTTTTTGACTAGGAAGAAAGGCACTTTCCTAAAATATGGGGATGCTACAGTATATCTATGGAGGATTTGTGATTTTTGTTCATTCAGCAAGTTTTTATTGTACATCTTCTAGGAACCAAGCAGAAGTTCTGGGGCTAGAACCACAGCAAAGAACAATAGAGACATACTGGTGCTTCCATAAAACTTGGGACAGCCGTGGGGATGACAAAGACAGAAAACCAAGCAGGAAGGGCACTGAGCCTAGGCTAGGGAGGGCTCCTAGAAGGACACAATGTCTAAGTTAAGGCCTGAAGCAGTACAGGGAAAGAAGGGAATGCAGGGTGCTGGAGAGCAGAGAGGGAGCAGGGGATGGAGCAGGAAGTACAGGAGAGGACAATGGAATAACGTTACATGTGTTTCCATCTTTGTCCAAATAGTTCTGCCTTCCTGTTGTTGAACAGGTACGTGGTAATGATAATATGAAAATTCTATACATAGAATTCACTCTCAAAGCATTTCTGAATGAGAACTAGCACATTGATAATGGCACTCATTTATGGGTTATGATATGGTTTGGTTGTGTCCCCACCAAATCGCAACTTGAATTGTATCTCCCAGAATTCCCACGTGTTGTGGGAGGGATCCAGGGGGAGGTAATTAAATCATGGGGGCCGGTCTTTCCTGTGCTATTTTCATGATAGTGAATAAGTCTCATGAGATCTGATGGGTTTATCAGGGGTTTCTGCTTTGGCTTCTTGCTCATTTTCTCTTTCTGCCGCCATGTAAGGAGTGCCTTTCACTTCCTGCCATGATTCTGAGGCCTCCCCAGCTATGTGGAACTGTAAATCCAATTAAACCTTTTTTTGTTCCCAGTTTCAGATATGTCTTTATCAGCAGCGTGAACACGAACTAATACAGGTTATGAATTAGAAATCAAGATTTGGCTTAAGCATCACATCTGCTTTGAAACTTTCCTGCCCATGTGTGGTCTGGCTATCTAAATGTCACATCACATCTCCTTCTCCCTTACTGCCTGTCTACCAGAGGGGCTGAAAACCAAATATTCACTTTTCCAACTTCCCTTGCAGCTAAAAGTGGCCACGTAAACTAGATCTGGGCTGTGACCACTAAGTAAAAGTCTGCAAGGGAGGCTTCTGGAAAAGCAAAAGTTCTCTTGGATTTTTTTTTTTTTTTTAAAGAGCACATGAGCTGATCTAGCCCTTTTTCCTTTTCTCCTTTTCTTGCCTTGAACATAGACACGATGGCTGGTGATGCAGCAGCCATCTTGTGACCAAGAAGAAAGGCCAAAAGAATTGCAGGAGAATTGGCCCTAAAATCAATGAAACTCTCACCCACCCCTTTAACCTCTTGTCTCCAGACTTCTGGGTATGTAAAAAAAAACAAAACAACAAAAAAACAAAAACCTAAGACTAAATACCATTGATTTTATTTAAATCACTCTAGTGAACCGTAGGCAAAATAAGTCCTATTACATCAAACTGGGCAGAATCTGGTAGTCCTTCCTCTGAGTCCCCATCTCACATGTTGCATAGGTCTACATTCAATTACTATTGAGTATTTGTTATTTTTGTTATTTGTTACTTTCATCCTCTTTCATCTGACTTTCCCAATACTGTAAGTTCCTTGGAGTCATGGACTGACTTTGGTGACCCCAAATCTGTTAGCTGCTTACTAATGCTTTGTGATACTTAGTAATGCTTAGTGAACAAGTGAATGGCTGACCGAATGTGGTTATGTGGAGGGTGATGTGGGGGAGGAGTCATCATTAGTGGCAGTGAGATCAATGAAGAGATTTTAGCAGTGAGAATCCAGGGAAGAGGTGATGAGAGCCCAAGCTGTAAAAAAGCAGTCTCATCTCAGGACAGAGAAACGGATGGGTTTGGGAGTTATTTAGGAGGCAGAAGAGACAGGACCTGGTAGCACTGAGGGTAAGAGTGAAAGAGAAGAGGGGCTCAAGGATGGCTGGAAGATCCTTAATGTGTGGTGGATTTGGGCATGCACTAGTCCTGGGATCTTGGACAAGCTCTTCAAACATGTTGCTGCCTTTGTCACCTCATCTGGAAAACAAGGATAACAGTAATGTGCACTGTGGGAAATAAATGACTTAGTGTGTGTAAATTGCTCATATCGGTGCCTGGCACAGAGTAAGTGTTCAGGCTGTGTTTTCAGTTACCATCATCATCATCACCGATATTGGGGCAGGATAGCAGGAAAGTGGGGAGACCGTTGAGAAAGAAGGGTGAGAGTGAGGAGGAAGGGGCACTCAGGAGGAATGAAGAGGAAGAGGTAGGTTGGTAGCAGTGACTTTAGGATGCTAAACACTTCCTCTCTCTCCCTTGGAAAGAAAGATTTCATTTAAAGTGGGACTGCAAGTTGTTGAATGAGCTCAAAAGGAATGGGATTAGGGACAGCCTGCTTTTATTCAAGGCTTGTGTCAACGGGTTATGCTGCTTTGATTATTGTTTTAAACATGTCCCAGGAGGCTTGGGGTGAGAAAAGAAGGGTTGAGGATGCTCATTTTTAATGTGAAGAGTTGTAAGCTATTCTGGGGCACAGTAGGAGTCTCAAGAGGGTTGTACCTAACAGATTTCTGCAACAATTAATGAAGCCCAACAGCAAGAATATCATAAGAGGCACAGTATGAGGGCCATTAGCCTCGAGGTAGTGGAGGATCCTGCATGATTAGGCAGGAGGAAATGGTAGGGCAGAAACCACACTCAAACTGCTGCAGCCGGGAGCAATGTACGAGCTTCCATGCGAACAGTGAGCTCCCACTTATTACGTGCCTAACAGGGTCCAGTATTTTACACGTTACTTTCATCCTCTTGATTTCCCTGCAAGAGTGGGCTAATATTATGCCCATTTTAAGAATGAGGAAACTGAGGATTGAAGAGATTAAGCAACATTTCCATGATCCACAAACCCAGAAGAGGTAGGACTAGGATTCAAGTCAGACCTGGCTACCAAAATGTGGCTATTTCCTTCTCACTGTGTTGCGCCGCAGGACACCACACGCAGGAGATTTTATTTGGTGAATTTTTGTCTCTGTGTTACAGGAGGTATTTTTCAGCTCATACTCAGTCTGGAGTTTACTTGCCCCTGGCAAGAGCAGAGTATAAACACTAAATCACAGGCCGAGGATGGATAAACACTCCATCATCACTAAATCACAGGCTGAGGATGGAGGGCCCAGCGGGAGACGGCTGCAATGCAGGGAGGAAAACCTCACACTGCGTGTAATGGTTACTTTTTTGTTGTTGTTGTTGAGACGGAGTCTTGCTGCTCCATCGCCTAGGCTGGAGTGCAGTGGAGCTATCTCTGCTTACTGCAAGCTCCGCCTCCCGGGTTCAGGCCATTCTCCTGCCTCAGTCTCCCAAGTAGCTGGGACTACAGGCGCCCGCCACCACGCCCGGCTAATTTTTTGTATTTTTAGTAGAGACGGGGTTTCACCATGTTGGCCAGGATGGCCTTTATCTCCTGACCTTGTGATCCACTTGCCTCGGCCTCCCAAAGTGCTGGGATTGCAGGTGTGAGCCACAGCGCCTGGCCGTTATGGTTAATTTCATGTGTCAACCTGGTGCCCAGCTATTTGGTCAGACATTATTCTGGGTGTTTCTGTGAGGGTACTTTGGGATGAGATTAACATTGAAATCTGTAGACTGAGTAAAGCAGATTGCCTTCCCTAGTGTAGATGGGCCTCATTCAATCAGCTGAAGGCCTGAGTAGAACAAATACTCTGACCCCCCCCCCCCCGAGTCTTTCTGAAGGAAGTCAGACCCTCCTGCCTGATTTCCTTCAAACCAGGATAGTTTTTTTTCCTGCCTGCATGACTTGAACAGAAGCATTGGCTCTTCCTGGGTCTCCAGCTTGCCGACTCTCCCTGCAGACCTTGGGACTTACCAGCTTCCGTAATTGCGTGAGCCAATTCCTTATAATAAATCTCTTATAATAGAACCTGTCTACCCTATTGGTTCTATTTCTCTGGGGAACCCTGATGATACACTGCAGTACCTTATGTGTATATGCCAACAAGTGGTGGTAAAGCAAGGAAGTGCCTTTCCCTTCAAAATGGAAACTTTTTATAGAAATATGTGGACTTGGAGCAGATATTAGTTATTCCTTGCATTTAGTGTTATGGACCCTGGTTCAAGGAAAGGAACAAGTCAGGGGACAAGGCGTTGATGAACAGGGCAGTTGACAGCTCTTTTCCTTAGGCCCTAGAACTACTACCACCAGACTTCCATCACAGCCCCTGTGAATGCTCTGTTGACCATGCTGGTGTCTGATGACCAGTCTAGAAGCTCTGCCTCGCTCCTGGTCCTGGGATGAAGATAAATGGGGAAAGGGCACATGTTGCATGGAACAGAATCTGCAGAAAATGCAAAACCAAAGAAAAGAAAGACATTTCCTAAAGCTGTTCAATTCCAACAAGGAGAATTTGGAAATTAATATGAGTCTACCCCAGTATGGATTATTTATCTTTTATTGTATATAATTATGATTGATAACTGTAATGATAGTAATATAGTAATAACAGTGGTGAGCATGAATTGAATAATTGCAATATTTTAGCTGCTATGCTAAGTACTTTCAGGATATCATCACATTAAACCTTCCACTAAATGAAGTAGATTCCATTATTATCCCATTGTACAGATGAGAAAACTGAGACCCAAAGGGATTCACTGACTTGCCCAAGATCATACAGCTACTAAGTGGCTTAATCAAGGCGTCACCCAGGTAATGTGACACTAGAACCTCTATGCTCTCAACCTCATTCCCTAGAGTGAATGTGGTCATTCTTATCTGGTTCTTTGTGCTGGCTTCATAAAGTTAAAGAACCTTCTTCAGTTATTGAATAAGGTGGCCCTCAACTGACAACTGCAGTCAAGATTTGGGTGTCCAGACTGGACTGAGGAGGTGCACAGCTTGCCTATTAAATGCTGCCTTAGCCAAGCTTGTCCCAGCCAGGTGAGCCATCTTTTCAGGTGACAGTTCCCACTCACAGTAACATTTGCTGCTTCTTAGCATGTCAGCATTGTAATCAAACCACCTTTAAGTAGACAGCCTTTTGTTCCAAATTCTTGTTCTGGTCCTCAAGCTGTGTAGCCATCAGTAAGTGACCAAAACTTTTACAACCCCAATCTTTGTATCTATCCAGCAAGGATTCTAACACCTTCTCATAGATCATTGTGAGGACTAGAGGATAAACGTGGGTCAAGCATCTTACACTGCCTGGCATGTAGACGGTACTCAATGAATGCTCATCGTATCTTCTTGGTCCTATACCCCTCATCCATCAACACCTAAGACTTGGAGACATCTTAGGGTTTTTTTTCAATGTGCATGAATAGAATCCTTCAATCAGACATTGTTAAACACAAATATGGTGGTGCAAATACGATGCTAAGCACCGTGAATTAGGCCTCTGGTTCCCAATTGTCCCTGTTTCCTGAGGTGGGGTCAGCATGGCAGGTCTCTGGTTTGTTACAGTTTTGTCCACCCTTGGTGTGGGCTCACAGGGAAGGATGGAAGCTTTGAAGAAACTGAGACTTGGATGGAGTCTGTTGTGTGCACTTTAGGGACTGGAGTATGAGTTCTCCAAGCTCATTGCAGAGAGGCATGCACGGGCTTGATTTTGTGGGCTGGTATCTCACATCCCAGGGTATAACTTTTGAGAAAGACCTTCATAGTATGCAGGAAAAAGAATTACAGATTTCTGTCACTTGGAGGTGGCAAGGGTGGTGTTTTCTTCAGCAGTAGGAAGGAAGCATCAGGATAAAGAAGTTTCTGTAGTTCCTGAATGCCATTTCACTTTCTCTTCTGCTTATTATTTCACAAGGCCTCATGGGACGTGGCAGACTCTTGACTCCTCCATGAAGTGTAGACAGGCCAGCACCTGCGATGAGGGCTGCCTGGGTGACTTGTGGTTGTGTCAAAGGTGTTTGCTCAAGAAAAAGCTGTTTGCTCTTCATCCTGACATCTGCTAAGCCCAGGTGCTGGAGCTATTTTTGGTAGCTGACTTCAGGAATTACTTTTCGCTATCCCCAAGCAGATCTCATAAACCCATAATCGCTGAACCTCTGTGTGTGTGCGCGCGTGCACTCGGGAGCATGTGTGCTTCATAAGCTTGCTCACTGATAATAAACCAGATTTAGAGTCTTAAAAAGCTCCCTATCTGATTTTCCACACTTTCTTATGACCACTAGTTCCTCTTTAACCACCAGGGGATAGTCTTTGAGGAAGAGAATTGTTCTGAGCAATGCCTGGTCTAATGTGCTCTTCTGGTTGCACTTGGCTCTCAGGGTTCCTAGGGTGGACAGGCAGACTTTCTAGGATCTGAAGGAGCATCCGGAAAGGACATCCTGCAGTTTTGCACTTCTTGTCATGCCAAGGTTCTTCTGCTTCAGAAATGGACCCTAAGACAGGTCATAAGCCAGGCCAAGGAGGGAAAAATAACTGGAAAATGAGGAAAATTGAGAAAGAGAAAGTAGATTTTTTTTTTTTTTTTTTTTTCCTGAGACAGGATCTTGCTCTGTCACCCAGGCTGGAGTGCGGCGGTGTGATCATGGTTCACTGCAGACTTGAACTCCTGGCCTTAAGCAATCCTCCTGCCTCAGCCTCCCAAAGCAATGGGATTATAGGCACAAGCTCCTGCATCTGGCTGAAAGTAGATTTAAGTAGTTAAAGTACATGTTTTTCAGTTAGATACAAGGAAGAATTGTCTCCCAGCAGGCTGAGAAATCATAAAAGTGATCCTAAGGAAGTGAAAGGCCACTTCTAAAAGATGCCATTTAAAGCAGCACCAGCAGCAGCAACAACAACCACCATGATATTTTAAAAGGTCTTACCTCACACCAGGCACAGTGCTCAAGCCAGTACTGAATGATTCATTTAGTGGTTATTGTGTCTCTATGATATATGCCGTCTCAACCCCATTTTACACATATGGAACAATGGAGGCTCATGGTTTAAGCCACTGGCTCGAAATCACAAAGGGGTGCGTGGTGGCACCAGGCTTCAAATGTAGGTCTAACTCCAAATCCCTAGGTTGTTTTCTTTCTCCGATTTTGATTAATAGACTCCAAAGCAATGTCAGTGTGAGATGATGTGGAGGTGAAATCCATATTGCCTATTTTACAGAGTAGTTATCCAGATACATGAAATTGCCTGTGTGAAAGCATTTTGAGGAGCGTGCAATACTGTTGAAGTATAAAGAGGCATCATCATCATCATTGTCGTCATTGTCATCACCATCATCGGGGTCACTTAATTCCTCCAACTCTGCCAATGGATTCTTATGGCATTTCACATATCCAATCACTAGGGGGAGGCAATAGACAATGCATATAAGCAAACTTAGTTTTGGAAGGAAAGTGTATTTTTCTTGTAAGTGATGCTCGGATAAGCACAGGTTTGTATTAGGGACTGGCAGCCATTCCCATCAAAGTCTGATCTTGTGCTTTTGTTGAAGTGTTTCCCTGAAGGCACCTTCATCTATCACAAATACTTATGAATAGTGGGTATTGCCCAACAAAGACCTGACATCGACTTTTGTTTCATTGTTCCTGCTTCTTGCCTTCTTTCCCCGCTGGGATTCTGCCTGTGATCACTTCTGCTCTCGTTGAGGTGCAGTTTTTCCTTTGTTCTCCCCATTCCATTTTACTATGGACCATGTTTGCTGGTCATCTGAGGCAGAGCCAGTAAA
This sequence comes from Rhinopithecus bieti, assembly GCF_001698545.2. Lineage (NCBI taxonomy): Eukaryota > Metazoa > Chordata > Mammalia > Primates > Cercopithecidae > Rhinopithecus > Rhinopithecus bieti. The sequence continues at coordinate 2,500,634 of NW_016805762.1, forward strand.
GCATGTTCTCAATCTCTCCTGTCCCTTCATGGTGCTGCCCTGGGGTACCTTTGGCTGCCACAGAATCTCTTCCTCAGTCTGGGGGTTCCTGAGGTGACCTTCTTGGCTCTTGTGTGAAGACCATTCTGACTCTTTGTACATCGTTCTCATCCACACTTTTCTTACTATGATGATGTTGACTTCTCTTTCCATCCTTCTAGAATTCCACATCTGCCTTCATTTCCTTCCTGCTAGGTGGAGAGGATGTTGGACTAGGAGTTCAGGTCCTGTGAATACTACTTACTAGCTAGTTGGCCTTGAGACACAGGAGGACCCCACTGAGCCTTTGTTTCAGGGATAATTATAACTTCCATGTCTACTTCCCAGGTAAAGGACTATTTATTTTGTAGCCTAAATTAATTGGCCTAGGCTCTTCACGTAGAGTTATCTAAATAGTCCACCTTCTTTTCCATTTTGAATATTTCTGTGGGTCAGTCCCAAGGCTCTCATAAAGAAGCCCTCTCTGGTAGTGTCTGCACTGTTCCACCAGGTGCAAGTGATCTGCCAGCCAAGGTAGATTCTGCTGTGGCTTCCCTGGAAACCAAAGCTATTAGGGGTTGTGTCTTAGCTCATGAGGGCTGCTATAACTAATGATCATAGTCTAGCTATGGTTTATAAACAATAGAAGTGTATTTCTCACAGCTCAGGGGTCTAGAAGTCTGAGGTCAGGGTGCGGCATGGCCATGTTCTGGCAAGGCCAGGCCCTCTCCTGGGTTGCAGGCTACTCACTTCTCTTTGGATCTTTGCATGGGAGGAAGAGAGCAAGAGTGAGAGTGAGAACGAGAGGGACAACTCTCTGGATCCCTTTTATAAAGGCGTTAATCCCATTAATGAGGGCTCCACCCACATGACCTATTAACCACCCAAAGGCCCCACGTCCTAATACCATCACATAGGGGATTAGGATTTCAGTGTATGAATTTTAGGGACACAAACATTCATTCCATAACAAGCTCTGTTGCCAAAGGGAAGTGCAGCTCTCTCCCCTGTGTGTTGCCTTCTGCAAGAAGGGTCTCAAAGCAGTGTTGCTTGAACCTCCATAAGCTAGAGTTCCTATTCCTCTCAGTTACCTCTCTCTCACCTGCAGGGCTGGCTGGAGGTGGATTTCTGTAGTACCGCCCATACTTTCATTTTAAATAACTTCTATTCTCCTTTAACAACCAAGGACAAATACATTGTGCTCAACTCCCCCTTTCCTTAGGATGAGTCCTACCTTCCTTCCGCCTTCTGAAAATAGACTATTTGCTAGGCATGCCTTAATATTTTAAAGCCCATCAGGTGAAAAATCTTGAGTTCTTCCCAGGAGACCTCCCATGCATGTTTCCTGTTGTCAGGCCTGTCCCTATGGCTCCTGAATATATTTAAGTCCCAGTAGTGGACAACAGAGAGCTCTGACTGAAGACAAGAGCTCTGTTTTAGTTAAAAAAAGTTTCATTGTCATCAGAACTATCCTTCTCTTGTCTTGTCCTTCATAGCTCTTCTTCCTTCTTCAGCATTTCAACCTTGATTTCTTTCTTTCATCTTAAATATCACCATAAGGTGTTTAAAACTGAAGGTGTGTCAAAATGACAAAGGATTTGCTTCAAGGGGCTCCCCTGGACAAATTTCGGACAACCTGAGGATCAAAATTAGTAATAACAGTTATGAGTAATAACTCATTGCTATAAATAACTCATTGCTATAAATATCCATCTATATTTATACTAAATAAAAGGGGAGGGTAGAAGAGAAAGCCTTTCTTTGTAGAAGAATGCCAATTAATAAAAATGAATGATAGAATTACAAAAGCACCATTTTCAACCACCATGGTGATTGAAATAATTATCATTGTAATATTATTACAATTATTTTATTAATTTTATATTATTTTAATTATTACATAGTGATAATTCAGGCAAGAATTATTAATGGTTTCTAAAACCATTGGCTGAGCCGTTGTTGGGGAAGAGGATGTTCACAGTCTCAAAGTATCGTCACATAGATTACTTACTAATTACAAAGGGAAAAGGGAACGTTTATGGTGGAGAAATTTGGCAGACACCGCTATAACTAAGTGATCAAACTTAACATCAATAATAGACAAATCATCATTATGGCCTCTGGTGTGACACATGAGGACACAACACCACCTGCATAGAATTCCTGCCAAAAATGTTGAATTTGAATCTAATCAAGAAGAAACAACCAAATAAACCCAAATTGAAGGACATTCTGCAAAACAACTGGCCTGGATTCTTCAAATAGTCAGTGTCATAAAAGACAAAAAGTCTGGGAACTATTCCAGATTAAAAGAAACTAACAAGACATTCAACTAACTGCAATGTGTAATCGATGATTGGATTTTGCATACTGGAGGAAAATTGGACTCTAAAGAATATTAATAGCACAAGTAAGAAAATTTAAATGTAGACTACAATAGTATTACATCAATGTTATAAATGTAATCTGGTTAATAAAGAAAAAGTTAAAATTAAATTTAATATTCATTATTTATGCACATGTGTCTCAAATAATCTCTGTGTTGTTTTAAAAAATCTCTATATCTTATGGGCTGATCCTTACTCACTCCTTCTCTAGTCTTCTCTCTCAATTTTCTTTCCTTTACTTTCTGTTAGAGGGAACTAACACAAAAATAAGGGAACATAACCAAGAAATGGCCGTTTGAAGGGTACCATTATTAACTGGTGTTTCCCTTTGGGACAACTGTGGTATAGACAAAGCCTTTCATGGCCAGAGCCACTTCTGTTTTTGTTGAACAAGGGCTTGCATGATACCAGCTTGAGCTATTTTCACTTCCTTTGGGCTCTGATGGTTGACTTATTTGAAAAGCACCGAATTTCCTTTCTTTGCTCTTTCTAGCTGTGTATCCAGGGCAGGAGCCTAGAATCAGGGAGGCTCCATAAAAGGGTCATCTGGATTCTGTAACTCCTTGAACTAGACCATGGGCAGTGAAGCTGGCAGTTTCTTGCCAAGAAGAGAAAAGCTGTTGTTTCAAAAAAATTATTAATTTTATTTATTATCTGAGTTCCAGCAGTCAAAATGCCTGAAGGAGGATAAGGTTGATTTCATAAACAATAGAATTAAAAGAATGAATAATTATGTAAGGACAGCCTTTCTTGCCACATACAAATCTTTTTCATGGCTTTGGAGGCATTTCCTTGGTTTTGCTTTTTGAGTTCGGGGAGGAGATAAATGGAATTTGATCTCAGGAGTGTTTTAAAGAAAGGATCACACTGTCAGAGCCAAGCCCCTGGTTGGGGGGATGATGAGAGAGACCCAGACAGGTCTGGGTGATCCTTGAGCATAGTAACCTGCACTTCTCTGCCCATGGTACAGCCCAAGGAGACCACATACTTCTTAGAGCTCTTCACAGGCAGCTGGGCCCCACAGAGGTGGAGAAGTCACACATGACTGGGCAACAGCCAGAGGGCTCTGAAGTTAGCCTCATAGAATCCTGATACCCCATCTTAATGCAAAGAGAATACCCAAAGGTCCTTATGCCTCCTGAAAGGGGAGGGTGGAGCTAAGAGAGGACCACAGTGGGGATGAAGAAGACACAGTGTGCATGGACCTTTATTTAAACTTGGCAAGATGAAATTCACTACCATCAGCAAAATGGGGACTCACATTCAGAAATTAAAATTAATTTCTGATTTATATACAGTTAAATACTTTTATTTAAATGTTTTGTGTAACTAAATTTGCTATTATTTAAAATTAAATAATAACATTTCTGATTTATATAAAATTAATATTCTACTTTGACAGTCAGAGGCTGTGATATTTGAATGGCTATGCTTATTTTGTTGGGTTTAGTTGGAGCCTAAATGAACGAGAAGGCACTATTCTGGTGTTACCCATGGCAGACAGTGTCTGAGTTTTCTTGGCTTATTTTGGTTTGGATTACACGATTTCTCAGGACTGTAAGACTGACTATTTGAGCCCAGTTCTCCTGGTTCACCTGGGATTCCTGAGAGATAAAGAGGGCTATGGGAGGCTTGTGATGGGTCCTCCCCCTTTTCAGGCCTCATTACTCATCCTCAGTCTGCACCCAGTGGCCTGAGCTGTGAGAAGATGGGTGCTGTGGTCTGAATGTGTCCTCCAGAGTTCATGTGTTGGCAACTTAATCCCCAACACAACAGTGTTGACAGGTGCTACCTTTAATGGATGAATGTTGTTATTGTGGGAGTCGGTTTGCTGTAAAAGCAGGTGTGGCCCTTTCTTTTGTCTCTCTTGCGTAAGATATCTTCCTCCATGTTATGACCCAGCAAGAAGGCCTCACTAGATGCCATCCCTTTGGTCTTGGACTTTCCAGCCTCTAGAACCATGAGCCAAATAAATTTCTGTTTATTATAATTTGCCCAGTCTCTAGTATTCTGTTATAGTAGCAAAAGATGAACCAAGACGATGGGGATGGCTGTAAAGGCCCTGGGGGCACAGGAACATGAGGGTGCCCGCAGGAGAAGCTTATCCTCAGCGCCTAAGAAGTAGGAGGCTCTCTTCTACCCTAGATGGCAGGGGGGTACCTGCTGTACATTTTCTTTCAGCCAGGCAAAGCCTACCTTACTTTTCTGGCAGGCAGAGATGCAGAGCTGCGGTGAGCATGGAGCATGTTAAGAGGCATCATTTGCAGATGCGAGCTCCCCTCCTCTTCCCTATCCCCTCTCACTGGCAGTTATACAGTCTCTCTTTACAGTATGCAAGGCTGCACTGGGAGGCTGCCGGCTGTGGGCGCCCTTTGGTAGTTGCAAGGGAATCACACAGGCAAGTATGACCTTTGGAAATACAAGGAGGTTACTCGGGAGTCTGTAGCTTTAGGAGCCTTGGGGAGACTGCAATTCAATCTGTATCCTGTGGCTTTGAGTTTTAAATCCCAACTAATAAACTGTCCATTACATGAAAGACTCACAGATCCAGGAAACAGAATGCACCGTTTTGGGGAGGAGAGAGTAGGGCAGGGTGCCTCCTTCATCTCCAGAACAGTGTTGTCTGTTACTAAATGGCTTAGGACAGCAATGAGGTGGGGAGCTGGCCTTTGGCAGTTTTGGTGGTCTGATGAGTAGTTTATCTGTTGTTAAAGACTCTTATTCCCTCTCCTCCTCCTCAGTCCTCTGCTGATCCCAGCGCTGCAGGCAGTGACAGCTGGATCCTGCCTGGCCGTGCTTGCCTTTTAATGGAGGTGCAGCCCTCTTTAGACACACACAAAGCAAGGGTCAGCTCCCAGCCCTCCAGGAATCTGGCCCTGTGGTGAGGGGCCTGCTCATCAGGCACCTACCCTACAAGGAGTGTGGGTTCAGGGCACAGATTAGCAGCCAATTCCTTTATCCAGAAAAATGGGAATGACATGGGGCTGGAGGAAAGCATGATGGGAAACCAGATAAAAGGACACACACACGATAATGCAAATACAACTATACAGGAAATCAGGAGAATAAATGAATTTGTGAACAATGAGGGCAAATGCAACTGCGCTTTACCTCCCAACTGTTTGGCAGCTACGACAAAGATTGAAGTATAATAATGGGAAAGAGAATTTCTATTAATAATGATAGCTAAGATTTTCTGCCTTCTAGGTAGCAGGCACTGTGTAGACACTTTACTGGGATTGTCTCATTTTATTCTCACAAGAGCTCTGTGAGGAGGTACTAGTTTAATGCCTATTTTACATATGAAGAAACAGAGAGGAAGGTTACATAACTGGTAAGTGGTGGACCGAGTTACAACATTACTCTGTCTGACTCCAAAGCCCAACCTCAAACTCTCAATCTATGCTATATATACTGCCTCAGCATATGGAAAAGGGATGCATAGCTCTTTCTGTCTTCATCATCAAACCAAAATCTAGATTGGGGTGGGGCCAACCCTGATTTTACCCAGTCACTACTGTGTCTGTAATCGGAGAACAGAAAGCTTGTCTCAGGGAGCAGGTGCAACGAGGCAAAGGGAGTTGTTGCCGTTCCAGAAGGTCACTTAGAGGCAGAGGGGCAGGGAGACCTTGCTTCTTTTCAGGCTTCCTAAACTTTATATTTTTGCCTATTCCAGTGATGAATTCAGAAGTGAGGACAGCTATGTTGAAAACTAGGCATGAAGATAAACTTTTTTTTTTTTTTGAGACAGAGTCTCACTCTGTCACCCAGACTACAGTGCAGTGGCACGATCTCGGCTCACTGCAACCTCTGCCTCCCAGGTTCAAGTGATTATCCTGCCTCAACCTCCTGAGTAGCTGGGATTACAAGCGTGCACCACCACACCCAGCTAATTTTTGTATTTTTAGTAGAGATGGGGCTTCTCCATGTTGGCCAGGCTGGTCTCAAACTCCTGGCCTCAAGTGATCGGCTCACCTTAGCCTCCCAAAGTGCTGGGACTACAGGCATCAGCCACTGTGCCCAGCCGAAACCATTTCCTTTAATTAAGTATCATGTCATTTCATCTGACCCATCTCAGGAGCCTTCATTCTCTTGGCCTCACCTGCATTCCAGACTCAGGGCTTGCTCCACCTCAGCTGCTGCAGTGACACTGGCTCTGGCAAGGCTCTGATGTGGGGCTGAGGCCCAGAGTCCTTCTGCCTCCTTCCTGCAGCACTGCTGGATGTGAATGAGCATCATGCCACAAGGTGTGCCATCTGGCTCCCCGGGGGCAATAGGTCTTTTGATATAACTCCAAAATTCAAAGTGTGACTGTGGGTCACATTCTACCAATGAGAATGAAGTTAGGTGAATAAATTCCCTGTCCATCCTTCTCTTTGATGGACATTCTTTCTCTATATAGCTTGGCCAGAGATGTCCTGTGTGGCTAAGAAGATACACACGTTGGGAATTGAATGCATCTCTTGAAACTTGTGGAGGAGCAGTAGGCAACATTTACTCTCCATCCTTCCCTGACTTGCTTTCCTTTTTCCTCAGGTGCACTGCCCTGGCACTGTACTTCCTAAAGCATTAGCCCTTAATCCTTGTCTTAGGACATGTTTTCAAGGAATTCAGGCTGAGAGTGCTCTAACATGGGCTTTAGAGTATAAAGTGAAATTTCTTCCGAAGTTTTCCTCTAGATTACTGTCCTGTCCCATTTACTTTTAAGGAAAGATGACTTTGGTCCATGGATTAGGCTGTCCAAGAAGCAGAGCCCTGTGGCTCTGATGTGAGAGGTATATACTTTGCTTAGGGGTCTGATCTCTCAACCTCAAATGCTTGACGTTATGCTATTATATTTTAAGCACCAGTTTGTTGTTTACCAGAGGAACATGAGAACAGCACAGGCCCACTTCCCTCCAGGTGTCCAAGTGGCCTTGTATGTTTCAGGGACAACCAAGATGAAAACAGACTGATGCATTTGGAGTCAAAGACTGCTCAATGGGTTCTTTTGGGACAGAGGTACATCCAGTCTCTCCATGGTAAGTTTGATTGGGATGAACTGTTCATTTCCTTGCTGTTTACCTGGTCCTGCCTTGATGGCCCCATCTCTTCTCTTTTGTCTCTGCCCTGGTAGGTGTGCCCTCTGCCTTCACACACGACTGTACTGAGATGATCCAAATTCCTCTGGCTGAGCCTTGTGTCTTTCCTTCCTAAAAAGTTAAGTGGTGGTTCAGCCACAGAGGACTGAAAATCTGTTGTGAATTGCTGGTATGAGAAAGCTGCGGCCACAACTTTCCATTTTAATCACTTAGAATGAATTCCCTTGCTCTGACATCACTGCCAAATTCCTGTGGGACTCTTCACAGATGAATTCCAGATAGCTGAGCATCTTGTCGACAAACAGAAAAATAAGAACTGGAACATTTTTCCCCACTGGATTAAAAAAATGCTGCAAGTGAGATGTCCTGGTTTCCTATGACAACGCCCCCTCCTTTTACCAGTCACTTTCGCTAGTCACATCTGTTGGCCCCTGGCTATAGAGAAGTCATTGCGAGGAACCGTGTGGTTGCTGGAGGCTTGTTTTCCGTACCCGTTTCTATGGGTTCTCACACAACAGTGACACAACCTGAGATTTCATGAGCTAATGAATCTCTGAAAACCCAATTTAAATTTCTAGGGTTTGTGAAATGTTCCTAAGTGGTTCTGTAGCTATTACAGTGAAGATACTAGAGCAAAGCCACCCCATAGCAAAACAGTTGAACCTCCATTCCAAGCCAAATTATGAGAGGCTGCTTTGGTAATATCAGTATGAAAGAAGTGGCTTTATGTGTGGGAGAGAAAGGATCAGTCCATGACTTCAGAGTGCCCTAGGCTGGGCCAGATGGGAGGTAAGATGGAAAAAGGTCTTTGAGGATCAGAGAAAGCAACCTGGCAGAACCTACATCATTCCGTGCAAAACCCATACTGCTCTGTCCTTTTCCACTTCACAATCTTCAGGCAGACCGCAGTGAGGCACAGGGGCACATCGTGGAAACGATGCCCCACAAACTGAGAATGGAGCTTCCCCTGGAGTCCCTGTTTAGAGGAAAAGTCACTGAAATTTATTCTCCCGGGGGTCTTCAAAAAAGTCCCATTTGGGTGTATGGTATTTTGGGACTATGGCCTCAGAAGCAGTGGCTCTCCAGGCCCCACTGTGAAAGGAACACGGTGGTACAGAAGGTTTAGGAGTGATGAAAGGTGGAAGGCTTGGGTAAAGGCAGGCAGGAGGCACTTCCGGGTATGTGAAGTTGAAGCATTCGTTTTCACATGGAAGGGCTGCTCTGGTCCAGGAGCTGGAAGCAGACAGAGAGTTCTGAGCCCCCGTTGCCCAAGCCTGGGATTTCTTTCTCCACTCACCATCAACTCCAATCCCATTCCCCATTCTGGCTTGTGAGACTCCCTACCTTGTCTGGTCCCCAGGAGCAGAATAGATTTGGGGGCCCCATGGACAGAAGGATCCTCACACAGGGTCTGCTTCTAGGATCAACATGACCCCCCTAGTTCCTGGAGTCTGAATTCTTCTGGGAAGAGCTTCCCGCTTCCCCATTTTAAGTGCCAATTTGTTGTTTACTGGGTGAACATCAGAATAGCACAGGCCCATTTCCTTTCAGATGTCCAAGCGGCCACATATGTAGCAGGGACCATCAGGAAGGAAACAGACTGATGCATTTGGAGTCCAAAACCTTTTACTAAATGAGTTCTTTTGGGATCACAGACGGAAAAACAGAAATATGTTCTCAGCATTTTCTTGTTCATATCTTTGGTGCCGGGGTGTCTGAGTGCTCTTTTGTTGATAGCTGCATACAGAATTCACTTTAGACTACTCAGCCCGGGGTCTAGTTTCTCTCTCTCAGTAGATTCAGCAGGACGGTGAGTTGACAGGTCACCATAGCCTTTCCAAAAGCAGACATGGCCTCTACTCAGCTAATTTTGTCTCCCAACTTTTGTTTGGTCTGTGTGAACCTTTTAATAGCTGGGCCAGACCATTCCTATGGAGACAGTTGAGTAAATTCCTGTGGAGCAAGGTAACAGGATAGCATTTCCTTGGTGGTGTATTTATACCATTTTTTCTACTTCTTGTTTTGCTCATCTCTCTTCCCCTTCCCCTAATGACTTTGGTTTTTTTTTTTTTTTGGTTAATAGAGTATGGGCCCTGTCAGGCTGTTGAGGCACCCAGAGTTGCTGGTTCTTCCTGGAGTGTTAAATTAATATTCAGTGTCGAGAAAGGAAAATACCTTACTCTGGAAACTCAGGACATTTCTTTCTTTCTCTCTTTCTTTCTTCTCTCTTTCTCTTCTTTCTTTCAACAGAGTCTTGCTCTGTCACCCAGGCTGGAGTACAGTGGAGCAAGTCAGCTTGCTACAACCTCTGCCTCCTGGATTCAAGCTATTCTCCTGTCTCAGCCTCCCTGAGGGGTAGCTGGAACTACAGGCACATGCCACCATGCCTGGCTAATTTTTGTATTTTTAGTAGACATGGGGTTTCACCATGTTGGTCAGGCTGGTCTGAAACTCTTGACCTCAGGTGATCCATCCGCCTCGGCCTCCCAAAGTAATCTGGGATTACAGATGTGAGCCACTGTGCCCAGCCAGGACATTTCTATACACAAAGTTGCTTCTCTGTGCTGAGGCACACTAAATTCAAATCTTACTTTTCTAACAATCTGGAGACCTCCTAGAAAAATGATTTCCAAATATTTTAAAGAATTAAACTCCTCCTCAAGTGATGTATTAAACAGATTGCGCAACAGTCCTGGCTGTGGAGTGGGATAGATGCCTCACCCTTTTGGGCTTCTTTCCATCTCCCTCCCTTGGCAGCCATACATGCGCCGCTCTGTGAGCTGTGACTCTGTAGAACAGGGAGAAACTATGCTGGTGGAAAGTGTGAGCTGATATGTCTTGGTATTTCTTGACAAGATCATGATACTGCTAAAGACTATATATGTTGCTGGTTTGACAAAAGCATATTTGTATATCTATGGCACAGGTGAGCTATGGCCTCTATGCAGAGCCATTTGACAGTTAGATATAGTTCCTGCCTAGAGGGAAGTAACAACTTAGGTCCTATAACAGGAACACAGATATGTGTATGGTGGTGGGTGCTGGGTGTCTACATTTCCAGGTCATTTCCACCATGACCTAGCCCAGAAAAACGTGAAGATGTGAGGAAGGCTTCTTGGGAGCCACAAGTCTGCTTAGGGGCCAAACAGGAGAGATTCTTCCATCATTTTTGAATCAAGGTTTCTTGACAGTCAAAAAGCCAAAGCGTTCCCCTCTGGGTTTCCTTGATCCTATGTTGGTTCAGTGAAGCTCATCTATTCCAGTTGACTTGAAGGTCATTGATAACAAATTGATGATTTGGTGACTGTTACATAACTGTTCGATTATGAGTTTCGATTGACCTCTGCCTCCCCCACAAGTTCTTAGCACCCATGTTTCCTATCCTCATTGTGGGCGGGTACCATGAACCATTCACTACTTGTGCTTGGGCTGAGTCTTTCTCAACAAGCACAGCTTAAGAAGCAAGAACAGCTGGTGGAGGTGTGTGCTCTGAAGGCTGTTGACTGACAAGGCCCTGTATGTGATATTAACCTACTCCGGCCAGCTGCTGTTACCTCTGCAGCCTGCAATCAGCAATAGTGATCATTCTCTGTGATCACAGACATTGTTTGTTGCAGTCCACTTTGTCACGTGAAAGAAAAAATGGACTTCGTCTCATAAATTACATCCCATTAAATTCTAAGTATTTCTGAGAACTCAGGAAGAGGAACAGAGTAAGTTCTGTTTGTTCATGACTGAATAATTGCTAATTGGTTATTCATTTTAAAACACACAGAGACTTACATTTAATGCTGTTGTCTTTATCTGGAGAGAGATTTGTTTTGTTTGACAGAGCATAAGCTGTGACATCTTGGGGAAGTGCAAATGACTTGATCCTACCTGAAATTCACAGCTTTGAAATTTTAAAATTTCCTTTAGGTGAGAATTAAAATAATAGGTACTAAATTACCTTTCTAATTTATTGGTTCCATAACATTGCAAAAGTACCTCTCAGGCCTGATGGAGCCCTCCTACTCCATCCATGGGGACTTTTTTCTCTCCCTGGAGATGGGCAGGAGTTCCTTCTCTTTCCCCACCCTATGACACTTCCTTAAAACACTCTGTTCCATAAACCGTCTTTCTTGGTTTATAAAAAAAAAAAAAAAAAAGCAGTGGTACAATGAGGTTCAATATGCAGAATATGACATGCATAGCTTGTGTTAAAGGGCTGATAGAGTTGAAATAATGAATTTCATTTATAAAAGGAATGCAGTTGACTACTAATGGTTTGAGTTTTCTTCAATTAGTGATAATGAATTTCCCATTCACCCATTCAGTAAATATCAGTTGATCATATTCTCTACATTCCAATCTTACCCTATCCTTCTGCTCTTTCTTTACCTGCTCAGAACTTTCCTGCTGTTTAATTATCTGGTGCTAGGGAGGTGGTGAGTGTAATCATGGATGAGAATACAACAATATGAATGAACCTCTGGTTCTTAGCACAGTCCTTTAACCTATAGAACAATTGTATTAGCCATCATTTCCTTTTTCTGGTAAGTGAGATTTCAAAATAATAACTGTACATTAGAGCCATCCTGAGGAGTCTAAGAACATGGGCTCCAACATACAATAGCCTGAGCTTGAATTCTAACTCTGCCACTTACTGTACAGGACACCTTGGGCAAGACACTTCACCTCAGGGTGTCTCAGTTCTCTCACCTGTGAAATGGGATAATAATGTTACCCACCTCTTAGGGTTAGTGTGAGGATTAAATGAGATAATCCTAAAAAGTTCATAAAATAAGAAGTGGCACAGGGTAAATTCTCAGTAAATATTAGCCATGATTATAATCGTAATCGTTTTTTGATCGCTTTAATTTTTCTTAGTTATCATGGAAAATACAGTTGTGAAGAGTGATCATGACATATAAATAATGACAATAACCTTTGAACTTACCTGATTCTTGTCTAAAAGCTTGCTATGAAAGATGCTGTCCTGGGGCATAGTATACTGTTCTTCCTTCTATCCTACATGGACGAAAGGAAGGGCATAGCAATGAGACGGTAGATTACCATGGAAGTCAGGAGACGCAAAGTTGGGTATTATACCTTCTTAATTATGAAACAACTCTGGGTGAATTCTTCAGTCACTTTCAGGTCACCTTTTCCCATGTACACAATCAAACTGTCAGAAACCACAGTTTGTGGCAGAGAGCCTTGAGACATGTGTGTATTGTGGTTTATTATATACTTTCAAGAATTTTGTGTATAATGTGGTGCAAGTGAGCAAAAGCACACATCCTTGTGAGCCTACTGGGTTCCATGGAAGTCTTTTCTTTTAACATGGTAAAAAAAAAAAAAAAAAAATCCCAAATGCTGTCATTTATTGAGCCTCTAGTATGTGGTTCTATATATTTACTATCTCATTTATTCTTCAGGGCAATTTGAGGACTAACTTGTATTATTCTCATTTTTCAGATAAGGAATCTGAGCCTCCAAGAGTTGCAATGACATGTTCAAGCCACATGGTTAGTGAGAAGCAGAGAAAGCACCTAAGATCAGAGCAATCTTAAGCAGGTTCTCTGTGGTCATTGTTAGTGTGGTTTACTTCCAGGCCAGACCATTTCCTTGCTGATGCAAGATTCTCCAAAACTGTCCTTTTCCCCCTGGGAAGTGGTGATTGGCTGCTCCACCAGCCTGCGTCCTTGAGTGACTGTGCTGGGCAGAATGCCCTGCCAGCCTGAGAGGGACCTGTGGTGTGGAACATGAAATAAACCTTTGTGGTTTTCATTTATTGAGATTTGGGGGTTCTTTGTTACTGCAGCATAACCTGGCAGATCTTAAACACAAAATGTTAATGATCTGTACACAGATTGGATACTTGGTGCCTGTTTCAAATATTTTTTGGAATAGGAAGGAAAACCCAGAATCCAGGAAAGCAAAGTCTTGAATTCTAAATTCTCATGTCTTTATTGACAATTTGGTAAAACAAGCAAACAAACAAAAACACACATAAAAAAACGAAAACAAAACAAAAATTAGTCTTAAGAAGTTGTCTTTCAACCATGCAAATAATCACAAGAATCGTCTTAGTTTTCACATCTTATCAGAGGCCTCTTCACCTTCATTTCTCTTGGTACTGTATCTATGTGGCCTGAGGAGGAATCATGGCTATGACACGGTTTGTGCCTGTGCAAGCAGATTGAATTTATTTCTGTCTGAGCCCATCCATATCTGTCATCCAATTATCATCAATAAATATTTAAATGTCAGGCCAGCAGCCCCAGAAGGGAGCCCTGGGTATTAGGCCTTTGCGAGTCCCAGCTGATCGTTATTAATTCAATGAATGTAGTTGTAAATTGGCTAAGAATACACAATGGAAGCGATTACAAGTGCTCTTGTCAGTGTGGCTCATTCCATTGAAAGATGGTTCAGATTTGCTTTTGCCTCATTCCAAGGAAATATGAGATGCAATTTGCTTCAAACTAAATGCTCCCTTAGTTTCTTGCCCAAATATTCAACAAGAATAAGGCAGGTTGGAAGGGCCGTCTCTGGAATGTATTGTTCTGAATGACTTAGAGGTTTGCAGGGTCACTTTTTGAACTAATGTGAATTGGCAGGAAAACACTTTCCACTGAGATGAATTATGTGCTTAGGGTTACCTGATTTTTTTATCTGAGTTAGAGAAGTCAGAGTAGATAAAAATGAAATGGCCCATTATTAAATAATCAATGAAAAAGCTACACTCCTGCAATGTTTCTGGATCAATATACAAGTTACCTTTCAGATAGATGGATTATTCTTGTGTTGTTCAGAGCAGAACAAAGCCCACTTCCAGCCAGTCTCCCCAAATGCACTCTGTGTGAAAACAGAGAAAGAAAGCATTAAATCATTAGGGACGAAAAAGTGGGGTGTTGTCCACATAGCAGCCCTTCTCAAATGGTGCTCAATGAGACTATTCTTGGGAATGTGTTTGGTAAACACAGATCCAGGGCACAGCTGTTGAAGGTTAAGGGCGAGGTGTAGAAGAGGTTCTGGGGACACGGCATGTTCATTCCCCAAGGGCAGGAGCATCAATCAGCAAGAACTGCCTGAAAGACATATTTCACATGATCTATCAAAATTTAAATTGCTCTACACTTTGTCCTAGCAATCCAATTTGAAGAATTCATCCTGCAAATGTAGCTACACATGTATGCAAAGATCTTTGTGTGAGGAAGTTTCTTGTTTGTGATGGTAAAAACATAATCACAAGTTGAAAATGTCCATCAAAATGGGAATGATTAGGTAAACTGTAATATATCAATACTATCAAGTACTATCAGCTGTTAAAATGAATGAGTTAGATATGTATATGCTAACATGTGATCTTGGGAACTTATTTAATATCTCATGAATAACTCATGACTCCTACCACCTTCTTCCATTCTAAGACCATGCCATGTCTTATTCAGCCCTGAATATTCAATGTCTAACATAGGGCCTGACTCCATATGCTGATTACATTTGATTAAATATTTACTAAGAAAATTGAGGATGCTGACAGAGATCCCCCTTGCCTTATGTTTTACTTATCCAATTTGTAAAATAGGGATAATAATAGTATTTAATAAGTGTTAGCCTAGTGACAGACAAAATGAAAGGGGCTGTGTGTGTGTGCATGTATGTATATATACAATGTTTTATTTTTGGAGAGAATAAACTCTAGAAAAGTAAGTGGAAAACTCATAGACAGAGCCAAGTGTAGACTCCCAAGATCCTCACCTGGGAGTGTGAGATGGGAAGATGAAAGAGGAGGAAAAGTAGCCTGTCCTGCACATGCAGACTACTGTGTGCAGAGTTATCTGCTATATGCTTTTCACAGTTGTCTCATTTAAAACTCACCATCATTTGAAGTATTATCATTCCCATTTTACAGATGAGAAAAATAAAGCTGAGAGAAACTTACTCAAGATCACGCAGTTGGAGTAGCAGAACTAGGCTTCCAATCTAGCGTTGAAGTCCATGGCTCCCACCACTTCCTTCCATTCTGAGACCACATCTTACTCATCCCTGAGTATTCAATGTCTAGCATAGGGCCTGACTCCATAATACTTCTTACATTTGATTAAATATTTGCTAAAAAAAGTGAGGACACTGAGCGCGAGCCCCTTTATTTCTGTTCCTTAACACGTGTGCCAGTGCTCCCTTCCCCAGACAACCTAGATTTTCTTTAATGTTTAAGGTGAGGTTTTTTTGTATGTATCTTACTCACCTGTGTCAGGCAGCATAGCCTAAGTTACACTGCAGTGGCAAACAACTCCAAGCATGTCAGTGAATTACTCCTTTGTTACACATACCTCATGAACTGACTGCCAGTCTGCTCCATGCTTCCTTCATTTTGGGACCCAGGCGGAAGAAGCAGCTCTTTCCTATGACATGGTGGGTCTCACTGGAGAGAAGAGGGATGCAGGAATCATATAATGTCCCTGAAAACTTCTGCACAGAAGTAGCACACGTCACTTCCACTCACATTTCATTGGCCACAGTGAGTCTGATGGCAGACATGAACACTATGAAACGGGAAGAGTGTGATCTTCTTGTAAGGGGTACATCTGCAGACAGAGCCCAGTAAGAAGAAACTGGGAAGAAAGGCAGCAAATAGTTTGAACAGTAATGCAATATACATTACCACATTACTGCAAAATAAATTATAAGCTTCTTAAAGTAGACACTGTTTTCTACATCTGTTTAGCTTCATATCTCCAATGGAACTTTAACTTTTCTAACGCTAGTGCCTTCTTCTCTACATAGTAAACGTTACTTTTGATGGGAGTCAGTCTTATTCAAAATCAGCAGTTCTCAAAATGTGTTGGGGGAACCCCAGTATTTCTGAGACTTTCTCAGTGTCTTTTTGAAGTCAAAACTATCTTAATAATAATTCTACAAAGATGTTATTGCCTTTTTCACTTGCATCCTCCCATGAGTGGACAGTGGGGTTTTCCAGATGCTCTATGACATGTGATATCAGAACATGTTGAATATAGAAGCAGATATGAGAGTCTAGCTATCTTCAAAGAAGCCCGGCATGGAAGAGATGTGCAAAAATATAAAGCAATGCCAATCTCTTACTAATGTTTTTGTTTTGGAAAATACAGTTGTATTTTATGAAAATATTGATATGTAGTAGGTTAATGTTTTAAGATTAAAATTCATATTTAAAATTGTTTTCAGTTTTAATTTCTAATGGCAAAATCAATACTTACAATACATTTACACTAAAGCTCTTTCAGGTCCTTAATCATCTTTCAAGAGTATAAAGGGTTTCTGAGAGCAAAATGTTTGAGAACTTCTGTCTTAAAATGATTGTGGCAGGCCCTGCCTGTTTCAGTGACAATGTTAGCTGGAAAGATCATTAAACACAGTTAAAGTTTCCTTAGCTATACCGAAGACAGCATTGAGCCCAGTGGGTTCTTATAAATACTGTTATTTTTCATAATCATCACCAGTGTTCCATATCTGGTACTTCCTAAAGGGGGAGAGATGATTAGTTTGTTAAAGAAGATTGGTTGCATGAATTATTTCCAGCCTTGCAGAAGTTCACAGCTTGATATTGCATCAGTAATGAATAAGAAAAATGATGGTGTGTAACCCTGAAAAGAAAAATGCTGCTTTTTAATAAGAGGCAGTAGTAATTTAACGTTGTCTTGGAGCTTTATGATCATGACTCACTAGCTTCAACACAGAAGAACTGAAAACAAACCATGCTTTTACACCGGTGGATAATAATAATATTGATGACTTTGTGTGGAGCCTTGATTCAGGCGCTATGGCGTTTTTCCATGTACAAATCAATTAAGTCTCCATTCACATTTGTGACCAACCTCCACTAGTTTGTTTTTTTAAATCTCCCTCCTGCTTTTGTCTTTGCATTGTGCCAGTACTCTCTTCCCCAAACAAAAGGTATCACCCAGCAAAAGGGCTCGAATTTATGGGCAGAGTTCTTTTTTCTCTGTTGCAGAATTTTTATCAAATAACTTTGCATGGGATGCAGTGTGGAAAGGGAGTGAGCATGAACAGTCTTCATTTCATGATCATACTGATTATAAGACTATGACAAGGCTGGACAGAGGGTAGGGGACTGAAGGAAGCCCTGGTCATTTAAGAGATTAGTTGGCATTGTGCTGGTTCCACAGAGGGATCTATCAGAGAAATCACTGGTGCTGGTAGAGAGCTTAGTAGCTGCTAAAAATTGTATTTGTTCTTTTGTCTAATTGCATTAACCACCAGAATATTGCTGGACAAAAGTAGAGATGGTGGAGTTCTGAAGGAGCTAGCTGGACAGGGTATGTGTGTGTGTGTGTGTGTGTGTGTGTGTGTGTGTGTGTTTGGAATTTAATGCCAGGAAGAACTTCTGAGAAGTTAACAGTGCTATGCAATGTGCTGCATTTTGTTTTCTGCCTTGGCTTCCAGGAAGCTCTGTACTCACATTATATTTTGGTGATTTTTATTCTTGTTTATTCCAAGTTATTTCCATTTTGGATGCACACACGAGTTGTAATATTAATAAGTGAACAACAACCGAAACCCCAGCCAGATGCAGGACAGCCTTTAAACAGGCAGTGGTGGTAGTGACAGCATTTCAAAGGGCCCAGCTAGGTCAGAAATTTCTTCTGGAATGCACCATGTACAAAAGTACATGGACAAAAGTAGAGATGGTGGAGTGCTGAAGGAGCTAGCTGGACCCGTGTGTGTGTATGTGTGGTGCTGGTAGAGAGCTTAGTAGCTGCTAAAAATTGTATTTGTTCTTTTGTCTAATTGCGTTAACCACCAGAATATTGCCAGACAAAAGTAGAGGTGGTGGACAACTTTCCTTCTTGATTTTAACAGGATTATTTCCATGGTAATTCACGATATAAATGTTAAGCTAGCTCTTTTAAGATCTATATTTTTATCTATTTATTCTCCCTTCTCTAAATATATTTATTATGTTACAGATATCACGACATATTCCTTTATCCATATCATCTTACCTCATTAAGGGTTTTTCTGGGGAATGAGTATTACATTTTATTAAATTCTGTTTTAGGCATGTATTTATATGGCCACATGAGTTTTCTCCTTTAACCTATCAGTGAGGGCACTCTCATGAATAGATTTCTTAATAGTAAATTTATTTTGTATTTTTGGAATAAAACTAGCCTAACATATTACCCCTTTTTAAATTATTATACTTTAAGTTCTAGGGTACATGTGCACAATGTGCAGGTTTGTTACATATATATACATGTGCCATGTTGGTGTGCTGCACCCATTAACTCATCATTTACATTAGGTATTTCTCCTAATGCTATCCCTCCCCTAGCCCTGACTCTACAGCAGGCCCTGGTGTGTGATGTTCCCTGCCCTGTGTCCAAGTGTTCTCGTTGTTCAGTTCCCACCTATGAGTGAGAACATGCAGTGTTTGGTTTTCTGTCCTTGTGATAGTTTGCTTAGAATGATGGTTTCCAGCTTCATCCATGTATCTGCAAAGGACATGAACTCATTGCTTTTATGGCTACATAGTATTCCATGGTGTGTATGTGCCACATTTTCTTAATCCAGTCTATCATTGATGGACATTTGGGTTGGTTCCAAGTCTTTGCTATTGTGAATAGTGCTGCAATAAACATACTTGTGCATGTGTCTTTGTAGTAGCATGATTTATAATCCTTTGGGTGTATACCCAGTAATGGGATCACTGGGTCAAATGAAATCGCCACACTGTCTTCCACAATGGTTGAACTAATTTACACTCCCACCAACAGTGTAAAAGTGTTCCTATTTCTCCACATCCTCTCCAACACCTGTTGTTTCCTGACTTTTTAATGATCGCCATTCTAACTGGTGTGAGATGGTATCTCATTGTGGTTTTGATTTGCATTTCTCTGATGACCAGTGATGATGAGCATTTTTTCGTGTGTCTGTTGGCTGCATAAATGTCTTCTTTTGAGAAGTGTCTTTCATATCCCTCACCCACTTTTTGATGGGGTTGTTTTTTGCTTGTAACTTTGTTTAAGTTTTTTGTAGATTCTGGATATTAGCCCTTTGTCAGATGGGTAGATTGCAAAAATTTTCTCCCATTCTGTAGGTTGCCTGTTCACTCTGATGGTAGTTACTTTTGCTGTGCAGAAGCTCTTTAGTTTCATTAGATCCCATTTGTCTATTTTGGCTTTTGTTGCCATTGCTTTTGGTGTTTTAGTCATGAAGTCCTTGCCTATGCCTATGTCCTGAATGGTATTGCCTAGGTTTTCTTCTAGGGTTTTTATGGTTTTAGGTCTTTAATCCATCTTGAGTTAATTTTTGTATAAGGTGTAAGGAAGGGATCCAGTTTCAGCTTTCTACTTATGGCCAACTAGTTTTCCCAGCACCATTTATTAAATAGGGAATCCTTTCCCCATTTCTTGTTTTTGTCAGATTTGTCAAAGATCAGATGGTTGTCGATGTGTGGTGTTATTTCTGAGGCCTCTGTTCTGTTCTATTGCTCTATATTTCTGTTTTGGTACCAGTACCATGCTGTTTTGGTTACTGTAGCCTTGTNCTATGCCTATGTCCTGAATGGTATTGCCTAGGTTTTCTTCTAGGGTGTTTATGGTTTTAGGTCTTTAATCCATCTTGAGTTAATTTTTGTATAAGGTGTAAGGAAGGGATCCAGTTTCAGCTTTCTACTTATGGCCAACTAGTTTTCCCAGCACCATTTATTAAATAGGGAATCCTTTCCCATTTCTTGTTTTGTCAGATTTGTCAAAGATCAGATGGTTGTCGATGTGTGGTGTTATTTCTGAGGCCTCTGTTCTGTTCTATTGCTCTATATTTCTGTTTTGGTACCAGTACCATGCTGTTTTGGTTACTGTAGCCTTGTAGTATAGTTTGAATTCAGGTAGTGTGATGCCTCCAGCTTTGTTCTTTTGGCTTAGGATTGTCTTGGCAATGCGGGCTCTTTTTTGGTTCCATATGAACTTTAAACGTATTACCCTTTTAATATATTGCTGGATTCTCTTTGTTAAGGTTTTGATGGGTTTTAAGTCATTGGTATTTAGGTTTTCTGAAAAAAACTGGAAAGCTTTACTTTCTTTCTCTATGCTCTGAAACAGGTAGTGTTGGAATGATCAGTTCCTCGAAAATTTAGAAGGATTCATCCATGGATACACCCATGTTAGGTTTTTAAAAATTTTTTTTTTTCAGTGGCCACTATTTGCAACTTTTACAATTGCTGTCAAAGTTATTGATCATTCTTTTCCTATATTACTTCTTTGAATTTTGATAAATATTTCCCAAGAAAATTTTTATCTAGGCTTTCAAATTTATTATCATAGAGCTGTATACCACATTCTTTTATTATGGTTTTATACAACTTTATTTTAAATGTCTGCATAATATTCCATATGTGGATGTGCCATAATTCATAAATGTAAAAACAGTTTTACATTTTACTAGTAATTTTAAGTAGTGATTGGCTGGTAAATGAAGGCAGTTTTTCCTTCTTGAGTTCTACTGGCAACGCTGTCCTGTGTGATCTTGTTGAGAGGAGGATAACAAAAGGATATGTCCTTTGGGTTCAAATCTTGGCTCTGCCACTTGGTAGATTGGGACCTTGGGGGAAATAAATTAATCTCTCTATAGTTTAGTTTTCTCTTTTGGAGAAAGGATAATGATAGTAATTTCTATCTCAGCAAGGGTTTAGTATAAGAAACTAAAATCCTTCTAGGTGTTTTAGCAGAAAGGGAGTTAATAAAGGAAACCATGTACTTACACAATTGTTGAAAGGGCTGGAGGAGCAATGATTCCCTATCACAGAACTGACGTACTAGGGGAGCTGTACCTCTGAAGCCAGCACGATGGGAACTGGTGAGTTTAAAAGCACACATCTGAAATGTTGTATTGCCACTGGTTCTGCTTCAAATGCCCAGGAAGCTGGAGAAGGACTGCAGTCCTGCTGTAGAAAAAGCTCACATCTCCACACCTTTGCTTGCCAGAATGAAATTTCCAAAAGGGGCAAGACGTGGCCTCTGCCTCATTTTCACCTTCCCAAACTCATGGAAATACTTACAACTGATGAAACCTAATCTACATGCAAAGCCCAAGCTCCAAAGGAATTTGGGAAACAGTTTTCAGCTTTCTGGTCCGGAGGTTGAGCAAGCCAATCCACAATATCGACTATAATGCCTTCCATGAGATTGTTGTGAAGATGAAATAAAATAATTCATGTGAGTGCCTGGTAAAGAGTGTGATGTAGTAAATGCTATTTATTATCATTTATAGAGAGCGAGGCATGTGCCAGGGACTCAGCTTATTTACTAGGGATGGAATAATTAATAATGTTTGTTCGCTGTCCTCAAAATATTTCCAGTATAAAGAACGTAGGAATTAAATAATTATATCACAACCAAAAAAAGTGCTATGGGAAGGTAGGGGACAGGGTAACTTGGTTGGCAGTGTGTTAATTCACTTACTTTTTCATGAAAAAGCATATTTGCTGGCATAACTCAGTGTACTGACCAGGCCTATTGCTTGGTGCTGAGATGTAGAACTGAACTAGACAGATGTCTCTGCCCTGTGATGCCTGTGTGTGCTCAGTGTGGGGAGTGATGACTGGGGGGAAGTCAGAAGGAAAGGCTTCACAGAGGAGGAAACATATGGGCTGGCTCTTCAAGGATGAAGAAAATTTTAGGCAAAGAAGGGAAAGAAGGCAAGTACAGACTTACAAAGAATTTTAGTTCTTGGCTTAGGGCAGCATTTCCCAAAGTGTGTTCCATAGAACACTAGTCCCCAGAGTGGCTCCTTGAAGGGTAGTTCTGCAGTAAGTCACCATCTAGGAGTCATGATGAAGATAAGCTAATAAAAATGTTAAGAAGACTTATAGTAAAATGCTATTAACTTTTTAACTCAATGTTTATTATATTTTTTGTCACAAAAACCTTCTTTGATGGAATATCTATTAGCACAGAACACACTCTGCAAAACATAGACCCAAGGTGATCAACCACTTCATTCTATGGATGGCAAAATGGGGCACAGACAGGCTAAGGGTCACACCATTACATTATAAGCTGCAAGAAGTCAGGGACCATGTTTCTCTCCAGCACCCTTTTTTTTTTTTTTTTTTTTAAATTAAGGAATTAACCTAGTACATGGCACTAGACTATTAGAGATGAAGAACTGATGAATTAATGAACAACTAATCTAGAAGAGAACTCTGATATCTCAACTTTCAGGCCTATGTTTTTATTAATATATACCTCTTAGCCAATGGGAAAAGACATTCTCACCCCAAGGGTTATGTGGAGCCTTTTCCCTTTGAAGTAGTGTTGCCTGATAAAATGTACGAGGCATGCAATATTTGGACATATTTATACCCCCAAATTATTCACTGTCTATCTGCTGTTCAAATTTAACTGGCATTCCATATTTTTATTTGCTAAATTTGGCAGCCCTACTCTTGGGGAAACAATATGGAAATCTTTCTACCTGCTAATGTTACTTGTTAATCACCTTAAAAAGCCATTTATAAACAGACTTGTATTTTGCTTTCCAGTATATCACAGGGTCAATCCTTTTAAGTGGGTCTAAGAAGATAAACTGATTATGTTCACCTTAGTTTCTTTCAAGTTCCTGCTGAGAGAAAAAGCTTTTGTGTAAACAGCATTTGTTTCATCAGCCTGCACCTTAGCACATGTGAGAGGGTGCCCAGTGAATTCTTCCAGCCTGGGAAGCCCTTTATAATCCACAGGAGAAACTCAGACCGAGATAGCAAGAGATATGTGAGGGAACAGGGAAGACAATTTCCTAAGTAATGAGGCTATTTAGACCTTGCAGAGGAAGGACACTTGCTATTATGTACCCTAAGCCAGGTCTATGTTTCCAAAATGTGATACTCTTAGCCACACAATTTCTTGAGTTTGGACCAGATGATTCCTTCATTTTGTGCAGTGCAGACCTGGATATAGATAATAAATTGTAATGCCCTTAAAAGCTCTCTTGTTCCCCATCCGTTTTTGTCCTGCTTCACAAAGATGCACTGAGACCTCTCACAAACATCCACTGCGACTTTGCCAGGGGATCCTGATCTTAAGACAATTAAACAATTAAAAAAGATCAGTAAAAAAAAAAAAAAAATTCTCCTTCTCTGCTCCTTCTGCTGTTGGTTGCTTAGGCTGTTTGCTTTCATCCTCAGCTCTTGTGTGAATTATACGTGTTTTTGTAAACTCAAACTTAAAACCCAGTATGTCTTTAGATAGCTTTTTGCACCGCACCCTTTTATGTGGGTTATTTTTCACATGCACTAGAGTGATTTTGCTTTTGCATAGAAGGGCGATGACTTGCTTCAGGTATTGGTTAATTGCATTTACATTCATTGGTTTGTTCTGTTACAAACAGAAAAGAAAAAAGAAGAAAAAAAAAATCCCAAAAAACCACAAAACATATTATGTACCAGGAACTGTGTGTAAGGCCCAGTTGAAACAGAGATACATAAAGCACAGTCCTTAAGGAAAGGAAAAGTTAAACAAATATTTGCAGTTCAGTGTGATAAGTCAATAGAGGTGACATTAGTACAGAGGTGCTGCACAGAGGGGCAGAAGGAATAATTCCACCTGTGGGAGGTGGAGGGGGAAGAAATAGCTGCACAGAGATTTATGAGCTGAATCCTGAGGCATAAATAGGCATTTTCTCACTGCACAGATTGCAGATGGGAACTCATGCAAAGGCAAGGAAATATGAAGCTGCGTAATTTGTGTTCAGTGAGAGACCTCCACAGGCTAAAGATGGCCCATTGGGACCCAGAAAGAAAACAGCATAACTTAATTTTTATGTAAAAAAATCTTTACTAATATTTAGTATACGATTTACAGTTGGGCATATATAATTTTTTTTAAATTATACTTTAAGTTCTAGGGTACATGTGCATAACGTGCAGGTTTGTTACATACGTATCAGCTGTGTGGTGGGTTGCATGCTCAAAAATGCTTTACCAAAAGGGGGCGCTCATGATCAAACTAATTTGGCTACTACTGCTGGAGTTGGCAGAATTGGGGGTCCAATTCAGGCCTGCAACAGTGCCAAAGGAGTCCAGATAATTATGTTTCTTTCTTTCTTTCTTTTCTTTTTTTTTTTGAGACGGAGTCTTGCTCTGCCACCCAGGCTGGAGTGCAGTGGCCGGATCTCAGCTCACTGCAATCTCCGCCTCCCGGGTTTACGCCATTCTCCTGCCTCAGCCTCCCGAGTAGCTGGGACTACAGGCGCCCGCCTCGTCGCCCGGCTAGTTTTTTTTTTTTTTTTGTGTGTGTGTGTGTGTGTGTTTTTAAGTAGAGACAGGGTTTCACTGTATTAGCCAGGATGGTCTCGATCTCCTGACCTCGTGATCCGCCCGTCTCGGCCTCCCAAAGTGCTGGGATTACAGGCTTGAGCCACCGTGCCCGGAGATAATTATGTTTCTTGTACTCCAGGGTGTCTCAAAGTATGGTCCACATATATATACCTAGAATGCGTGCTAAAGAAAAGTGAATTCCTAGGTCTATCCCACATCAATAAAATCAGTATTTCTCAGGAGAGGGTCTGGGAATTTGTGTGTTTAACAAATTCACCAGGTGATGCTTATGGTCTTAGTCTGCTCAGGCTGCCATAACAAAATACCATAGACTGGGTGGCATAAACAACAGACATCTGTTTTTTCAGTTCTGGAAGCTGAAAATCCAAGATAAAGGTTCCTGCAGGGCTCAGTTCCTGGTGGGGGCTCTCCTCTGGCTGGCAGATGGCCACCTTCTCGTTGTGTCCTCATATACTGGGGAGAGAAGCTCTGCCCAGACTGGAGTTCAGTGGTGCAATCTCAGCTCACTGCAACCTCCACTTCCCAGGTTCAGGTGATTCTCATGCCTCAGCCTCTTGAGTAGCTAGGATGACAGGCACATGCCACCACACCCAGCTAACTGTTGTATTTTTTGTGGAGACACAGTTTCATCATGTTGGCCAGGCAGCCTCAAGTGATCTGCCTTCCTTGACCTCCCAAAGAGTTGGGATCATAGACCTGAGCCACAGCTCCTGGCCTCTTCCTCTTCTTATAAGGACACCAGTTCTATTGGATCAGGGCCCCACCCTTATGATTCGTTTAACTTTAATCCCCTCCTTAAAGGCCTTATCTCTGAAACAATCACATGGGGGAATTTAGAGCTTCAATATGTGAATTTGAGGGGGGCGGGGCAGGACACAATTTAGTCCATAGCACTTATGTTCACTGAAGTTTGAGGAACACTGCTCTAGTCTAACCAACAAAGAAACAGTAAAGCCCATGATAGCTTCTGATGGTAGACTCCTTTGTTTCTGAGTCTGCACCGAGAGGATGAGCTACAGAAACATGGGATTTCCAGCTCCCTGCCTTGCCTTTCAGACTAGCATTGTCCACTAGAAACATAATGGTAGCCACAAATGTGAGCCACATGTGTAATTTAAAGTTTTCTATCAGCCACAATGGAAAAATGTTTAGTGAGACTGTGACATCAGTAAGAAACAGGTGAAATTACTTTTAATAAGTAGTTAATCTAATATATCCAAAATATTATCATTTCAACATAAAATCAACATAAAAGATTATGAGTAAGACATTTTACATTTGTTTTTGTATGAAATCTTTGAAATTCTGTGTCATATTTTACACTGTTATTTTAGCACAGCTCAATGTAAACTGGCGAGATCTCAAACACTTCGTGGCCGCATGTGGCTAGTGGCCACTGTGTTGGGCAGGCAGTGCTAGACTATCCCAAGCTAGACTATTCTGCTTTGAAGAAGAAAAACGGACCAGGTGTGTTGTGTAACATGCGGTACAAGTACCATTGTTTCTAAGAAAGGCTTCATGATTATGATTAGTCCTGAAATGTTTTTGTTAACATGACTCTCCTCTAACCAGAAGCTTAAGATGTCAAGTTTAAGCAGAGAACAGAAGCTGACGGCTCGTTCTAGCAGTTGAAGAAATTGTCACCATTCAATGTTCTGTTTACCATTTACATAAGAAATCACAAGCTGCCAGCCAGGGCTGGCTGATGCCTGAGCCATGCTGACTTGATGATGGTTTTCCCTTAAATTAAAACTGAGCTGCATTTGATTTATCACCCAGAGCTGTCACTTCTCACCTCCAGTGAACCTTTCCTAAGACCACAATAAATGTCACTTCAAAAGTTCAGAACTGGATTTCAGCGGTGAAGAGCATATTCATCCTCAAACAGACTCCTTGAAACAAAACAGGGTTTGCCATCAGTGTTGGGAATGGGGAGAGGATAGGGAGACCCTCCCCTGAATTTTGTATAATGAAGAAAGCATTTGGCTAATCACGAACTTTACCCATATCCCACAACATCAAGTTTGGGATCCTAAAGGGCAAAGGGTGTGGTATTGGTGCTGAGCTCTGTCTTGGGAGCCACTAGAGCCCGAGAGCTTCTAGTTACTTTTGAGACAAGAAATTGCTGTTTAGTTGGAGGAATTTGGGGGCATTTGGTTAGAGAAGAGAAAGTTTGGTGAAGAGGGCATGACACATCACCCTTATGTATTTTGAGAGCTTCTTGGAAAAGGAATTAGACCCATTCTATGTAGCCAACAGGGCAGAATTAGAACATATCTTTAGTTCAAGATAAAGAAGACATTTTTAATGAGATTGTGACATCAGTAATAAGACACAGACATCAGATTGTGCTTCTGTATGGAAACATTTGTTGCATATCTACCTTGGGTCAAGCACTGTTATTTATATTATTTTAATGAAATTTCATAACATTTCTGTAAGGTAGGCATTATTACATCATTTTCATAGATGATGAAATCGAGGCTCAAGGATGTTAAACACCTCCCAGAATAGGTGCTCTGAGTTGGAGGGAGGTCTCCCAGTCACTGAGCCTGTTGAAGCCGAGGGTGCAACACCATCTGTATGAGCTCAGAGGTGTCAGTCATCTTGATAAGCTAATAACTGCTACTCTTTAACTGTGCTTGTTTTGTGATAAAAGATATTACAAATTTTGATTTATGTATTAAAATGACGTGGCCAAAGAGATGTTACATAGACTGAGTAATAGTTTTCAAACTATTAAGAAGAGAAATTCTTTTTCCTTCCCACAGATGGAAGTTTCAGCAGCGGCAGCCAGGCCCCACACTGTCCTACTCCCGGTTGGTCTGTGGTGGGATATGGTGAGGCTCAGCTGTTTGCTGGTCACTTCCCCTGGTGACCAGTTAGTACCCCCAGAGGAATCGCAGATAATAGAGCAATGTGAAATGAACTTAAAAATAAATGTGTAAAACACTCAGAGGAATAAAGGGAAAATAGAATCCATAAAGCAAAACAAGATCTTATAAAAAAAGAACAGGCAGATTTGAACAAGAAATAGAAATTTAGAAAACAAAAAATAGTAATTAAAATAACAATCTGTCTTAATATGTTTGTGCTGCTATTAATAAAATACCTGAGACTGAATTTATGAGGAACAGAAATTCATTTCTCACAGTTCTGGAGGCTGGGAGTTCAAGATCAAGGTGTATGGCAAGGACCCGGTGTTTGTTTCCAAGATGGCTCCTTGTGGCTTCATCCTTGGGAGGGGAGAAACACTGTGTTCTTGCATGGTAAAGGATGGAAGGGCGAGAAGGTGAACTCTCTTTGCAGCCTCTTTTATAAGGACACTAATCCATTCATGAGGCCAGAGCCCTCTTGACTTCATCACTTCCCCAGAGGTGCCACCTTTTAATACTACCATGATAGGGATTAAATTTCCACATTAATTTTGAAGGGGACACACATTCAACCCATAGCAGAGGTCTAGACAAGGGATCAACAAACTCTAGCCTGTGGGCCAGCTGCCTGATTTTGTAAATAAAGTTTTATTAGGTCACAGCCATGCCCATTCTTTAGCATATTGTCTTAGGCTGCTGTTGAGCTACAAATAGCAGAGTTGAATAGTTGAATAGAGACCATGTGGCCACACACTCTAAAGTATTTACTACCAGGCCCTTTAAGAACACATTTGACAAAGGTTGATCTGGAGTGAATGTGGGAGAGAATTAGTGATTCTGAAGACAGAGATAAAGAAATCACCCAGGATACAGCACCAAAAGATAGACAAATGGAATATGGGATAGTAGGTTGAGACATGGAGCACACAATAAGCACAACACATTCATGTCACCAGTATCTGAGTTCCTCCTCTTCTACCACGTGCACTTCTAGACCACACAGCTTAGCTGGTTGTGGACAGGTGGACCTTGTGATTGAGTTCTGGCCAATGAGACATGAGCAGGAAGGAGGAGCAGCACTTTCCTTTTGCCTGGACGATCTCTCCTACAATCTCCCACATACTGTCTTCCTTCATGAGAAGATGGAAGTTCTGGCTTCCTGAGTGACCAAATCTCCCTTTCCTCTGCTGAGCTGCCTCAGTATGAATATGAATTAGAAAGAAACCACTGCTAAGCCACTGACATCTTGAGTTTGTTTCTTATGGCAGTTAGCCCCTGATCGGGTTTGGCTGTGTTCCCACCTAAATCTCATCTTGAATTGTAGTTCCCATAATCCCCACATGCCATGGGCAGGACCCAGTTGGAGGTAATTTAATCATGGAGCAGTTGCCCTCATGCTGTTCTCGTGATAGTGAGTAAGTTCTCACGAGATCTGATGGAGTTTTATAAGGGGCTTCCCCCCTCACTTGGCTCTCATTCTTCTCTCTCCTGCTACCATGTGAAGAAGGACGTGTTTACTTCCCCTTCTTCCATGATTGTTAGTTTCCTGAGGCCTCCCCAGTCATGCTGAACTGTGAGTCTATTAAACCTCTTTCCTTTATAAATTACCCAGTCTCAGGTATGTCTTATTAGCAGTATGAGAAAAGACTAATACAGCCACCCTGACTCATATACATTTAATAGAAGTTCCAGAAGGAAAGAATATCAACTAGTGCTTTTCAAATTTTAATGTGCACATGGTTCACCTAGGTCTCATTGAGCTGTTGGTTCTGATTCCATAGGTCTTGAGAGTTGCCAGCCATTTTGCATTTCTAACAAGCTTCCGGGTGGTGAAGCCACACCTGGTCCTAAATCACATTTTGAGTAGAAAGATAGAATGGGGAAGAGGCAATATTCAAAGAGAGAATGGCAGAGAAGCTCCCAGAGTTCAATATGCCAGAGTTTACTCTTTGTCTGTTTTCTTCTGTGTTCTTGTTTCCTAAGTACGTATACTTACCTTCAAACAGATGAGTATGTTTCAACAGATTGGGGGCTTTGGCTCAATTTCACGTCCCTGCAAGTCACTTTGGCCATCTCAGTGACTCACTCACATTTATGCACACATGCACACACACTGAAATGATTGTGGAAGCCCAGTGCACAATGATT
The DNA here is from genome assembly GCF_001698545.2 of Rhinopithecus bieti. Classification (NCBI taxonomy): domain Eukaryota; kingdom Metazoa; phylum Chordata; class Mammalia; order Primates; family Cercopithecidae; genus Rhinopithecus; species Rhinopithecus bieti. The sequence goes on from NW_016805762.1 coordinate 2,530,470, forward strand.
TTGTTGGCTCTTTTCCATAGTTTACGATCCTCTTTGCAAAGATGCCTGTTCAAATGCAACACACCATTTCATCTCCATGCCTACTCCTTTGTGGGCACAGATTTAGTGATTCTGGACCTCACTGGACTCTGTGATCCCTGGACAAAAGAACACCTAGAAAACTTGGGTGCGGGGCTGACCCTGAAGCTCTTAGTCTAGACCACATGGAGTTAGAATGGGATTGGGACTACCCCGGCCTGGTGGGAATCCCCTGGGACTGAGAAGGTGAAGCGCTGCCCAAGTCATCAGTGCTGTGCCCCTCCAGGCTCTTCTCCAAAGGCGGTGTTCCTCTGCCCTAGGACCATGGTGACAGCAAACGGGTAAGAAAGGTGTCAGCCCTGGGGCTGGAACCTATGGAGTTCTCAGCTTTCCCAAGCAGATTTTATCCCTTAGGAAGTCCAATGTAAATGTCATTTGCTTTACATGCTGGATTGGAAAATAGACAACTTGTGTGTCTTATACAGTGGAACTTGAATTTCACAGGTGAAAGAGATGCATAAAAAACTTCAGAAAGTTGTAAAAGGTTTTTATTTAAACCAGTACTTCCCATTCCCACAAATGACAATGTGCACTATGGCAGAGTCTAAATTTTCTTCTTTAGGTGCACCTAACAATTTTTCCTAGCCTCTACAATTTGTATGTCCATAATTATCTATCATTTATCTCTATCTCTATTTTATTTTTTATAAATAGAGACAGGGTTTCACCATATTGCCCAGGCTGGTCTCAAACTCCTGGGCTCAAGTGATCCATTGCATTTGCCTCCCAAAGGGCTGGGATTATAAGCATGAGCCATTGCACCCGGTCCAATCTGTTTTTGCTAAAATATGTCTTGCAGTGTCTATGAAAGAATATATTCAGAATTCATCTCTAAAATGGATACTGGTTTTACCTTCATCCTACCAACAGAATGTATTGTGTCTACAGCTACCTCCCATCTCTTGGGGCAGGAAGTGAAGCCTAATATCTTTACGAGATATAAACATATAATTAAACATTAATGGTTAATATTATTGAGTAGTTACCATGTGGCAGGCATTGTTGTAAGGGCTTTATGGGTTTTTTTGTTTTGTTTTTTTTTCCTTTTTTTTGAGATGGAGTCTCCTTCTGTCACCCAGACTGGAGTGCTGTGGTGCGATCTCGGCTCACTGCAAGCTCTGCCTCCCCAGTTCACGCCACTCTCCTGCCTCAGCCTCCCGAGTAGCTGGGACTACAGGTGCACACCACCACCCCTGGTGAATTTTCCTTTTGTATTTTTAGTAGAGACGGGGTTTCACCGTGTTAGCCAGGATGGTCTCTATCTCCTGACTTTGTGATCCGCTCACCTCGGCCTCTCAAAGTGCTGGGATTACAGGCATGAGCCACCGCGCCAGGCCTTTATGGGTCTTAACTCATTTGCTCCTAATACAGTCTCCCATAACATAGCTACAGTTGTTACTCCCATTTTCTGGAAGAGGAACCTGAGGCACAGGGTAGTTAGGTAATTTTCCCAGGGCACAAGGAGTAAGTAGTAGAGTCAGGATTTGAAACAGGCAGTCTAACTCAATAGACCATAAGCATAATGGCTATACTGGGTGTTGGCATAGCATAGCATAGCATAGCATAATTTTTCTCCTACCTTACCAGAAAATGAGCACACTGGGAAGCCTCTGTTGAAGCCTGGACTTTGGCTGTCCAATGTGGTGGCCCCATGTGGCTACTGAGCATTTGAAATGTGCCTAGTACAAATTGGGATGTGTGGTAGGAGTAAAATACATACTGGATTTTGAAGACAGTATGAGAGAAAGAATGCAAAAGACCACTTTTATAATTATTTCATATTGATTAAGTGCTAAAATGATAGTATTTTAGATACGCTGAGATAAAAAATATATTCTTATAATTAATTTCACTCTTTTTTACTTTTTAAAATGTAGCTTCTAAAAAATTTAAAATTCCATATATGGCTTGCCTTTGTGGTCAGCATTTCTACTGAACAGCGCTGGCCTTGACAGTTTGCTCATCCATTTGTTCACTCATTCATTCAGCATGTGTTGGCATCCAATAGGTGCCAACAGAAGCTAAACTCTGAGGATACAGCAGTTAACAAGGCCGATTTGATTCTTGTTGTCAAGTAGCTCAATATTCCGGAAAGGCGGGTGGGAAAAGGAGGCCTTAAAGACCCTAAGAAATAATTATGTAAGTAGTTAATTAACATCATTGTTAAGTGTTCAAAGGGGGAAGGGGGTAGCTAGGAGAGATTGCACTAAGGGCATCTAACCCCTGGGGGCCATTCAGTAAATGTTGTCCATTCGATAAATATTTGTTGAGGGAATAAATGAATCTGGGGGATCAGAGGAGCTTTCCTGAAGAAATAACTTTCAGATAGAATTCTACAGACATGGGAGAGAGTCAGGTGAAATATTGGCAGCTTCTCCTGTGATCACAGGTGCTGCTGTGCAGGGTGGCTTTGGCTGCTCTCCCTTTATATCAGAGATAGTTGTCTCTGGTTGGGTTTGGGTCTGCGCATTTTGATGGAGTGGGTAGAGGCATGGGGAGCTGTGTTCCTTGGTATGAAGAAGGGCATCGTGTAGTGTCCAGCCCCTGGGGCCTCGGTTTCTCCCACAAGGAGGCTGTGCATTGCCTCCTCTCCCTTTCCTTCTGCCCCTACTAGGTTTGCCTCTGCAGCATTTTCCTTTATTGCACAATCCATTCAACACGTTTTTATTTTGTTGTTGTTTCTGCCCAGTGTAAATGAGATCTCCAGTAGGGAGAATGACTTTTAAATCTTTTGTGACCCTGGAGTACAAAACGTTCCCAATTCCTTCCCCTGAGCAATTTTTATTTCTGTGGCAAGTCACAATAGAGTGCTTACTTTTGTCAATAACAGTTGGGCAGCAGGAGAGGTGAGAGAGGCTGGCCCCATGAAGCTGGGTGGCTGGAGCCTGCTGCCGGTAACTAGCCTGAAATGGGAGGGAGCTGGGAGCTGGAGCAGGGCTGGGGACAGAGGGCAGCTGTGGGCAGCTAGGGAGGAATGTGGGCACCCGCCCTTGGGCCCCTGTGCAGACCCTGGAGAGCTGATCTTGGATCAGCCTCCTCTGGATTTTTGCAGACACGATCCCAGGTTGCCAAGTTACCCAATGAGCCAGAAAACAATAAAACCACCATAACCCAGCTGGGGGTGGATTTTGCTTGGTTCCGAGCCTATCTCGCCTGGATCTTATATTGGACTTACACAAAGGGATTTATTCCGGGATGGGTAACTATTTCGGCAGGAAAATCAGGCACTGTGCCCTAAACATACTGGGCACCTAACAAATATTTGTTAAGTCAGTGAATACAAATTTGCGGTAAGGAATACCATTTTCAGTTAATTTGCCACACAAGTACTACCCAGGTGGGAAATCAAGCCAGCAAAACATTGAAACCTGTAAGCTGTTTCAGTGAAACCTGTAAGGTAGCTTTGTTCTAAGATGGCCCTAAAAACCCTCAGGGCAGTTGGGCTGCTCTGAATGAGGTCTCAGCTGGGCTAGTTGTCTCAGCAGTCTTTTCCTGCTCTAAGATTCTGCAGTTCTCTGAAATGTGCCTGGTCATAACTGCAGGTGGTTTCTGCTGGGATATATATCATATGGCGTGGAGGGTGTGTGGATTTATCTTCCCAAGCACTATATTTAGCACACGTTAAAACTGCCTGCTCTTAGTGCCCACTGGTTGGGTGGGAGGCCTGGGGGGAGGAGGAGGGCGCCTGCAAAACAGCGAGGCTCTGGAGGTGGTTAACTGCACACGGACAACGCCCGGCACACTGCATCGTCCTCGGTCCACATTGCCCTCCTCTATTCCTTGGGAAGGGCAGCAGTTCTAGACCCTGAATATCCACTAAAATCACCTTGGAGGCTTTTCAGGACTTCTGTTTAATTGGTAACAGCTAGCACCTGAGCATCTTCTCTCTTGCTTTCTTGCTTTCGTTCTCTTTCTTTCTTTCTCTTCTTTATCTTCTTTCTCTCTCTCTTTCTCTTTTCTTTTCTTTCTTTCTTTTCTTTCTTTTTTCTCTTTCTTCTTTCTCTCTTTCCTTCTCTCTCTCTCTCTCTCTCTCTTTTTTTTTTTTTTACTTACTCTCACTCTATTGCCCAGGCTGTAGTACATCTCAGCTCACTGCAACCTCCACCTCCTGGGTTTAAATGATCAACCTACCCCTCACCACTGTATCAAGCAGAAATTCTTAGTCATGGGTGTATTTGCATGGAGTTGAAGTACCCTGTAAATTAGCACAAATGTTAAAACCTCACCCAATTATTTCCCTAGTTCATTCTCTTCCCTTGGATTGCAGTGCTTGTCAAATAGAAGAAATGAATGTTCTTCCATGGTTTACCAGAAAAAGGTCATCCTGGCAGCAATTTTTTTAAACTGGATACTCTGCGTAGATTCTTTGACTTTGCCTAATACTAATAAGAAACCTAATGTGAACATTTTATTTGACCAGTGTTCTGAACCAGAGGTGATTTTTGCCTTTCAGAGGACATCTGGCAATGCCCGGAGACAGTTTTGGTTGTCACAACTAGGGGAGGATGCTACTGGTATCTTAGAGAGTAGAGGCCAGGGATGCTGCTAAACACCACACAATGCATAGGACAGCTCCCCACAATAAAAATTTAGCCCAAAATGTCAATAGTGTTGAGGTTGAAAAATCCTGTTAGAGAAGCAAGTGTCCAGTGTTGGCACTGGGATGTGAATTCCAGGTGGTTCCGTCCAACTCAACCCCAGCTCTCACCTGCTGGAACAGCTCCCTTGGCTTGGTGATGGTAATGGTTGGATCTGGGCACACTTGGCCAAATGATGATGATAACTATGTTCATGATTGTATTTCATTAGTACCTACTGTGTGCTGAGTCCAGAGCTGGGCCCCTTACAGATATTATCTTGCTGAATATGCCAGCATCACAGCCCTGAATGATGTAGACGAGGGAGCAGCACCTCAGACAAGTGAAATTGCCTGGCTGCAGCCACACAGCCAGTAAGCTAAGGAATCCAGGTTTGTACCCATGCCCCTTCCCTGCAGAGCATGAGTTGCCTATTACCCACATAACCAAGGGAAAAGGCAGTGGCTAAGCAGCTGCATTATTTATTAATTTTTTCATTTTTAGTTTTTTTGAGACCAAATCTTGCTCTGTCACCCAGGCTGGAGTGCAGTGGCACAATCATGGCTTGCTGTAGCCTCAAACTCCTGGGCTCAAGCAATCCTCCCATCTCAGCCTCTTGAGTAGCTGGGACTATGGGCATGCACCACCACATCTGGCTCACTGCAAAGTCCATCTCCTGGGTTAAAGGGATTCTCATGCCTCAGCCTCCCAAGTAGCTGGGATCACAGGCATGCACTATCACGCCCAAAAAATTTTTGTATTTTTAGTAGAGACAGGGTTTCACCATGTTGGCCAGGCTGGTCTCAAACTCTTGACCTCAAGTGATCTGCCTGCCCCAGCCTCCTAAAGTGCTGGGATTACAGGCGTAAACCACCATGCCCAACCTTGTAGCTGCATTCTTTCATTCAGCTTTAGGACGATGTTTTTCAGGAGTTAGTTGTTCCCTCCTTTAGGTAATCTGCTGTTGGATCCAGTCTTCACCTTTGTAACTTTTTTTAGATGCAGGGTCTCCCTCTGTTGCCCAGGCTGGAATGCAGTGGTGTGATTGTAGTTCACTGCAGCCTTAAACTCCTGAGCTGAAGCGATCCTCCCATCTCAGCCTCCTGAGTAACTGGGACTACAGGAATGTGCCACCACACCTGGTGAAGTTTTTAAAAAAAAAATTTTTTTTAAAGAGATAAAGCTCTCACTCTGTTGTCCAGGCGAATCTTGAACTCTTGGCCTCAAGTGATCTGCCTCAGCCTCCCAAAGTGCTGGGATTACAGGCATGAGCCATCCCATCCAGCCATCTTTGTAACTTATAACCCTACCTTGATGCATTTTTTATGAATAGTGATTTTGGCCAGCACCCTTTCAGAAGTAACAGTAATATTTCACATCACAGGCAGGGTAACTTGCTTGAGTTTCTCAAATTGCCGGCTGGCTAAGGAAAGTGGGTGGCAGCCCTGGCTTTCTCTGTTTACCTCCAGGTGTTCCCCACCAGCCAGAATGCTGCTGCTCCCATTCACAGAGGCCGTGGGGAGAAGAAGTTTGGGGACCTTCCAGGCTGCCCATGTGTGGTGTCTGGGAAGACTCCTGTCACTTCTACACTGTCACCCACGAGCTGTGACTCAGAGGCTCCCTCTGGGCAGCTATGGAGAGGTCCCAGGGCACACTGGGTAGCTAGGCCAGAGACTTGATTCTAACACAAGTTCTCACAAAAGGCTTGTCACATGGCTTCTTTGGGCCTCGGATTCTGCATCTGAAAATTAGAAGATGTGCTAATTTACAACTCTTTTCCCTTTTTTGTGTCTATCATTCTGTGACTCAAGACAGAGAAACATTTGAGTTCCAGTCTAAGGAATACAAGGGGAAAGGGAAAGCTCAGAGAGATTCTCGTCGGCCAAGTCAGAAGGGAGGCTGACTCTTCAGACTTTCAGAAGCTTCTGTGGCCTTTTCAGTGTCCCACCTTTGTTATTTTGTTTTCTTGTGATTAGCAGTAAAACCCTGAGTGTGGGGTGTGAATGAGGAGGAAGGAGGCAAGCTGATTCTGGGTCCTTCAGAAACACTATCCTTGGCTAGGCGCAGCGGCTCACACATATAATCCCAGCACCCTGGGAGGCCAAGGTGGGTGGATCACCCGAGGTCAGGAGTTTGAGACCAGACTGGCCAACATGGTGAAAACCTGTCTCTACTAAAAATACACAAGTTAGGCAGGTGTGGTGGTGCATGCCTGTAATCCCAGCTTCTCAGAAGGCTTAGGCAGGAGAATCACTTGAACCTGGGAGGTGGGGGTTGCAGTGAGCTGAGATCACACCACTGCACTCCAGCCTGGGTGACAGAGCGAGACTCCGTCTCAAAAACAACAACAACAAACACCACAAAACACTATGCCTTAGATCTCACTCTATGTTCAGCACTCCCAGAGCATCTCTGTCTTAGAGAGGGCCAGGGGACTATCTCTCCACTTCTGGCAAAATACTCCTGAGTAAATTCTCAATCTCTCTCTTTTGACCTCTCCCAGATACACTCTGAGCTGGCTTCCCCTCTCCTCACCCCTATAGGGTGAGACTCTGCCTGTGCTCACAGGCCCTGTCATGTAGGCAAACACAACATGACCTCCCACTGCCTGAACTCCACTATTCTGCACCTAAGTGGGTTCCTTATTCACCGACTGGCCAGTGGGCAAGCTCCATCAGATTCCCTCTCTGGGGAATGTTCCAGTTAGAAGTCCCAGGAAGTTGCTTGTAAGTAGAAAACACTAAGGTCAAAAGACCCTGATGAGACGGGCATCAGGTGAAGCTGAGGAGAAAGCTGTGGACACGGGACTGTGAGGACAAGTGGTCTCGAGGCCCCTGAGAGAAGCAGGGGTTGGCTGTAGTGCTCAGCAGCTTTCCTGTCCCAGATGGCACAAGATGTGCTGTCATGGAGCTCCAGGGTCCTTGCAGTGAAGCCACCGTGCATCCAGGCTAAAGTATGGGTTCCTGTGACCGGAGGGACCTGAAGTAGAGGACTCTGTGCTTCCCCTGTGATCTGAGGAGCAAAAGAGATGCCACTTTATCAACTAAGAGGGACCCTAGGGTTAAGGAAACAAAAGGTACCTGTGGGTGGAGGGTTCAGTGCTTGACTGGCATGCCAGTTTCTTAAATTCCTATGGCTATAGGAAAAACCACACTCTTGGAAAACTCCCTAACAAGAGGAACTATCAGGTAAATTGTCAGACCCCTCCTAACTGTGATCTACATCCCAGACCACTACGACTCTGACTGGACAGCGGACCAGCCTTGCAGACATTCTTTTCTAAGCCACTGCAGACCTTAAACCAGTTTCAGCCAGCTTACAGAGGCTGCACATAAACTGATTCTATGTCCTACAGTTCATCTTTCAACATAAAGAGCCGAAGTCCACTTTGTGTTAATGACAAATCCCCACTCCAAAGTGAGCATGGGATGTATGCTATGTATATGTTTACCCATTATGCAGCTGTTTGGCTCCCCTCATAAATATGTGAAGCTTTCCCTCCAAGCCTGCTGAATATGTATGATACAGACCCTGTGAGGAATAAAACCCAACCTGTTCTTTCCCTCTTTGAAGAGAGAGGACCTTTGCTCTGCACTGGAGACTTTCTCTTCCTGGTTTGCAAACTGTATTGCCAATCAAGCTCTCCATTCTACCATGTAGCCATCCTGGGGTCTTTTGGATGACACTCTCTAGCTGAGAGCTCCAAAAGCAGTATTCTTCTTCCTCATCTGACTCTTCCTTGAAGAAGGAGGTATTTCTCACTTGGCGGCACTAGGAAACCAAGGTCACAGTCCATTTTCCAGGTGAGGAACTTGAAAGGTGAAAGACACTCGTTGAGGGTCAAGATTTGCATTTGTGATGGAACCTGGGCAAGTCCGGATTGGCCATTTCCTGCCCTGAGCATCTGCTGCACTCAGAATTGGCCGCTTCAGGGCAGACAAAACAAGTTAGACAAGGCCTCTGCCCTCTGTAATGTGCACCAAGAGACACAGCAATTAGAAGAGACTCTAACAGGATTTGTTTTCTGACTTGCCCTTTGCTTAAAAGTCTCTTAGTACAAGTGGGAATTTGGATTTCATGAGGAACAGTGCAAGTATAAAATCTATTCTTTAAAGCCCAGCTTGGAGCAGGCCCTAGGCAAAATTGCGATCTCTGTGAAGCTGGCTTCTAGCCTGCCTTGCCTTCTTTCTTTATTCTTCCATCTATTCCCACAGCTCCACAGCCACCTTTCCCCTTTACAAAATTTCCCTCTCTAGTAAAGTAAAAAAAGTGACTATTAAGACAGTGTTACTTACACTCCTTGAGAATTTTACCTTTTGAGGATAAGCAGCCTTAAACCAAAGCACAGTTGCATTTGTACAGTAGAAAGAAAAGCCCACTGCAATAAAAATAGCATTTCTGGCAGGGCGCGGTGGCTCAAGCCTGTAGTCCCAGCACTTTGGGAGGCCGAGACGGGCGGATCGCTAGGTCAGAAGATTGAGACCATCCTGGCTGACATGGTGAAACCCCGTTTCTACTAAAAAATACAAAAAAGTAGCTGGGCGAGGTGGCGGGCGCCTGTGGTCCCAGCTACTCGGGAGGCTGAGGCAGGAGAATGGCGTAAACCCGGGAGGCGGAGCTTGCAGTGAGCTGAGATCGGCCACTGCACTCCAGCCTGGGCC
>NW_016805762.1:2539925-2550256 GCF_001698545.2 Rhinopithecus bieti
AAAAAAAAAAAAAAAAAAAAAAAAAAAAATAGCCTTTCTTCAGCACCTTCTGAGCACCTGGCAACTGCGGTTGACATTGTTGCTTCTCTATCTAGCAGCTGTTCCATGCCAACCTTCCTTCTCCCTGGTTTTGTGTTTCAGGAAGGTGACTGTATCCCAGTGTTAGGAGGAGCACGTTGCCTTGGTCTAATTCAGCCATGCTCCCTGGATTCCTGTGGCTGGGAATTGGCTTAGCATGGAGATGTGACGTAAACTTGCCAATGACACATAAGGCAGCTTGTGGGTAAGTCTTTCCTCCTCGGTATAAGCAGCATCTCAGGACAATCTGCCTTCCTGCTCTCCTGCTGGTTGTTGCTCCATGGGATTGTGCTGCTTGGAGCATCTTCCGCCATCTTATATCCATTCAGAAGCTGCGCTGAAGATGGCACAGCAGAATGATGGTGAGTGTCTGAGTCCTTAATGACATTAAAAGTCACAGCTCAACAGCTTTGGAACGTCTCGTTCTGGGAGATAATACATTCCTTACAGATATTTTTCATGATACTTTTAGTTGGGTCTTCCGTTATTTAGAGCTGAAAGCATCCTAATTAATGCCCTGCTGAATGTTTTATGTAGATCATCTCACTCAATCCTCACAACTTTATGTTGATGAGAAAGCGAGGGCTTGGGCAACTTAAATGACTTTTCCCAAATCACGCAAGCAGCAAGTGGGGCCTCAAACACACGTACCTGCCTTTGAAGTGCTTTGCCATCAACCGTTATGGCCCCAAATCTGGCTCTTGCCTCTACCTCCTTCTGTGACCTTCAGTAGGTCCTTTAACCTTGTTGGGCCTCAGTTTCATCCATGAAGAAAGGGACTGTGCTGGATGGATGACCTCAAATGTCCTTTTCACTCTAAAACTGTAAGAATAAAATTTCAACTCTAAAATTCCCCACAGGGGACCAAGTCCAGGTACCATTGTGCAAGAAGGGAGGTCTTGATTTTGTTGACTCCTTGGATGCAGATAAGATAATCCAACTGTGGGTAATATAAGTAGAAACAAACGTGTTGTAACATATCAGGTGGATTACAGTCAGAGTAATGCCTAGGAATGACCCGGTGGGGGCTCATACCCCATAGCTGCCCACTGAATTCTGCAGCTGACGCCAGTGCTACCACCATACTGGGCACTGGAGGCCCTTGCTGCTGGCCTTAGAATGAATTCTAGACCGTTTTTAAATTCTTCACTTGCTGCAGGGTAAAAGTCTCAGACTGAAGCATTTAGGTCCTATGGACTTAAGCTGTAGGCCCTGGTTGCCAGGATCTGGGAGATCAAGTATCTTAGGCTGGGTTTCCCCTGGAGCAACCCTGAGACAAGGAATTGAGTGCGAGTGGCTTATTTGGGAGGTAATTCAAGGAAACACTGGTAGGGGAGTGGGGAAGTCAGATAGGGAAGGGAGTGAAACAATAAAGGGTTTGTTATCAAGCAAGTTCCCCTGTGAGCAACTCCAGCTTAATCTTGCCTGGGAATTCTGAAAGACAGTGTAGGCCATGTGCTCAGGGTTATCCCACTGAGAGGCATGGTGGGGTGTCTAGGCTATTTACCCATCAGCTCTTGACAGTCATTGGCTGAGGGTCTGCTGGGTAGGGAGGTGAAGTGTACATCTCTGGCATTCTCTGCTTGTCCTGCAAAGTGGGCTCTGCAGGCCAGAGCAAGCCCTCAGGCATTGAGTTAGAGGAGTTGGCAACTGGAGTCTGACATTGCACAAGCACCTGGTGTTTACTGCTTCTCACCAGCATTCTTACAAAGATGGGAAGAAAGTAAAGATGCCAGGCAGCCCCGAATGATCAATACCCATCACAGGTGCCTTGTGAAATCTTGTCAAGCAGACAGCAACACTGAGGGGGAGGCCGCAGCCCACACAGACCTGGGTCCTGGGGTGCCTGCAGCAACTGGCTCGCTTTTAGGAAATGCAGTTGTGTAGGCCCCATGGTGTCTCTTGGCTTCCTATGTAACCTCTCATCTCTTATGGGACCATAAGCTTCTCAAAGGCAGAAAGAACCTTCAACATTTTAAATTCCCTTACCTCTTACCAACTGTACTCTTTACAATGCTTGGCACGTAGCAGTCACTAATAAAAAAAAAACTAATCATTTTTACTTTATATATGTTGATGAAAAACTAGAATTGTTCATATTTAGAAGGACCCTGTAAGTCAAGCAGAGCACACCATGTCCACGCCAAATCCCCTTCGATAGCACCCTTGTTGTGACAGGTGGTCACAGGTATTGTCCAAGGATTTCCAGGGGGCAGTGTGGTATCATGGTGAAGAGTGGGACTCTGTGGGCGGCCTGCCTGCTTTTGAATTCTGGCTGAGCAATTTATGCATAGTCTCGGGCAAGATGTGCAATGTTCCTTAGCCTTAGTATTTTTCTCCACAAAATGGGGATAATTATGGTATCTGCTTACATAAGGCCATAAGGGTTAAATAGAAAAAAACAGATATAAACATAAGTCCATATACAAATAATATACATACATATATATTTATATATCTATATCTGCATCTATATAAATACAGATATTTAGCACAGAGCAAATAACGAACATTCCATTCACAAGGTGGCTATTATTATTCCAGAGACAAGTTATCCCATCCTCCTGAAGGTGGACTTCCTCACTGGGGAATAGCTGCTATTGTTAGCAGTGCGTCAACATATCAAGCGCAGATCTTTCAGTATGTCAAGCCCAGATCTTTTGTCCATGCAAGGGTTCAATCTTCAAGCTACATTTTAAATTTAGCTCTCCCAAAGAAATAATTTTTTAGCTTTATTTCATTTTTAATTGACAAATAATATTGTATATATTTATGAGTATAAAGTATTATTTCCATACATGAATACATTGTGGAATGATCAAATCAGAGTAATTAGCATATCCATTACCTCAAATATTTACCATTTCTTTGTGTTGAGAACATTTAAAATCCTCTCTTCTAGCTATTTTGAAATATCCAACACATTAACTGTAGTCACCCTGACATGCAATAGATCACCAGTACTTATTCCGCCTGTCTGAAACTTTGTACCCATTGACTGATGTCTCCCCTTTCCCTGTTCAGCCCCCTCCCACCCCAGCCTCTGGCAACCACTATTCTACCCTCTACTTCTATGAGTCTGACTTCTTACGATTCCATGTATAAGTGAGATAATGCAAGATTTGTCTCTCTGTGTCTGGCTTATTTCACTTAACATAATGTCCTTCTAGTTTCATCCATATTGTTGCAAATGACGGAATTCCTCCTTTTTTTTTTTTTTTTTTTTTAAGCTAAACAGTATTATATTGTGTCTATCTACCACACTGAATAATCCGTTCATCTGTGGACGGACTCTTAGGTTTGTTTCCACATCTTGGCTGTTGTGGATAGTGCTGCAGTGAACATGGGCAGGCAGATGGCCCTTTGGCATATTGATTTGTTTCCCAAAGGAATAATTTTTAAACATGTGTTGATCTTGTTTTGCCTTCTGAAACTACAGAGGATAATTTTTTTTCATTTGCAGGATTTGCCTTTGTTTTTTTTGTTTTGTTTTGTTTTGTTTTGTTTTGAGACAGTGTCTCGCTGCAATGTGATGCCCAGGCAGGAGTGCAATGGCGTGATCTTGGCTCACTGCAACCTCTGCTTTCCCGGTTCAAGCGATTCTCCTGCTTCAGCCTCCTAAGTAGCTGGGATTACAGGCACCTGCCACCATGCCCGACAAATTTTTGTATTTTTGGTAGAGACAGGGTTTCACCATATTGGCCAGGCTGATCTCAAACTCCTGACCTCAAGTGATCCGCCTGCCTTGGCCTCCCAAAGTGCTGGGATTACAGGCATGAGTCATTGTGCCCAGCTGGGATTTGCATTCTAATAAGAAAAGTGTGTTATCACTCTTAAGTGTGTTTCCCAAAGTGTCTTCTGAAAATGCGACACTCCAGAGGACAAAAGTCACAATGCCCATTTGTACCTTAAGGGCTCTGAGGAGTCCTGGAATAAATTTTCCTAAAACTAACTTGAAGAATGTGACATCTTTTAATATCCCTGCAGTTCCTTGGCATAGATTTTGATTTGTTTGCTCTCTTTTAACTAAGTTTCTTGGTGTTGGCCACAAATACTGCAGATATTGAAAATAAGTGTTTTCTTTTCACAAAATATAATTTAATAATCTTTTTTTTGGAAAGAAGTTAAAAAACTTCTTTTTCCGCATCTTTCTCTTGCTCTTTTCAGAAGGGCATTTTCTACTGTCTGCACAATTGGAAAGAAACAAGAAGAGGACACAAGAAAAGCCTGCTCTCTCTGCACTTTTTCCTGCCCCTGCCGTGGAAACTCGCAGCTAGAGATCAAGGCAAAATTCCACATAGTACTAAGCTTGCTGCTCTTTCCCCCCTACTGCCGCCCTTGGAGAGTGGTTTTCCCACACTGTGAGCATAAAAAATTAAAACTCACAAAGGCAGGCGTGTTTTCACCAGAACCTTCTCCTCTGCAACCTCTTCTCAGTGCTCCTAAAACATCAGCGCTGGAGAGGAGTATCTGCTCCGTTCATAAAAGGAGCGACTGGGCTCCTCATCCAAGCCAGTGGTTTCATAAATACCATAAATTCAGGGTTTTCATAAATACCATAATTTTTACTTTATATAGGTTGATGAAAAACTAAAATCATTCATATTTAGAAGGACTCTGTAAGTCAAGCAGGGCACACACCTTGTCCACGCCAAACCCCCTTTGATAGCAGTCTTCTTGTGACCGGTGGTCACAGCTATTGTCCAAGGACTTCCAGGGGGCAGTGTGGTGTCTGATGTTTTCACAGCAGAGCGTGGCATCTGGGTTCCAAGAGGGAATGTTCTAAGCACAGGTTGAGAAAAAGGTCAGTTCCAGGATTTGAATGACAATGGCTCCTCCTCATTGTTTCTGCGCTGATCAAGGCGCTCCTTTTACAGGCAAACCGTGTAATTAGGTTTGAGGGACAGTGCCTTGGGAAAGCACAGAGCCACAGGAGCTCAGTGCTGGAAAGGAGACCTGGAGATCATCAAGCCCAGACTTTCCCTTTTACAAATGAAACAGCTGCAGCCCAGAGAGGTGAAGTGCTTTGGCCCAAGCTACACAGCAGAAATGGCTTCTTCCTCTTGCTCCAAAGATACCCTTCTTTCCTTTCTTTTCCTTTCTGCTGTCCTGTGGTTGGGGGTTATGGGGAGGAGGGCAGGGCATATGGTTTCACAAGTCTGATTTTTGCCTTTCCCCCACTTGCAGCCAAGAAATGTATTGCTGTGCTTAAGATCTCTTTCATTCATTCAATAAATATTTATTAAGTGCGTGCTGGGTGTCAGGCATTGTGCCAGGGCATTCTTTCACTGCGTCTGTTAAACAAACATGATTTATTTCTCTCTGAAGCTGGTAGAATGAGGCCTCGGGCTAGTTGCTATATGCACAAAAGCATACCAGTTTGTATATTCTGCTTCCTGGCACCAGACACTTTGGCCCCAGTCACCAAAGAACCCCACTGGTGTTTCCAGCACCTTGGTATTTCTTGAACCCAAACAGTCCATGTCTGAGGCTTAAAGCTTTACAGAGATGACCTACAGAATCTTCATGGACCTGTCTCTTTGCAGGGGATAAGAGGTGACCTCTTCCTTGAACACCCTGGTGGTAGTGTAGCCTAAGGATGGCACACTCGTGCCAGCCCCCACCTCCACAGTGCACGAGGCTTGGCTAAGCTAACTGGGGCTATCTCCCAAATTCTTAAATTTGGCTTAAATTTGGTTGGACACGGCTCACACCTGTAATCCCAGCACTTTGGGAGGCTGAGGTGGGTGAATTACTTGAACCCAGGAGTTTGAGACCAGCCTGGGCAACATGGCAAACCCCATCTCTACAAAAAATACAAAAACTAGCCAGGTGTAGTGGTGTGTGCCTGTGGTCCCAGCTACTAGGGAGGCTGAAGTGGGAGAATGGCTTCAGCCTGGGAGGCAGAGGTTGCAGTGAGCTGAGAGTTTGCCATTACACTCCAGCCTGGGTGATAAATAAATAAATAAAAAAATAAATAATATTTAAATTCAATAATTATTCACTGAGCACCTTCTATATGCCAGTCACAGGTCTAAGTACTTGTAGGTATCATTGAACAGAACAGGCCAAGATCTCTGCCCTTGTGGAATGCACCTAAGAACTGGCTGGCACCTCCCTGTGGATTCACTGGTAACTGAATCCAGAGAACAAATGGTGCATAGGACAGGCCCCAGAGGCTGCTCACCAGGATGGAGTAAGGAAGTGATAATGAGGGCTTCCAGAGGAATAAACTTTTTCTACCCCCCAGGTTTTCTGGGCTCTGACTTTGCTGTGCCCTCAAGCAGCTATTGCCCATGTCTTTCCTTATAATTGAGAGCTCTGATCTCTGGACACTCCTGTAGCTATGGGCAGTGCAGGCTGTGGGAGGACCAGCCTTACCTCCAGCATTCAACCTGCAGAGAAGGGGGCTCCGTCGTGACTGGGGACAAGGTATCCAACTTATTTCTGCCACTGACCTGGTGGACAGAGTCTAGAAGGATGCTCCACTAACACTGTGGAACTCAGAAGTAGTAAAACTCAGCATTTCCCTGCCCCATCAAGTCAGAAGACTGAAGAAGAAGCTGTTCCATTACAGCCAAGGTTTTCAAAGCGTGGTCCTTGGACCAGTAGCCTCAGCATCAACTGGTGTGTGTTACATATTGTTGCTTAACAAGTTACTCTAAAACTTAGTGACTTAAACAAGAAACATTTGTTATCTCACAATTTCTGTGGCTCAGGAATCTGGGCATGGCTTCGCTGGGAGTCTCAGGCTCAAGATGCCTCATTGCTGTCAAGCTATCGGCAGGGGTGGTAGTCTCATCTGAAGGCTTGACTCAGTTTGGGAGGGGGATCCACTTCCAAGTTCATCACTTCCAAGTTCTTGCATGTGGTTGTTGTTGGGCCTCAGTTTCTCACGGCATGAGCCTCCACATATGTCTGTCTCATAGCATAACTTTCCACAGGGCAAGCGTTCAGAGAGGGTGAGAAAGCACCTGAGATGGAAGCTACAGTCTTTGGAGAACATACGCTTGGAATTGACATTCCATTACTTCTGCCATATTCTATGCGTTAGAAGTAAGTTCAGTCTACATCAGGGGAGGCTATTACACAGGGGTGTGAATACCAGGAGTAGGGATGATTGTGTGTCTTATGCAAGAGGCTTATCATACCTGGGAACTTATTAGAAATACAAATCGTTGGACTCCATTCCAGACCTACTGTATCAGAAACTCTGAGAGTGGGGCCTGGGAATGTGTGTTCTACACTCCTTCTGGGTGATTCTGATGCATGCTTAAGTTTGATAGCCATTGGCTTAGAGTAGGGGGTTGGTGAACTTCATTTTAGGCACCAGGGGCCCCTGCTATCTCTTCCTCAGCTACTCAACTCTGCCACGTGGAGGAAAAGTAGTTATAGACCATATGTAAATATTGGATATGGCTGTATTCTAATACAACTTTATGAAAAGAGGCAGTGGATGGGATTTGGGCCCTCAGGCTATAGTTTGTCCACCCATGCTTGAGAATAGCAGGGACATTTTATGTAATCAGCATTAGATGGTGTTACCTCCATATTTCTTTTTCTTTTTAAATCAGGCAAAGCTGCTTTCTCTGTTTCTTTCCAGAACAGTCTGAGATAATTCTGACTCCCCAGCTCCTGAAAGATTACTGAGACTCAGAATAAAGGATTGTGTATATGCTTGAGTTTTCTGACGTGTTTTTTTTTTTTTTTTTTTTTTTTTTTTGGCTGCCAGTAAATCGCAAGCTCTTTGAGATAGCATACAATGGAGGCTATAAATGTGGGCTTTGGAGATAGACAGATGTGAGTTTGAAATCTAGTTCTACCAGCACTGTGAACATGGGGACTTAGCCTCTTTGTGTCTCAGTCTTGTCATCTGTAAAACAGATGATACTAGCATGCACCCCACACAGTTATAAGCAGTTGTTCTAGTTACCTACTGTCATGTGACCAATCACCAAATTTAGTGGCTTAAAGCAACAACAGTTGGGCAGGTCTTCTGCTCCAGCGGTGTCATCGGTGGCTGCAGTCATCTGTAGGCTGGGTGGCGGTACATCCAAAGCAGTGTCCTCTGTCACTCACATGGCTGCCAGTTGGTGCTGGCTGTCAGGAGCGCCTTGTTGTCTTCCACACGGCCTTTCTCTGTGGCTTGATGTTTACACAGCAGAACATGTGAACCTCTTGGGTTCCAAGATGTTCTAAGCACAGAAAAGTCTTGGGAGCTGCACAGGATCACTTCTGCAGCCAGTGTCAGGACTAGCTCAGATCCCAGAAGAAAAAAAAATATTGCAGCCATCTTTAAGCCACTCCAGGAGTAAATGAAAGTAATCAAAAGAAGTGCTTGTCGCATGCCTGGGCTACGACAGAAAATAAATACTAAGTACTTACATTAGGAAGCAGGAACTCTCTTGCCTGGTTCTTTGTGTCCTGTCCATGAGGGCTTATTGCTATTCAGTCAACAAGTGTTTCTTCAGGACCTGCTGGATATTTCTGGAAGGTCACTAGTAGGATTCCTCTCCTCTCTACACTCTTTAATGATGTGGTCAGTTTCCTACATGGGTTATCACGACACTTTGGTTTCCTGAGAGCCCTGTAGGCCTAGCACTCTCCATTCAGAAGCTACCTGCCCTTCAGCAAGCCCAGGGAGAAAAGAGGTGGGTTGGACTAGAAGGATGCTCTGAGATGATTTGATTGGAACAAGGTCCTTGTCCCCTCTCAGCTGCTGAGATAAGGATTCTCAGCCACAGAAAAGGACAGTCTGTGGGTAGACGGAGGGTCAAAGAGGACTGTCAAAAAGAGGAAATGCCCTCTTACGCTAATTCTCCATAATAGAGACTCCTGTGAAATCTGCCCCTTGTTAGGAGCCCGTGGGGAGGGGAAGTGCCGACTACATAATTCCCACTAGGACACATCTTTGGGACAATAAGCAGCCCCCAAAATTTCACAGCATAAGAAAATGAGGCTTATATTTGGAAAGTTTATTTTAACCGGGGTGTGAAGGCTTATCTCAAGCTAGAATAAAGTAATAGTTGCCAAAAAAAAAAAAGAGACCAGGCAGGTAACATGAGTTAAAGGGCTGAGTGTCCCACAGTAGGGACTGGTGGGGACTAAGGGAAAATGGAGAGTGAGGCCCCATTACAGGGGCAGTCGCTGTCTATTTCCACCCGTGGCTCTATGGGCTCTAGTGGCTGGATCTTCACATTTTTAAAGAAAAGCCTGAAGTCTAGACTTTTAATTGGAATTTTCCACTTACAAAATGTTGGCAAATAATATAAAAATGTAAAACAACCATGTTGGCCCTTTACACACACACACACACACACACACACACACACACACACACACACAATCAGTGGTCAAAATACTCCTGGCAGATGTCCTGCAAGTTGACCTGCAAGAGATACAGGCAGGAGATTGGACCCTTTTCCTGAGCAACATTTCTCCTTATTGTTTTCGCTTGAGAGTCATATCACAGAAAAAATAGAACAACAGCAGGGAGACATTGGGTATTCATGGAATGTTTTGGCGGTAAAATAGTTCAGAAAAAATAATACAACCTTTTATCCTTACTTATTTAGTCACCAAAATGATGACATCTTGCATGAGTGCTGATCTCTAGAGTATTAGCAAATGATTAAGTTTTGATAAGCTTCACATAAAAGAGCAAAGAAATGTCCATGTCTACCCCACTGACTGTTCGAAGGCTTGTGATGTCTTTCTATTTTAAAGAGGAGGAAATAGAGATTCACTGAGGTTCTTTTAGGAACTGACTAGAAATCTCAAGGAAATCCTATTCTTGAACTGAAATACTAAGAGTATCTATGCTTGTATCCAGGTGAAACTACATGTGTTGAAGAGAAGTAATCACGACTAATATTAACTTATGAAGATGGGAAGGCAGGAGAGATTTAGGTTAAATATAGGAAGTATTTAGAGATTGGAAGGGCTAAACAATGGAAAAAAGTGGAAAGCTTTTTTTTTTTTTCTTTTAACATGGAGTTTCTAAAAGAAAGAATGAACAGCTTTCTTCCTGCTATACCCTGCAAGCAATTCTGCCTGGAAGGGGGTGGGTGAAGGAGGCACCCTATGGATACTTTTCCACCCTGTGAGTTTTTTCTTGGGCCTAGAAAACAAAGGCCCCCCCAGTTTACTAACTTACCAAAATGATTTACCAGCTGTCTCTTCCCCCAGGAGGTAAACAGGCAATAAAATAAATGAAATTCCTATTCTTTATTACTTGACCCCCATAAATCATC
>NW_016805762.1:2551791-2574749 GCF_001698545.2 Rhinopithecus bieti
TTTTTTTTTTTTTCTTTTAACATGGAGTTTCTAAAAGAAAGAATGAACAGCTTTCTTCCTGCTATACCCTGCAAGCAATTCTGCCTGGAAGGGGTGGGTGAAGGAGGCACCCTATGGATACTTTTCCACCCTGTGAGTTTTTTCTTGGGCCTAGAAAACAAAGGCCCCCCCAGTTTACTAACTTACCAAAATGATTTACCAGCTGTCTCTTCCCCAGGAGGTAAACAGGCAATAAAATAAATGAAATTCCTATTCTTTATTACTTGACCCCCATAAATCATCACCCACCCAGGGTGAGCATTTATCTCTAAGGCATCACAAAATATTTTAAATGCTATTTCCTTTATTTTTGAATGAATAAACAAAGAATCCAATGATGGTAAGTGTAAGATAATTCTGCAAGCAGTAACTGATGAATTTCAGAAAACGGAGACTGTGTGTGTGTGTGCGTGTGTCTGTGTGTGTGTGTGTTGTGGGGAGTAAAGATTCTTGGGGGCTTCTCAGTTTCTTTTATTCTGTGCCAAACCTTTCCTAGGATTAAATCACTTTCGGAACTTCAGGTCCTCACAGAGCAGTGATAGATAAGATCATGTGGGATATTACTTTCCACATTTGGTTACTTATGCAGTTTATCTTGAACTAAAAGCTAGTGTGCCCAAATAGGGGGCTTTTGTGTGGTGCTGGTGAACAGGGGGTTACTATCCTGTCACCATGACAACAAGCATTTGCATTAAGAGCAGGCTCCTCAGGCCACATTACAGTCACGTGGTCTAGAGGGACCCCTTTGAAGCCCCTGTAATCTTTTCCGAGCTGATTGTTAACATCTTCTAAACATAATCATTAACCATGTTCTGTAACAGATAATTACCTCCTGGAGTTAGCATATTCTATCCCTGGTCTGTGACATTCATATAAGGTAAGACCTATTTCAGTGTTACTTTACCTAACCAAGCAAAATAAAGCAATTTGACTTCTTAAAATCTGAGTAAGTTTCCCTTTTACAGAAAAATATTGTGTTGACCCTGGCATCATGTGTATCTGTCATCCTGTGCCCCAGGGCTGTTCTTTACCCCTGTATCTGAATACCTACCACAGGGAGCTTCCGAAATGCCATGGGCTCCTTTCTTCCTTCTGTAGCTCCTCATTTTCCCATGATGTCTGCATACTTATTCGAACTTCTAGTGCCAGTTTTTTTTGTTTCAGATTTATTGCATTCACTTACAATAAATATTAGGGGCATATAAAGATACTTTTCTTTTTTTTAAGTAAGTTTTCCCTGTGGATTTCTCCTTATCACCTAACATCATTCCCTAAGACTCCCCAGGCTTGCGCCATGACCCAGGAAATTCATGTTTCTCTCTTGGCTCTTGTACAAGGGAAAGTCTCCTGTTTCAAATTCCCTAACCTCAGCTTATCTTTGAGGGGTACATTTAAAATTTCAGGAGAGCTAGATGAAAAAAAAAGAGTGCATGAGAGAAAAAAGGCAAGAAAAAAGACAACTCCAAATCCGAAGCCATGCTAGAGATTGATCTTCCTAACATCTGAGGATATGATTAAAGCACTGAACTATAATATCCTGTTGTCATACAAATAGGACGCAGAATCATTACGATGATAAAGAGTGCTTAGGTGTTTTAAATGTCACCTGGCTGGGGTACCCAGATTCTAGAGGTCAAGCATTTGATTGTGATACCCCGAGATACCTCTTGAGGGGTTGGCGTGGGACCAGGAGGAGGGAGACTGGGAATCATACATGTCTACTCCCCACCCTGCTCATCTTTCTTTGCCAGTAAAATTTGACCAAAATGAGCACCAGAGCTATACAAGTGCCATATTTTCTGAAATCCAAATGAGGACCCATGGTAAAGCCATCATGCTTGTGTTGGTGATAGAATCAATGTCTCCAAACTCATACTGCTGAAGGAAGTAGTCAGACCTCTACTGTGAAGGAGCAAATGGCCCAGGAGAAGAGGCAAAAAGTCTACCTGCTGGATGAGGGGTGTGGGGTTCCCTTGGGGAGGAGCCGCTCTGTGCTGAATACATACATATATACATATATATAATGTGTCTATATGTCTAATATATGTATATATGTGTGTATATTATGTATATATATAATTTTTAAACGAGCCAGTCTGGTCTTTAAAACAGCAGCTGGCTGGGCCACCTCTATCTACTCGATTTGCTTCTGGCTCCAGATGACTGATTCCTACAGCATTACAGCTCCTCTTCTTCCACCTCCTCCTCAAAAAGCCCAGAAAATGGGGCCAGCTCCCTATTTGTTCTGTACTCCAGGCAAAATTTCTATCATAATGAGCTCCCTTGTGATGCAGAAACCAATAAACTTGTGCTATGAATGCCCAATAGTGAACCAAATGATACATTTCTTTTTCCCAATTGAGCATTGTTTTATTTAATATGCTCATACCTTTCTAATGGTAGGTATAAAATTGTCATGTGTCTGGGAAAAACAAATTGAGCTCTGATAGTTTGTGTATGCACATGTGTGGAAACTTCTTTAACACTAGCATGAGTGAGTCCTTCTGTGGTGAGGTGTTAAGACTGGAGGCACAGAGACCCCATGCGGCCATGTTTCTGAAGGCCTAAAGCAGAAGAAATTCTTGAGGTACAGAATATAATTATCCCAAAATGGAAGGCAGCCGAGGTTCTGGAGTTAAGATTTCCTGCTCTTACACACAGTCGGGTATTTCAAGAACCTTGTCATAACCGATTGGACATACTTTTTAGGGATGAATGGCAATGTGCTGGGGCAGGGAGGCAGCAGCTGGCTGTTTGGCCAGTCCACTGTTGTGCATTAATTTCACTTTATTTATTTATTTATTTTGGTCAGAGCCCCAGTGGTGATGGAGCTCATTTTGAATCTCTCTGCCTGCCACATGTCAGTTCCAGAAATATTCCAACACAACATGGCATTTGTTATGTGTTGTGGGATCCAGGCTGATCAACTGGATCCAATCAATGTAGATGAGCTTTATTCACTAACAAAATTAATAAACATACGTTGTGACTTGAGCCAGTCAGAAGACAGCTTATTCATAACATAATAGTTCAGTGCCTCTGGGATGAACTGATCTAGTTCTTGATTCATCTCAGGCAGGCAACAGTTCTGTTATGAACACAAATCAGTATGTGGGGTCCGCAGAGGTACTGTCAGAGAGCTGCACTGATATCCATCAGACAAACCATCCATTAAATCTGCACTCATCAGAGTGCCCAGTGCAAGTGCCGTCAGTGCCCTTAAATATTGCCAGGAGTATTAATTGCCTTGGTTTGGAAAATAAATGTGTTTCTATCATTGATGGAAGCTATTATCTGGTGACAATGTTCCAGTATCTTGGTAATGTCTTTTAATTAAAACTGAAGAATAAATTCTGACCGTGACCACATGTGTATGCTATTCAGGGAGCAGGTAGAAAGAGAGATTTAATTTTCTATTTCTTATATGGAATAACACACAAACTCCATTTAATGGCTTACGAGAGTCGGCATTACTGACTTCAGTCTGCCATCTGATCATTCCCTGTCCCTCTCTCTTCGTGCGCTATTCTCCCCAGATGCTGGCTGTGTTCCTGCCTTAGGACTCTGTGCTTGATAGCCTCTGCCTGGAATGGTTTGTCTCTCAGATGTTTGCATGACTGGCTCTCTCTTGTCACTTACATCTCAGCTCAAATGCCACCTCCCCATGGAGACCTTCTGCCATTACCACATAGTAAGACCCCATTCCCTCACTCCCTATTATATCATCCTGGTTTATTTCCTTTCTAGCACTTAGTGCCCCTGAAAGTCTCCTGTTGAATAGGTTATTTGTCTATAGCGTAACTCTCCTGAGTTCTCCACTGTGTCCCCAGCTGCTGGCACTGAGTCTGGCATGCAGTGGTGCTTAATCAACCTTGCTGAATGACTGAATTTCTCTGGCTCCTATACCTGCTTTTGGACAAGTCAGTGGATGTAGGGTTTAGAGGGCAGAACATTTCACCAAAGGGGTTAGATGCTGCTAGTATGGATGCTACCTCTAACTTACGGGGTGGCCTTGGATAAGTCACTCAACCTTTTGGGCGAATTGACCACTTCCTCAGCTCTAAGACAATGTTTCCAAATGCTGGTTTTGGTTGAGACGGGAGCAACCTAGGTAATAGGTATTTTCTGTTTTAATCATCTGAGTTTTAATCTTGAAGGGGATGGGAATGGGCTATGGAATTTTATCCCGGATGAGATGGGAGAGAGGTACCTACGAAGGGGCCAGTATGCAAATCATTGAATAATTTCCACACTATTTAACAAATATCCAGTCGGCATACCATCTGGGAGAATGGTTTTCTTTCGTGACCCGTAGCCAATGAATATTTACAGGTCAGTAAAGTTAGATTATTAGTAAATGAAAAAACTAACACTCACCTTAGAATAGTTTCTGCATAGATACCCAAGATCCAGTTCCTCTCACACAGCTTGTGAAGAAAGCTTAGGCAAAGCTCCAAGGAGAAGCTGAGCTGTGAGTAGTAGGAAAAGGTCCCTGTGCTCCCCTCCCCATGGGGCCCCAGGCTGCTCTTTTATCCTGTGCTGAGGACAACCCCATCTTTCATTCTTACCCAACACATTCAGGTTCAGGAAGCCTGAAAAGCAGATTCATGAGGGGTGGCTATATCCTTCCCAGCTTTAAAAGGCACTGCACCATAATGTGTTTTAAAAGACCACAGCAGGTTGAAAATGGTGAAACACAAATGACACAGTGCTTGTGTGAAAGTGGAGATACTACTCCCAAGGGCGGGGACTGAATACTGTCTTCTGAGAAAACAGAAAATGATGCTGTTAACTAAAACAAGAACAGGACAATCAACTACACATACATTCTTCAAAGAAAATGAGGCGATTTTCACTAGAAGTTTTGGAGCAGTAGTTTTGTTTCAATAGATATGAGTGGAACTGATGTGATTTTCTGATATTATTACTTGTTTCTTGCATAGCAACCATCCAACCTGCCCCACTACATTCATACACTAAGTGGAATACTTTTATTTTCCTCCTGAAAACCAAAACAGGAAAAAAGGTAACTTTTCAGAGGAGCTTTCTATTGAAAGAAAACTCTCTGTAGCCAGTGAAGAATTTTCCTGTGCTCTACACAAAACATACAGTTATTTTATATCCAATCAGCTTACGTTCACCCAGAAGTTATTATTATTATTATTATTATTATTATTATTATTATTATTNGGAGCTCATTTTGAATCTCTCTGCCTGCCACATGTCAGTTCCAGAAATATTCCAACACAACATGGCATTTGTTATGTGTTGTGGGATCCAGGCTGATCAACTGGATCCAATCAATGTAGATGAGCTTTATTCACTAACAAAATTAATAAACATACGTTGTGACTTGAGCCAGTCAGAAGACAGCTTATTCATAACATAATAGTTCAGTGCCTCTGGGATGAACTGATCTAGTTCTTGATTCATCTCAGGCAGGCAACAGTTCTGTTATGAACACAAATCAGTATGTGGGGGTCCGCAGAGGTACTGTCAGAGAGCTGCACTGATATCCATCAGACAAACCATCCATTAAATCTGCACTCATCAGAGTGCCCAGTGCAAGTGCCGTCAGTGCCCTTAAATATTGCCAGGAGTATTAATTGCCTTGGTTTGGAAAAATAAATGTGTTTCTATCATTGATGGAAGCTATTATCTGGTGACAATGTTCCAGTATCTTGGTAATGTCTTTTAATTAAAACTGAAGAATAAATTCTGACCGTGACCACATGTGTATGCTATTCAGGGAGCAGGTAGAAAGAGAGATTTAATTTTTCTATTTCTTATATGGAATAACACACAAACTCCATTTAATGGCTTACGAGAGTCGGCATTACTGACTTCAGTCTGCCATCTGATCATTCCCTGTCCCTCTCTCTTCGTGCGCTATTCTCCCCAGATGCTGGCTGTGTTCCTGCCTTAGGACTCTGTGCTTGATAGCCTCTGCCTGGAATGGTTTGTCTCTCAGATGTTTGCATGACTGGCTCTCTCTTGTCACTTACATCTCAGCTCAAATGCCACCTCCCCATGGAGACCTTCTGCCATTACCACATAGTAAGACCCCATTCCCTCACTCCCTATTATATCATCCTGGTTTATTTCCTTTCTAGCACTTAGTGCCCCCTGAAAGTCTCCTGTTGAATAGGTTATTTGTCTATAGCGTAACTCTCCTGAGTTCTCCACTGTGTCCCCAGCTGCTGGCACTGAGTCTGGCATGCAGTGGTGCTTAATCAACCTTGCTGAATGACTGAATTTCTCTGGCTCCTATACCTGCTTTTGGACAAGTCAGTGGATGTAGGGTTTAGAGGGCAGAACATTTCACCAAAGGGGTTAGATGCTGCTAGTATGGATGCTACCTCTAACTTACGGGGTGGCCTTGGATAAGTCACTCAACCTTTTTGGGCGAATTGACCACTTCCTCAGCTCTAAGACAATGTTTCCAAATGCTGGTTTTGGTTGAGACGGGAGCAACCTAGGTAATAGGTATTTTCTGTTTTAATCATCTGAGTTTTAATCTTGAAGGGGATGGGAATGGGCTATGGAATTTTATCCCGGATGAGATGGGAGAGAGGTACCTACGAAGGGGCCAGTATGCAAATCATTGAATAATTTCCACACTATTTAACAAATATCCAGTCGGCATACCATCTGGGAGAATGGTTTTCTTTCGTGACCCGTAGCCAATGAATATTTACAGGTCAGTAAAGTTAGATTATTAGTAAATGAAAAAACTAACACTCACCTTAGAATAGTTTCTGCATAGATACCCAAGATCCAGTTCCTCTCACACAGCTTGTGAAGAAAGCTTAGGCAAAGCTCCAAGGAGAAGCTGAGCTGTGAGTAGTAGGAAAAAGGTCCCTGTGCTCCCCTCCCCATGGGGCCCCAGGCTGCTCTTTTATCCTGTGCTGAGGACAACCCCATCTTTCATTCTTACCCAACACATTCAGGTTCAGGAAGCCTGAAAAGCAGATTCATGAGGGGGTGGCTATATCCTTCCCAGCTTTAAAAGGCACTGCACCATAATGTGTTTTTAAAAGACCACAGCAGGTTGAAAAATGGTGAAACACAAATGACACAGTGCTTGTGTGAAAGTGGAGATACTACTCCCAAGGGCGGGGACTGAATACTGTCTTCTGAGAAAAACAGAAAATGATGCTGTTAACTAAAAACAAGAACAGGACAATCAACTACACATACATTCTTCAAAGAAAATGAGGCGATTTTCACTAGAAGTTTTGGAGCAGTAGTTTTGTTTCAATAGATATGAGTGGAACTGATGTGATTTTCTGATATTATTACTTGTTTCTTGCATAGCAACCATCCAACCTGCCCCACTACATTCATACACTAAGTGGAATACTTTTTATTTTCCTCCTGAAAACCAAAACAGGAAAAAAGGTAACTTTTCAGAGGAGCTTTCTATTGAAAGAAAACTCTCTGTAGCCAGTGAAGAATTTTCCTGTGCTCTACACAAAACATACAGTTATTTTATATCCAATCAGCTTACGTTCACCCAGAAGTTATTATTATTATTATTATTATTATTATTATTATTATTATTTGAGATGGAGTCTTGCTCTTGTCACCCAGGCTGAAGTGCAATGGTGCAATCTTGGCTCACTGCAACCTCTGCTTCCCTGGTTCAAGTGATTCTCCTGCCTCAGCCTCCCAAATAGCTGGGATTACAGGTGCCTGCCACCACGCCTGGCTAATTTTTGTATTTTTAGTAGAGATGGGGTTTCACCATGTTGTCCAGGCTGGTCTCCAATTCCTGACCTCAAGTGATCGCCTGCCTCAGTCTCCCAAAGTGCTGGGATTACAGGCATGAGCCACTGCACCCGGCTGCCCAAGTTATTTAATTGGAGGGAGAACATGATACTTTTTATTAAAAACTATTTTGTGTTTTAAAATTGACTATTTCATACACATTTATTAGGTTTCTGGCTATGATAATTCTATCGCTTATAGCAGACCATTGGCTCTGCCAGGAGCACCTAGAAAATCTGGGTAAGGTACAAAATAAATGTAGGTTTAAAAGCATCAGATAGATACCACGGCTGCTAGAACTTGAAGGGCGAGATTCTGGAAAAAAGAAAGGCTAATTGAAATAAGCCATTTTTAAAACATGCTACTTTCTCCTTGGCACATTTTGTGAGTTTAGGCCTGGGACAAGAAGCTGAGAATTCGGGCAGAGGATTGACTTCCAAGATCCAGGGCAGACTTCTGAGTTTTAAACAATCTCATGAAACTGAAGAGACAAAATCTAGAGTCAATATTTGCAGGGCAACCAGGAGTAAGGGCCCAAGATTCTAGAGAGAAGTGGAACAGAAGCATTGGTTTTCCCTTCAAGGCATTTACTGATTAGTATCTGATAATCTGATTAATACTGAGACAAAAATGCAACCAGAAAACTGATGAAACAGAATGGAATCAAAGGCAGTTTTGAAGAGACAAAATTTCAGTTCAGAGCCCATCAAGAAGGAATAGCCACAGGAATCATACTAGATTCTATGTTGGGACCCATGGATCTTGATTGGGCTGAGGAGATAAGCCTCTGTAAAACGCTTGGCAGAGAATAGGGTGCATCTCTGAAGGGCTATTATATAATGTAGAGCTTCTACAACTTTTCATGAACAATATTCAGCAGTCAATTAAAAATTATGAAGTATACCAAGAGAAAAAAGTAAACTGGAAAAACAGACCAAGAAATGACCCAGACACAGGAAAGATCAGACATTGGTTTTAGAATAACTGGGATTAATTATTCAAGAGAATAGATGACAAAATGAAGAATTTAACTGAGAATAAGAATTTATATTTAAAAAGAACCAAATTGAAATTCTGGAAATAAAAAACACTACAACTGAAATTCAGAACTGAGTAGATGAGTTTAACAGCAAATAAGACACAGGTAAAAAGAGTATTAGTGAGTTGTACAATAGGTGACTAGAAATATTCATAGTGAATCATGGAGAAAAAAGATGGAAAATACATGAACATGTATGAGACATGCAGAACATGGTGAATAGGTCTAATATTTGAATTTGAATTTAACAAGGGAAGAGAGAATGGGATAGAAGAATATTTGCAGAGATAGTCAAGAATTTTTTAAAACTGATCAAAGACATCAAGCCATAAATACAAAAATTCACTGTGAACCCAATGCAGAATAAATACAATGAAAACCACACCTAGGCACATTATAATAAAACTAATGAAAACCAAAAACAAAGAAAAAAGCTTAAGGAAAGTCAGAGGAAATAAAAAGATATGTTACTTTTAAAGGAACAATAACAAGACAGAAAGCTAATTTCACAACAGAAACAATAAGATCCAGAAGGCAATGACATGATATCTATAAAGTGCTGAAAGAAAATAATCTTAGCTAGGTGTGGAGGTGCATGCCTATAGTTCCAGCTACTTGGGAGACTGAGGTGGGAGGATTGCTTGAGCCTGGGAGGTGGAGGTTGCAGTAAGCTGAGATTGCACCACTGCACTCTAGCCTGGGTAACAGAGCCAGATCCTGCCTCAAAAATAAAATAAAATAAAAAAGAAAATCATCATCAAACTAGAATTTTACATGAAAAAATTGTTCAAAAGTTTAACCTAGAAAAAGACATTCCAGACAAATAAAGAACTATATTTCAATGGCAGAAAGATAAATAAAAAATTTAAAGAATGGGCAAAAGGCATAAACAAGTATTTCCTAGAAGAAATACAAATAGTAGATTAACATAAAAAAAGGAAAAGAGAGTAAAGAATCAAAATAAAACTGTTGTAAGTTTCAAAGCATATTTTCGTAATTCCTTAGATCTTTTGACTGGATAAAATAATAATAGACACTATGCCAACCTTGAATAATGAAGCCAGGAAGATAGAGCTTTATCTTTTCATTTTACAGAACTCATTTTATCTCATCTGCTTTACAGGGAGGAAACACAGAGGCAAAGAGGTCAAGATACTTACCCAAATTTGTGAAGGAAGAGGTAGTAGTAGGACTCATATTTTACTGTCCCTGTAGTCTTAGATCTTCTTAGACCCTTCAACTGTTATTGGAAAAAGGCAGTTCAACACTGGTCCCTGTCCTCTTGGGACTACATTCTAATGGCAGGAGACAGACTATCAAACAAATGATAAGGACTTTGAGGAAAAATGAAGCAGGTAAGAGGATATGAGGCATAAAGTTACCTTTTCAGATAAATAGGCCGGGGGCCTTCTGTCAGAGGAGATAGTGTTTGAACAGTTACCTAAATAAAGTGAAGGAGCCTTTCCCAGGCGGCTGCCAAAGATGGCAGAGGTGCAGGTCCTGGTGCTCGATGGTCCTATGCCTGCGACATAGGAAGCTGGGAGCAAGGAAAGGGCCTTAGTTACGTGCTCGATGGTCAAGGCCATCTCCTGGGCCGCTTGGCGGCCATCGTGGCTAAGCAGGTACTGCTGGGCCAGAAGGTGGTAGTCGTACACTGAGAGGGCATCAACATTTCTGGCAATTTCTAGGGAAACAAGTTGAAGTATCTGGCTTTCCTCTGCAAGCGGATGAACACTAACCCTTCCGAGGTCCCTACCACTTCCGGGCCCCCAGCCGCATCTTCCGGCTGACAGTGCGAGTCATGCTGCCCCACAAGACCAAGCGAGGCCAGGCCTCCCTTGAGTGCCCCAGGGTGTTTGATGGCATCCCACCACCCTAAGACAAGAAAAAGCGGATGGTGGTTCCTGCTGCCCTCAAGGTCGTGCGTCTGAAGCCTACAAGAAAGTGTGCCCTTCTGGGGCGACTAGCTCAGGAGGTTGGGTGGAAGTTACTGGGTGACAGCCACCCTGGAGGAGAAGAGGAAGGAGAAGCCAAGAGCCACTACCGGAGGAAGAAACAGCCCATTTGAGGCCTATGGAAACAGGCCGAGAAAGATACCCGGCAGGAAGAAAACTGACAAATAACACAGAGGGTCCTCAAGACCATGGACTTCTGGTCTAAGGTCCAAAAAGACTCTTAATTCCTTCATGGGCTGGCCTGCCGGCCCTTCCCTCCTCGTCCCTCCCTGGATGGATGCCGGGACCCCGGGCAGCAGCAGTCCAGGGTGGCCCACAGGCCTGCCTGACATAGGAAGCTGGGAGCAAGGAAAGGGCCTTAGTTACTGCCTTCTGATGTTACTTGAAAGCACTCGGAGAATTGTGCAGGTGTAATTTATCTATGACCAATAGGAAGAGCAACCAGTTACTATTAGCACAAGGGAGCCGGAAGACTAATTGGAGGGGCCCTACCTTGTGAGTGGAGCATCTGTTTAACTTTCCACCTGGTCATATACTATACTCTGCAGCTGTTGGAATGTGCAAGCGCTTGGGGACAACATGAACTTGCTGTTGTACAAAGGGTATTTATAGCAGCATAGACTGGGAAGATGGGCAATCAAGGGAATACTGGCATTGCCCGTGCTCCTCACCTGTATTTTGTAATCAGAATCAAATAAATTACTTTTAAAGAAAAAAAAAAATAAAGTGAAGGAGCAACTCATGTAAATATTTGGGAGAAGAGCATTCTAGGCTTCAAGCAAAAAGACCAGTATGACTAGAGCAGAAAGAGTGAAGGGGAGAGTGAAGTTGGGACAAATAGCTGTATGAAGCTATGGTGAAGACTTCAAGTTTTACTTTCAGTGTTGGGCAGTCATTAGAAGACTTTGAGCAGAGAAATAACAGGATCTGACCTAAGTTTTGAAACAATGACCCTGACTGCTATGTGGAGAATAAAGGGCACTGAGGATGGATTCAGAGTTTTATATTAATCCAGGGGGTATTATATTAGCCCAGGCAAGAACTGATTGATAGAGGCCTGGACTAGGATGATAGTGGTGAATTAATGATAAATAGTTGTATTTGGAATATATATTCTAAATAAAGCCAACAAAGTGGGAAAGTAAATTAGTACAGCCATTATGGAAAATTGTATGAAGGTTTTTCAAAAAACTAAAAATAGAGTGACCATATAATCCGGCAATCCCATTTCTGCGTCGATATGGTTAGGCATTGTGTCCCCACCTACGTCTCATCTTGAATTGTAATCTCCATAATCCCCATGTGTCAAGGGAGAGACCAGGTGAAGGTAATTGAATTATGGAGGCGGTTTTCCCCATGCTGTTCTCAGGATAGTGAGTGAGTTCTCACGAGATCTGATGGTTTTATAAGGGGCTCTTCCCCCCTTCGCTAGGCAGTTCGCCTTCCTGCTACCTTGTGAAGAAGGTGTCTTGCTTCCCCTTCCCCTTCACCTTCTGCCATGCTTGGAAGTTTCCTGAAGCCTTCCCAGCCATGCTGAACTGTGAGTCAATTAAACCTCTTTCCTTTGTGAATTACCCAGTCTCGGGCAGTTGTTTATAGCAGTATGAAGATGGACTAATACATAGGTGTATGTCCAAAGAATTTGAAAACAGTATGTCAGAGATATATCTGCACTCCCATGTTTATTGTGGCATTATTCACAACAGCCAAAATAGGGAATCAACCTGTTTCCATTGACAGATGAATAAAGAAAATGTAGCATATATACACAATGAAATACTATTCAGCCTTTAAAAAGAAGGAAATTCTGTCATGTGGGACAGCATGGATATTATGCTAAATGAAATAAGCCAAGCACAGAAGGACAAATACCATGTGATTTCATTTATATGTAGACTCTAAAATAATTGAACGAAGAGAAGAATGGTGGTTATCAGAGACTTAGGGGTAGGAGAAATAGGGAGATGTTGGTCAAAGGGTATAAAGTTTCAGTTAGATAGGAGAAATACGTCTTTTTGGAATTTATTGCACAGCATGGTGACTGTGATTAAGAATAATATGTTGCTATGGGAGGACTGCTTGAACCAGGAATTGGAGACCAGCCTGGTCAACGTAGTGAGACCCCATCTCTATTAAAAAATAATGAAGAAAAGAGAAAAAAAAGGCCGGTGCCATGGCTCACGCCTGTAATTCCAGCACTTCTGGAGGCCAAGGTAGGTGGGTCATTTGAGGTCAGGAGTTTTGAGACCAGCCTGGTCAACATGATAAAACCCAGTCTCCACTAAAAATACAAACAGCTGGGTATCGTGGCAGGTGTCTGTAATCCTGGCTAATCAGGAGGCTGAGGCAGGAGAATTGCTTGAACCTGGAATCCTGGCTAATCAGGAGGCTGAGGCAGGAGAATTGCTTGAACCTGGGAGGTGGAAGTTGCAGTGAGCCAAGATTGTGCCACTGCACTCCAGCCTGGGTGACAGAGTGAGACTCTATCTCAAAATAATAATAATAATGTATTACATATTTCAAACTTACTAAGAGATGGAATTTCAAATGTTCTTACCACAAAAGTACTTGAGGTGATGGATATGACTATTAGCTTGATTTACAGTTCAACATGTAAACATATAGCATCACTTTGTACCCCATAAATGTGTACAATTATAATTTGTCATTTTGCAATAAACACAACAGAAAATAAAATAAAGCCCACAAGATTTACTAAAGGATTATTTTGTGGGATGAGAAAAGAAAGGAGCCAAAGATGATCCCAAAGTCCTTAGGAACTAAGGGAATAGAGGAAACATTTTGCATTTGTAATACACCAGGACAAATACCGCTAGAAGTAAGAATAATGGGCGTATCAGCCAAGGCACCTAACATGAGCATGACATGGAGTGTGGCCTTTAGGCGTTATAAGGAAATGATAATGCGTGCGTCTAAGTCAGAGTTAGTCCTACCAAGGAACAGAAGTTTCGAAAAAATAATGCTCATGTGGACCCTTTTTCAGTCATCTTAGAAACCAGCCATTCCTCTCTCAGATTGAAGGCAGTACTGGCCCTGCTCTGGTTTAGAGAAGAGTTCAGACATGGAAGATGGGCTGGTCTCGCCAAATGCTGCATCACAGGTCATGCTATGCTGGAGCTGAAAGGGATCTCAGAGGCTATTCAGTCCAATTCTTCAATTAGATGAGGAGAGGAAAAGCTTAGAGTTCTAGACACAAAATTACATATATATTTGAAGACTTATTTAACCTCTATGCATACTATGTGGCCTTTTGTGCTCATAATTAGCTATTTCTGCTGGGTTCATGTCTGAAGGAAGGGAGAGTAGACTCTTATGGCATATACCCTTTGTCTGTTCCTGTTAGTCATTCGTTGATTAGAAAAATGCTCACTGAGTATCTTTCACATATCTGAAACTGTTTTCAGCTGAGAATACAGCAGTGAACTGGACAAACACAGATCTTGCCATCAGGGTCTAGAGGGAAGAAACAGAAAACGGTCAAATAGGTTGGGTGTGGCTGCTCATGCCTGTAATCTCAACATTTTGGGAGGCCAAAGTGGGTGGATCACCTGAGGTCAGGAGTTCAAGACCAGTCTGGCCAACATGGTGAAACCCCATCGCTACTAAAAATACAAAAATTAGCTGGGTGTGGTGGTGCGTGCCTGTAATCCCAGCTGCTGGGGAAGCTAAGGTGGGAGAATCACTTGAACCTGGGAGGTGGAAGTTGCAGTGAGCCGAGGTCATACTATTGCACTACAGCTGAGGTGACAGAGTGAGACTTTGTCTCAAAGAAAAAAAAATCAAATAGATTATTTAGAAATTGTGATACTATAAAGGAAATCAAACAAGGGTTGTGTAAACTAGTGAAAAACAAGGGAGAGCTACTTTAGATAAAGTGGTCAAGGCAGAATTCTCAGAAGAATAGAGTAATTAGAAGTTAACCAAAGAAAATCAGAGAAAATTTCAACAGGTCTTGTTCAGCTCCAGACCCCAAGGACAACTCAGGTTTGGACATTTGAGGTGACCCTTGAGCTACTCTTCCTGTCGGACATCCCTCAGGTTAAGATGTCCTAAGTTGCTGGGAGCTTCACCAACTTGGCATGGTCCAATTCATGGAGAGCATAGCCAAGAATGGCCTGAGAACCAGTGAAACTCCACACTGGTGGTCTGGAGAGAGGGAGCATCAGGACATTCAAGTTTTGGAACTTTAGCCCTGTATGTTTCCAAACAGAATCAGCAATGCAGAACTTGGAATGCAGAAGTCTTGAGGGCCTCTTAATTAGTTCTTTGTTCCAGGAAAGAAGTCTGGAAACTTCATGCTGTTGAGAAAACTTCCAAAACAATGAACAACTTGGAGTGCTCACAGATCATCAGAGCCACTCTCCTTCTTCCAACCTGGTGATAATATGTATTTATTCACATGCCCTTTGCCCACTTTCCCCTCTTCTCCCACTCTAAGCTCCCTGGAAGAGAATCTTCGATTCATTTATGCCTCCCGGAGCTCCTGGAACAGCACTGCCTTACAGATAGCAGGTGCTCTATGGCTGTTTCTTCTACCCATGTATCTGGCAATTTGCAGAGCTTATGTATCATGAGTCTGAGCTTTCTCAGCTGGGGCCTCCCAGAAAGGCTTGGCTCCTGGTCCTCCAGCAGAATAATTCCATCCCTCGGAGTTGAGAACCATCTGGAGTGGAGGCTCCCAGTGGGGAAGATGGAAAATCCAGTGTCAAAATCAGGCTAGGCTAAAGACAGAATGCCCTTAGAGTTCACATTCCGGTGAGGTCCTGAAGGTCTCTGCCTGAGCTGGGGTTGTGGACCAGAATGGGGGCTTCCTGAGACTCCTCTTTGTACTCAGGGCAGAGGGCTGAGCATCTCACGTGCTTTACCATCCAGAATGTCAGGAATCTATCCTAGAATTTGTATTCAGATGGAAACCCTACTTTCCACTGCTTTTCATTTTTGGCCTTGAATCAAAAGGAAAGTCATTCTAAATGAAGAATGTACTTAATGACCTTTCCCAAATGGAAGGCAAGATGCCCATAGCCTACAATGTTAGTCTAAATCAATTCCTTTCTTAGCATGAAAAACAATAACTTCCCAGAAAGGGGAATGCCAGAGGGGAACCTGAAGGGCTCTGGGGGTACTTTAGACACTCAGTAGTTGATTGTTTCCAAAGGTAAATGGTACTTTCACCTTGCTGGCTTCTGAGCAATTTGTGGGGTTATGTGTACCAGGCTTCAACAAAACACCATTGTGAGGCTGAGCACCAAGTGCTTTGTGTGAAGGGCAGATCTGTGTTGGTGTGTGATGTGCAACCACGTATGGGCAGATGCCTGCTGTTTGGAAAGAATTGCAGGGCAATTAAAAGACTTTTTGAGAGTTGGCAATATTGTTAATTCCTTTGCCATTTTATATGAGCAGGAGGATTAATTAGTGTTGGCTTTATGGAGTTATATCTAAATGCATATGTTTTGGGTTAGATATTTCTTTTTACTAGATTAGTCAGACTTGTTCCCAACTGTGCAGGCCACCTCATGGGATTCATTTGTGCTTGCCTGAATGCTTCTTGTTTGCTGGAGTGTGTTATCCAGGACTGACACCAGAACCATTTACAGCAAGGCTGATTCTGTCCTCACAATATTACTTTTGAGGAAGAAATCAGAAGAAAAAATGGGTAGGGATTTAGAATACAAGGGCAGACTTGGTCACAGAATTTCTTTTCTGTCAATTTCTGCAAATGACTTTTAAAACAGTCTTATTTTCCCAACTGTATTTCTTTGATATTTCTTTGTTTTCTTACTTTTATAGAAGACAAAAAGAGAAAGAACTCTTTGCAGTAGGGGCATCTTTTTAATGAAGCTCAGAATAGCCCTCCAGAACCATTTACCCAGACTTCTTCAGTGTTCAAACATGAGCCTGTGAGGCTCCCAGTTCCTCCTTCTCTCAATTAAACCATAATTAGCAGAATAGTTCTTAGATACTTTGGTGACCTTGGAAATACAAGATATTCCAGAAATAGATGTATTCATGATTCTCTTATTGCACATGGTAATGGGGGGTGATTTGTCTTATTCATTTCCCAGCATTGGTTCTAGCACGTGGGGGTGTATAGTCAATGAATAAGTGTTTGGCCCAGTGCTTGGGCCATCATCTGGGGCAGGAGTTCTCCATGTAGCTTGTGTGAAGTTTACCAAGATGGATTGTTAGCAGAGTCATTCTAGGCTCCAGCATCCTGAGTTAGGAGTCAGTAGATCAGAGGGAGGGTCCAGGAATCTGTATTGTTAACAGATGCCCCGATGCATATGGATACACATGCCCTTTGGACCTCACACCCTGTGGGGAAAACTGCTCTGGGGAAGATGGCATTTTAGAACTTTAGAGGAAAAGTTTCTCCCACCCAGCTTAGGCTCCTTCCCATTTTGGTTCATGCCCAGGTTCTTCTCTGAGGATCCCCCGTGATGACTTCCTCTTTCTTGTGGTGTTGCTTGGGCAATGTCTCCAGGTGCCACTCCCTACCTGCCTTCCGCTTTCAGACCACTGTGGAGTCTACTTTGCTCCAGATCAGATTCCTGCTGTTCCTCTGAAGCCACCTGAGACTAGCATGACTGGATGAGACCCTCTGGTTTTGCTCTGGAGTTGCACACAGTTACTGAGTGACCAGGGTGCCTGGTTAAGGTGAGCTTTCCAGGCAGCTGTGCTGTGTGTTTGACACAAGACACTGAGTGAGGTTCATTATGTGAGCTTAGGTGTGTGAGTGAGATGATATATCTAAACTTGGCACAGTGCAGGATTCAGAACATAGGCTCTCTCAGGGGATAGAAACCCCTTGAAGGCTAGAACTAGGTCTGATTTCGAAGAGCCCATGAACTAAACTAGACCTGGGATAGTTAATTTTACCTGTCATCTTGATACATAACATTGGTTCACTGGGTGCCCAGATGTTTGGTGAAACATTATCCTGGGTGTGTCTGTGAGGGTACATCCAGAAGGGAATAGAATGTATGATAGGATAGCTTGCCCTCCCCAGTGTGAGTGGCCCTTATATAATCCATTGAGGGCCTAAACAGAACAAAAAGGTAGAGGAAGGGAGACTTCACCTCTGTCTGCTTAAGATGGGACATCTGTCTTTTCTTGTCCTCATTCCAAGATTTATATCATTGACTCTGTGGCTCTCAGGCCTTTGAACTTGGACCAGAGTTACCTCACTGACTTTACTAGGTCTCCAGCTTAAAGATGGCCGATAGTGGGACTTCTTCACCTCTATCATGACATGAACCAACACCTTATAATAATTCTCTTTATATCCCACTGGTTGTGTTTCTCTGGAGAACCTTGACTAATATAAGGCCTCCTGAGAACTGGAGCTAGAGCTGGCATTCACCTGAACATTAGATACCAGTCTAGTATACTCACACAATAAACTAAATAGCAAATAAAATAACTAAATAGCAAAACCCCAGGGATGTATCAGGTGGGGGGTTTTTAGCAACAGCTAAACACTGAAGGGGGCATTGACAAAGTGATATAGGAGGTAACTATGCACAAGGGCCTTCTGAGCAGACCTGGTCAGTAGCACATGGCAGGAAAACGTCTTCACATTCAGAAACTGGGAATACTTAACACCACCCCTCCTCATCCTCTCCTCACTGCTGAAGGAGCAGAGAAAACATTCTGGAGCAGGCAGATTTTGTTGTCGGCATTAAATAAGAATTATACTTCTACAATAGCATAAATGTGTGCAGTAGCTAACAAAGAAGAGAGGAACGGCTGTCTGATAAGAAGCTGTATTAGTTGAGGGCTGCTGTAACAGTACCACAAGCTGGGTGGCTCACACAATAGGAACTTGCTGTCTTGCAGTGCTGGAGGGTGGAAATTTGAATCGAGGTGTCAACATGGTTGGTTCCTTCTGAAGGTTGTGAGAAAGAGTCTGTTCCAGCTGGGCATGGTGGCTCATGCCTGTAATCCCAGCACTTTGGGAGGCCAAGATGGGTGGATCACCTGAGATCAGGAGTTCGAGACCAGCTTGGCCAACATGGTGAAACCCTGTCTCTACTAAAATATAAAAAAATGACGGAGTGTGGTGGGGCACGCCTGAAATCCCAGCTACTCACTTGAACCTGAGAGTCGGAGGTTGCAGTGAGCCAAGATCATGCCACTGCACTCCAGCCTGGCCAACAGAGTGGGACTCTGTCTCAAAAAAAAAAGTCTGTTCCATGCCCACCCCCATCTTCTGGTGGTTTGCTGGCAGTCTTTGGCACATAGGAATGTCACCTTGGTCTCTGCC
Organism: Rhinopithecus bieti; assembly: GCF_001698545.2. Taxonomy (NCBI): domain Eukaryota; kingdom Metazoa; phylum Chordata; class Mammalia; order Primates; family Cercopithecidae; genus Rhinopithecus; species Rhinopithecus bieti. The sequence goes on from NW_016805762.1 coordinate 2,570,879, forward strand.
TTTTGTCACTTAGTATTCTCCCTGTGTGCATATCTGTGCCCAAATTTCCCCCTATTATAAGGATACCAGTCACAGTGGATTAGAGGCCCTCCCTATTCCAGTATGACCTCATCATAAAGAATTACATCTGCCATGACCTTATTCCCAAATAAGGGCACGTTTTGAGGAGCTGAGGGCTAGGACTTCAACATATGAGTTTGCTTGTTTTTTTGTTTATTCAGAGATGGGATCTTGCTAAGTTGATCAGACTGGTCTCGAACTCCTGGTCTCAAGAGATCCTTCCATCTCAGTCTTCCAACGTGGTGGGATTACAGGTGCGAGCCACTGCATCTGGCCAAGCTTCAGCATTTGAGTTTTTGAGGGACATGATTCAACCCATAACAGTGTCAACCCATAACAGCAGTCAACAGTGTCTGCCACATGAGGTAAAGCAACACGGTTAACTTTACCATGACAATCTCAGCTGTTCTACTTTCTTATTTGCATGTATTGTTTAATTCAGTGTAAAGATAACTTGTGCTCTTTAAATGTTAGATGATGATAATAATGATAAAATCAATTGGAAAAGGATAAGGTCTAGGCACTTCAGAGAACATAAATAATTAAAAATATCATTACTGTCATTATCATCATCAGTCCATCCATTTTTGTATCTACCTACTTCCTTGCTATAATAGCCATAAAAAAGAAACCCACAGCCACTCGACTGGCAAATAATATTAAAGCCCTCAGATAGAAATCTAAGAAGCAATAACACTGTGTAGTTACTAAACTCCACACTCATGAGAATTGTTAAGTAACTCTAATCATTTATGAAATTTAGTCTACTGGAGTCATAAAATTGATTTTTCAAACATTTATATTCATTATTTAAACACTTGTTCCCAGACTTGGCCATAGAAGTCAGTTTATTCAGTTCAGATATTTTGGGACTATGTATATGTCAAAATTTATAAATATTTGAAATACCTTTTTAGAGCTATAAAGTTATTATGTAACATTCTCTTAAAGTAGCTGAATCTATTTACTCCAACTTTTTATTTCAATGGAAAGCATACGTCAAAGAAAATAAGAGCATGACACTTTCTACTTAAAATCTTTTTTTAAAAGCTCATTGAGGCATCAAAGGCAATAAAGAACCTTGAAATAGAATTATTTTTAACTTTTAAACATAATTTTTCATTCCTTGCTGCTGTTCCCTGGATCTTTCTGATGAGTGCTCATCAGTGGGGCAGACAGGTGCCAATCTGTGTTGGCAGTTTGTGGGAAGGAGGCACCTGACTTGTGGACCGTGTCTGACCCAGTAGGAGGAGATGCAGGCCGGGCATGGTGACTCATGCACTCAATCCCAGCACTCTGGGAGGCTAAGGTGGGCAAATTGCTTGAGTCCAGGAGTTTGAGGCCATCCTGGATGACATGGTAAAACCTTGTCTCTATAAAAAACCCCAAAATTGGCCAAGTGTGGTGGTACACACCTGTTGTCCCTGCTACTTGGGAGGCTGAGGCAGGAGGATGGCTTGAGCTTGGGAGGTGGAGGCTGCAGTGCCACTGCACTCCAGAGTGAGACCCTGTCTCAAAAAAAAAAAAAAAAAAAAAAAAAAAGATGTGTGGTATGGGCTTGGAGGAGGCTGACTTCACTGAGTCGTGTGCTATGTGTATGGGAAAAGACTCTACGCAGGAATGGCTGTGTCCCCCACAAGAATTTGGAAGGGGCTGAGATTCATCTGAAGCTGCTCCATCTTGTGCGTGGCCTTTTCTTTCCTTTTCCTTTTCCTTTCCCCTTTCCCTTTCCTTTGAGATTCATCTGAAGCTGCTCTATCCTGTGTATGGCCTGCCTTCCTTTTATCCTGCTTTCTTTTCATTCTCTTTCTCTCTTCTGTTTCGAGTTTCACTCTTGTCACCCAGGCTGGAGTGCAATGGCACGATCTCGGCTCACTGCAACCTTCGCCTCCTGGGTTCAAGCAATTCTCCTGCCTCAGCCTCCCAAGTAGCTGAGATTACAGGCGTGTGCCGCCACGCCTGGCTAATTTTGTATTTTTAGTAGGACGCAGTTTCACCATGTTGGCCAGGCTGGTCTTGAACTCTTGACCTCAGGTGATCCAGCCACCTCAGCCTCACAAAGTGCTGGGATTACAAGCGTGAGCCACCATGCCTGGTCCTGCGTGGTCTTTCTCTTTCTCCCGTGATGTTAGGCAAAAAAGGTCTCTGTCTGGTGAAGATGTCCTAGGTGACTGCCATGCCAGGGCCACCACTTCTTTGGGCCTAGAAGAAGTATCTATGCCAAGAAAGGGTCTAGGCCTTGGAAAAGATGTTTTCCTCATGCCCTCACACAGCAAGGGCAGACCAGCAGGACTCTTTTCATGGGATATACCTGTGGATCTCTTCTGAACTGCAGAGCCTGGAAAATTTGTACCAAGCTTGTTCCTTCCCAGCAGCCCTGCCCTTTGGTAAACTTCAATGTCACCAGCTGCTTTATTTGCTCCTGCTTTATTTACACCTCTCTCATCTGCTCTACCAGCCACACAAACATGGGGCACCCACTAGAGTGTTGCTATGTCTTTTTTGAGTGAAATTCACATAATATACCATTAACCATTTTTAAGTTTACAATTCAGAGGCATTTATACATTCACAATTTACGTGAATATACGTCACCTTTACCTACTTGCAAAACATTTTCATCACCCCAGACATGAACTCCACACCCATTAAACAGTCCCTCCCGCTTTGCCTCCGCCTGCTCTAGCTCCTGGCAACCAGTGGTGCAGTTTCTGTCTCTAGGGTTTTACCTCTTCTGGATATTTCATATAAGTGGAATCATACAATTTATGGCTTTTAATGTTTGGTTTCTTACAGTTACCAGGATTTTTTTTCAAGGTTCACCTATGTTGTAGCATGTGTTAGGACTTCATTCCTTTTCATGGAAGAATAATATTCCATCGGATGGATGTACCATTTTTTGTTTATCCATTCATTGATGAACATTTTGGTGTATTGCTATTGCTGTGCCCTCTGTTTCCGTTGTTTACTTCCTTTTTTGGGCAGAGAACCCTAGGCTAAAATCGTTGACCATGGACTCATGGGCTTCTTGAAAAGGTGACATACACAATGTGTAGACTCTGGGGAACTGAGCTTTACTATTCCAGAAAGTGTTCGTCCCTCTCTTTCTGAAAGGACTTTCTGACTTGATCAGCCACCAGCTTAGGACTAACAGCCCTTCCTGCAAGGGTGTTCTTCCTGAAATGGGTAGCACTTGCACTTTCCGTGGAAAGAGCTGATTTCATCTTCCTTTCCTGGGAACTCAGCATCACTCTTGCAGATTGTCTTTCTTGTCTCACAAGCTGGCTTTTGCTTATTTTATTGCTCTCACATTTCTCCAAAGACTAATAACTTCTCATACTCCAAGCACAGAGCTAGGGCTTGGAGGTTGTGATATAAACCCAGCAAGTAGCTAGCTCTTTTCAGTGTTCATGTTTTCCCCACTTGAAAGTGGGGCCTGTGGAAATGTTAAGTTGCCTTGCAGTTTCAGAAATGCCAAGTGCTAAAAACATTATGTGCTTAATGGAAGGCCTAGGTGAGTGTGAATTTAAGAAACCTCAGCTATCGGGCTCCTCGTGGCTAATGGCAATACCAGGTTACCAGGGTGCCCATTGGTATTATAGCCCATGGCTGCCCAAGAATTCTCCTCTGTCATTTGTATCAAGGTATGTCCCTATAAGCTCTACCATGTACCTCCAGTCCTAGGGCTAGAGCTGGTTTTGGCTTACTTTCCTCATTGAGACAGTTTAGGTTCACCCAGAGGTGACTCAACACTTGTAAAATCCCCAGTCTGTTGGCATGATTAAGTGATAGCATATATATATATATATAT
>NW_016805762.1:2575005-2740769 GCF_001698545.2 Rhinopithecus bieti
TATATATATATATATATATATATATATATATATATAGTCTTATGTTTGTGTATTTGTATATACATATGTATATGTATATATGTATATGTATATGGAGTCTTACTCTGTCACCTAAGCTGGAGTGCAGTGGCACGATCATCTTGGCTTACTGGAACCTCCACCTCCCAGGTTCAAGCGATTCTGCTGCCTCAGACTCCAGAGTAGCTGGGATTACAGGTGTGCCCACACGTGGCTAATTTTTTTTTTTTTTTTTTTTTTTTTTTTTTGGTAGAGAAAGGATTTTCCATGTTGGCCAGGCTGGTCTCAAACTCCTGACCTCAAGTGATATGCCCACCTCAACCTCTCAAAGTTCTGGGACTATAGGAGTAAGTCACCGTGCCTGGCTGACAGCTTTTTAAATGTGCAGAGTGTTCTCTACCATGAAGCCCAGGTGGGCCCTTATGACATAGGGGGAAACCGCTTCTAGCTGCACTTGAGCTTGGAAGGTGGAGGCTGCATCTTGGGGTGCCTTGCTGGGCCCTTGTAGCCCACACCACTGATGCCTCCTTTAGTTTGTACTTTTAAATTACCAGAGTGAGAGGATCACATCACAAAGCCAAAGATTTCAGTTCTATTCTGGATGAAAGAAAAATTTATCCTAGCCCTCCCCACGAATGCATGCCTAATGAGTTAGAAACAAAAACCCATCAAGTTTTCCTGTCACTGTGAGGCTTGATTCACCTGTTTATTCAGGCTTTTCCTGGAGTTGGGGTGACTGACAGGTTGCGTGTGATGGAAGGGCCTCCTGGAGACCCATGAATGACATCTGGGCCACTGTGTTTTAGGACAATGTTCATTAGGTCAGAGCTGTGGACAGGGAGGAATGTTTTCATTACAAGGCTTGGTGCAGCTTTGCGAGAAAAGGAATCTAGGGAAGGCTTCCAACACCCAAATTACGCTGCAGGCACAGGACCAATGGTGGCACTCTCTTCTCCACTCCCTCCTGCCTGACCCTCGCCTGTCAGCACTGTCTCAATTTACTTATAATCAAGATCAAGCAGAAGTTCTCCCCTACCACCCTCCCTCCACGTCATTACATAAGCACCTTCCAGAAAGAACACAAGGGCCAGCTCTGAGAGTTCCAGGGTAATCCGCTTCATGACTTGCCTCGTGACCTGCAGTGGAAGGAATTTGGGCCTTGTGCCAACATGCTGATGCCACGAAGGTTAACTAGTTTTAAAAACAGGGTGGAGAACCCCATCAATAAATAAGAGGAAGTAAGATTTGGGACTTCTTCTGCAGCCTGATTAAATAGGGAGTTTTATCAGGGGAAATTCTGCACCCATATGGGGGCTCACCCTGGGTCCTCAGTACTCACACTGCCGTCTCCTCCTACTATTTCCTGCCATGTGCCTGTCTCCTGGGAACAGTCAGCCCAGTATTGTCCAACGAGCTCACACCTCCATGCTCTATTCTGGATAAATGTAATCAGTGAGGAATGTTTCTCTCTGAAATGGGACCTGAGGCTTGAGGTCCTTAGGTTTGGCCTGAAAGGAGATGGGGGAGGTGGGAGAGCCCCAGACCCAGGGAGTCTCTTCCTGCCTGCTGCGGGCCCTTGGCTGGGCACATTATGCAGGCTGACTTGATGTATCCTCCCTGTGATCCTGTAAAGTACAAATGACTATATTCCAGATGAAGAAACATGGTCTCAGAGAAGTTAAGTTTATTTATTTTCCTCCTTGCTGTTCTTGAAAGTTCTGAGGTATTTAACAAAAATGCTTAAAGGAAAACATTCAAAAGGAAAACATTACAAGCTTGATGGGAGAGGAAAGATGAAGGCAGTGCTTGGAAGGAACGATGAGCCACCCAGAAATGTACACCATGCTGGGCTGGTTGAGTGGTCAGAGGTGGCCACACATTTGGCTCGGAGTTTCCTAGAAGCCAAAACAGAAGGAACACAATTTATATTTAGAAAAGTGAAGCAACTGACACAGGAAGTAGAGTAGCCAGGATTTGAACCCAGGTTTATCAGATGCCAGAACTCATTCATTCCCTCATTTGTAAGGTGGGACTTGTGTTGTGGTCTTCAATGGAGGCTGAGGTTCAAGTCACAAGAAGTCCAAGGCACAAGAAGCTCAACTGCAAGTCCTGCCACACAGTGACGACAGCCACCAATGTGCTGTCAAGATTTGGATCAAACACTCTATGCCAGGCTCATCAAGAAGCAGCTAGATGGGGCCTGCCTGCCACACATTCCCCTCCCAGTTGTCCCTCCCTAGCCCGTATGGATCCTCCTAGCACCCAGGCCACGTGTGTGGTGAGGGGCTGACATCTCATCAGGGGAGAGGGGATGATTTCCCTTCTTGGATGCCACATGTAAAGACTGGGAAACCATATGAAGGGAAACTAGTTGGCTGGAGGTTTGCTGAGTTGTAGAACTCACAGGCTCACCCTATGTTGTCACCAAAATTCAGCATGATGAGAGAGCTCTTGGACAGGTCAACCTGGGCCCCTGGAGGGCGAGGGAACATGGATGTATAAAGACTGGTGCCCACACAGGCCTATAGAGTTCTGAAGGCAGAGGCCCACTGGAGTTGTTGGTACCAGTTAGACTTGATGGGATTGTGGGGCAGTGTCTCTGGGAAGAGGAGAGGGCAGCTCCGACCCTATCACGTTCTCCACAGCCCTTGGAGGGCAGGAAAAGTATCTCAGAAGGTTGTTGTCTTCTGGGCTCATTCTTAGAAGAGTTACATGGGCAGGTAAAAACAAAAACCAGAACCCCAAAATCCTTTAAGGTAGAGACTTTGAACAAATTGTTGAAATCTATTAAGTCCTCAGTTTGTTCATCTATGAAATGGGCATAGGACCCTTTCCTCCACCCTGCTAAATTTTGTGAGGCTTCAGTGAAACTGGTATAGTATGTGTCTCATGGGCCTGACTCACATAGGTCACTCGAAACATGGTTGTGGAATCTGGTTTCATGTAGTCTTTGTTTTCTTCTTCTTCTTCTTCTTCTTTTTTTTTTTTTTTTTTGAGTCTGTTCTGTCCTGAGGAATCCCCAGGATATACCGTTCTTGTGAATTGTAGTCCTGTCTTCTTACTTGTATTGCATTAAAATCTGGATAATTTTAAAAACAGATTCCAGAGCCCACTCAAGTTGCTTCTGTCTCCATCTGCCAGAGGGGAACACTAGAATCAGAAGGTTAAACGTTCCCCAGGTGATTCTGTAGTGAAGCATGAGTACTTCTGCCTCTGGCTGTGCTTGGAAATCCTGAGTGGAGTGTAGGTGTTATCTACCCCTTGTTCAGATAGCACTCCTCTGCTTCTATAAAATATGTGAAATTCCCATAAGGCTCTCACCTTGGCCTGAAAAGCAAAGTTATTTCAAAAGAGTGCAGAGAGCCATCGTTAACTGCGAATATTCCAGCTCTGGATGGCTTATTGGATCAGCTCATCAACTTTAGATGTCCCTGAAGGAGCAGGGCTTCTAGATAGATGCCCTTTGATGAACGAGTAGGTAAGAATGATTCCAAGCCATAGAATCTTGCTTGGGCAGCCCGTGAGAGGTGGTACCTTGAAGAAGGAAGAAAGGGGAATAGAAAAGGAAGCCAATCTCTCTCATTTAGTTAGCCTTTGTATCATGAATATTTTTTTCACTTTTTGTTTAGAAATAATTTTGTTCTGTAAAGTAAATAGATCTAAAAAATTCTGGCATATAAAAAAGTTTTAAAAATAGTACAAGGACTTCCTTATGTATGTTGCTCAGCTTCTTCAAATATTAACCTCCCAGAAACCAATTCTGTGATCAAAACCAGAAAACTAACATTGATAGGAAAGAACTTTACAATGAGAATTACAAACTATTGCTCAAATCAGAGATGATTCAGACAAATGGAAAAACATCCCATGCTCATGGATAGGAAGAGTCCAGTATCATTAAAGTGGCCATACTTCCCAAAGCAATTTACAGATTCAATGCTATTCCTATCAAACTACTAATGACATTCTTCACAGAACTGGAAAGAAAACTATTTTAAAATTCATATGGAACAAAAAGAATAGCCAAGGCAATCCTAAGTAAAAAATAAAAATAAAAAAACAAAGCTGGAGACATCACATTACCCAACTTCAAACTATACTACAGGGCTACAGTAACCGAAACAGCATGATACTGGTACTAAAACAGTTACATAGACCGATGGAACAGAACAGAGAACCCAGAAATAATGCCACACATCTATGACCATCTGATCTTAGACAAAACTGACAAAAACAAGCAATGGGGAAAAGGCTCTCTATTCAATAAATGGTGGGAGGATAACCAGCTAGCCATATGTGGAAGATCAAAACTAGATCCCTTCCTTATACCATATACAAAAATCTACTCAAGATGAGTTAAAGACTTAAATGTAAAACCACAAACTATAAAAATTCTGGAAGTCAACCTAAGCAATACCATCCTAGATATAGGAATGGACAAAGATTTCGTGACGACATCAAAAGCAAAAATTGACAAATGGGATGTAATTAAACTTAATAGATTCTGCACAGCAAAGGAAACTATCAACAGAGTAAACAGCCTACAGAATGGGAGAAAATGTTTGCAAACTACCTATCTTACAAAAGCTTAATATCCAGAAACTATGAGGAACTTAAAAACAAATTTACAAGAGAAAACAACCCCGTTAAAAGTAGGCAAAGGACAGGAGCAGATACTTATCAAAAGAAGACACATATGCTGTCAACAAGCATATGAAAAAAGCTCAATATCACTGATCATTAGAAAAATGCAAATCACAAAGAGATACCATCTCACACCAATCAGAATGGCTATTATCAAAAAGTCAAAAAATGACATGCTGGCAAAGTTGCAGAGAAAAAGGAACACTTAGACATGTGGTAGTGAAAATTAGTTCAACCATTGTGGAAAGCAGTATGATGATTCCTCAAAGAGCTAAAAACAGAACTACCATTTGATCCAGCAATCCCATTACTGGGTATATACCCAGAGAAATATAAATCCTTCCACCATAAAGACATGTGCACGCATATGTTCACTGCAGCACTATTCACGATAGCAAAGATATGGAATCAACATAAATGCCCATCAATGACAGATTGGGTAAATATGGTACATATACACCATGGAATACTACACAGCCAGAAAAAATGAGGTCATGTCTTTTGCAGGAACATGGTGGAGCTGGAGGCCATTGTCCTTAGCAAACTAACACAGGAGCAGTAAGCCAGATACCATGTGTTCTCACTTGTAAGTGGGAGCTAAATGATGAGAACTTATGAACACAAAGAAGGGAACAACAGACACTGGGCTCTACTTAAGGTTGGAGAGGAGCAGAAAAAAATAACTATTGGATACTAGGCTTAGTACCAAGGTGATGAAATAATCTGTACAACAAATGCCTGTGACATGAGTTTACCTGTATAACAAACCTGCACATGTACCCCCAAACCTAAAATAAAAGTAAAAAACCCAGCTCAGTGATCACAACCAGAAAATTAACATTAATATGAAACAAATTACAGATTAATTCTGTGGAATTCAATTTGATTTCAAATTAAATCATTCATATTTCTTCAGTTATTCCACAGATATCCTTTTTGCTGGTCCAGGATCCCATCCAGGATCCCATATTACATTTAGTTGCCATATTTTTTTCCCAGCATCCTTTAACCTGGAATAGTCCCTCTGTGTTTTTTTTATGATTGGTGCTTTTGAAGAGTACTAGCTGGCTGTTTTATAGGATGAATGCCAGTTTGGGTTTGTCTGATGTCTCCTCCTGATTCAATTCAGGTCATTCGTTTTTGGCAGGAATATCACAAGAGATGATGATGTTCCCTACTAAGGGCATTACAGGAGGTGGCACAAGATTAAACATTTGCATTTTTAGAAGAACACCTTAGAAGGGCATATACTTACTTTTACAATGAATACACAGTTTTTAGCAATAATGAAGAACCTGCTCTATAAGCTCTCCTTCTCTGCCCTCCTGCACCACATCTTAACCTTACTGCTCAGCCTTTCCTTCCACATGCTTCCTTCGCTAAGCGTGTCTGCCTGGAATGTAAGGACTCCTCGTACAGGGGCGAAGTACTTTGGGAAAGATTTGTACAATTGCTCATGGAAAGAAGGCCAAAGAGTAATAAAAATGTAGTGATTGCCTCTAGTTAAGCACAATTTTTTTTTTTTTGGAAAGAAAATTGGATGTAATAAAAGTTGAATGTGGTTGAAGAAACAAAGACATTTATGCATCTGTGTGTGTGCAAGATTTGCCAATAAGGGAAAAACAAAGTGCAGAAAATATAGTTGTTAGTACAAAATTAGCTCATGTTTCAAGTGGGTAGGAGTGAAATACTTCAAAATAGTATAGAAACAGAGGAGCTGAATGGAACTGTGAATGAAAAAGTAAGAGCCACGAGATTTTTGCCTGCCTGCACAGTTAGAGGTCACATAATTTTAGGATAAACTTTGCCAGAGTGACAGCATCCAGAATGTGCTTGTGTTGCATGGATGGGTTGTTTGCCTCACTTGGGTCCTTTAGGAATAGATTAAAAGCTTTATCATACGAAAGGTATTAAGGGCACCAAAGATGAACTTCAATTTTATAGTTGTTCGTCCATTTGATGATGTTGGCTGAGGTCAAGAAAAAAATAACCAGAGAATAAGAGGGCTTTATTCTTAGAGTTTAATGCCAATGACCTTATTTTTGGAGAAAATCATATTGTACTCAATTTAAAAGAGAAAACAAAAGAGAAAAGGACAAAATACACAGAAAAAAGAAAATACACAGAAAAACATTTCCTGGATCAAACACTTACACATTTTGGCATCCTTTAAGATCTCTTTTTATCCATATACCCACAGAGAGACGTTTGCCATCTTGTAATGAGACTGCACATGCTGGTTTCTATCCTGCTCTCGTTTTAGTCCTTCTTTTTTTCTGCTTAAAAGTAACAACTGCTTATTGTAAAGAAAAAAAATCAAACATTTTAGATCATATGTTTCATCCAAACATATGATGCAGAATATGAAAATTTCCCCTAGTGATAAACATTTAAATAGTACGATGTATTTTATTTGATTTTCTGTATGCTGTCTTGGAGCTTAGTTTTTTCATGTAATATATCTTAGGCCTAATACCTTTCTAATGGATGTAGAGTGGGTCACTTGACCTTTTTGGCATTGGAAGTTTCTTTTCTTTGGAATGTGGTGTTTCTTTGGAATGTGCATTGATCACCTGCCTCTTAAGAGTTTCTCTAATTTCTTATTCTATATTTTGGGGACATCTGTCTCCACTGGCTACCTCATCTCTGTTGACTCTGATGCCTGGAGAGGCCAGAGAACAAATGTAAATGATGAAAAGGGAGTGTGACACAGTAGGGAGGGACATGGACTCTGGTGGGCTGAGAAGCTGGCCTCCTCTAGAAGTATTAAAATCTAATTCCACCTCCTCCTCCTCCAGAACTCTGCTGAAACTCTCAGCAGTCTTCCTGTGTGCAACCCAGGTTCCATTCCTTGTTGTCTCCAGCCTGGGTTAAAGTGAGAATTTCTCTTTTTTTTTGGGATGGAGTCTCGCTCTGTCACCCAGGCTGGAGTGCAGTGGCGTGATCTCGGCTCACTGCAACCTCTGTCTCCCTGGTTCAAGCGATTCTCCTGCCTCAGCCTCCTGAGTAGCTGGGACTACAGTCGCATGCTGCCACGCCTGGCTAATTTTTTGTATTTGTTTTTAGTAGAGGTGGGATTTCACTGTGTTAGTCAGGATGGTCTCAATCTCCTGACCTCATGATTCACCCGCCTAGGCCTCCCAAAGTGCTGGGATTACAGGCATGAGCCACCATGCCTGGCCTAAAGTGATTATTTCTTAAATGCATTACCCATGGTAGCCCCAGTCCATCCATGACAGAGAGACTTTCCTGAAATACAGATTGGAAGCTGCTATTTTCTCTACCAAATTGTACCAGGGCTTTCCATTCTCTATGCTGGTGCCTGGCTTCCAGTACGCAGACACACACATTAGGCAGTGTGCAAGAGGTGGACAGGAGAGAAATTTTGGAACTATGTATATTCCGACGTTAAAAAAGCTGGAGGCCAGGTGCAGTGACTCACACCTGCAGTCCCAGCACTTTGGGAGGCTGAGGCAGAAGGGTTGTTTGAGCTCAGGAGTTCCAGACCAGCCTGGGCAACATAGCTATACCTCATCTCCACTAAAGATAAAAAATCAGCTGAGCATGGTGGCCTATGCCCGTATATCCAGCTACTTTGCAGGCTGAAGTGAGAGGATTGCTTGAGCCCAGAAGGTCAGACCTGCAGTGAGCTGTTGCACTCCAGCTTAGGTGACAGAGCACAGCCTGCAGAGGAGCCAAAGCTTCACCAAAGTGCAAAGAAGGTGCCAGTGGAATGCATCCTAATGCCGCAATGGACATGAGCCCAGGGATGAGGTTTTAGTATCTAGTTTTAACTAAACTCTAGTAAAATGGACAAGGGGCTTAAAAATTGCTTCAAGGGCTGCAGAAGATACTAGTGTTGAAGTGCAAACAAGAAGCTAAGTCTGGTTCAAGCGCTTGGTGAGCTGCTTTATGAGGTGACAGCAGTGACAATCTATGGAGTCCTGCCAAGCAGTTGGCTAAACAAATTCAAAGTTATCAAGAAGACTGTTTGAAATGCAAATGTTTAATAGAAGTTTTGCTAGGTAAATGTACATTGTGCTTTGAGGATGTGCCTCTGCCAGTATGAGGCCATCACAATCAGCAAGGCATTTAAAGATTATAAGCTCCTCCTTTTAAGTTTATATGTATTTTTATCTTTCATAAGATAGTACGACACATTAATGTAGTGAATCAGATATATAATTTCTAAGTAAATAAACACAAATACCTATATTAGGGTTATGAGAGATATTTTTAAATGAATGGAGTGTGTGTGACAACAAGTTTGGAAAACAGTGGTCTACAGAGCCAGGTTCATACTCCTTAGCACTGCATGTCAGGCCGGTAGTCACAGCGCCTAACCCTTTTAACCCCGTCTCTACTCTCTCTCTCTCCATGGGCGAAATCTACGGCTTATGTGTCCTGTTATGGCTTGAGTGTATCCCCCAAAAAGTACATGTTGGAAACTTAACTGCCAATGCAGCAGTGTTGGGTGGTGGGTCCTAATGAGATGTGATTCGGCCATGAAGGCAGGGTGAATAGGTAAATGCCATTGTCACAGGAGTGGATTCATTACTGTGGGAGTGGGTTTGTAATAAAACAAGGAGTTTGGCTCCTTTTCCTGATAACTTCTACCATGTTTTGAGCCAGAAAGGCCCCTGCCAGAGGGCAGCCCCTTGTTCTTGGCCTTTCCAGCCTCTAGCATTGTGAGAAATAAATACCTGTTCATTATAAATTGCCCAGTCTGGGCCGGGCGCAGTGGCTCACACCTGTAATCCCAGCACTTTGGGAGGCTGAGGTGGGTGGACCAGGAGGTCGGGAGATCGAGACCATCCTGGCTAAGATGGTGAAACCCCATCTCTACTAAAAATACAAAAAAAAGTAGCCAGTTGTGGTGGCGTGCACCTGTAGTCCCAGCTACTCGGGAGGCTGAGGCATGAGAATGGCGTGAACCCAGGAGGCGGAGCTTGCAGTGCGCTGAGATGGCACTACTGCACTCGAGTCTGGGTGACAGCAAGACTCCGTCTCAAAAAATAAATAAATAAATAAATAAATAAATAAATAATAAATAATAAATACATAACCCAGTCTGTGGTAGTGTGTCGTAACAGCACAAAACAGACTAAAGCCAATTTGCACACTGGGTTCCTTGGCTTCAGCTGTTTTCTCTGCCTGTCAAAGCTCATTCTCCTTGCCCAGTCTCCTCCTTTTTGTAACCTTTCTCTCCTCTCCAAGGTGGGATCAGACACCACCTCCCCTGAGTCTGTCCTTATTCTCAGTCACTCTTTCATTCCTGTCTGCTCTTGCTCACATGGTTTCTCACACCTCTGTTCAGCTTCTACGCTTGGGCAGGTGTTGCTGGCTTGTGTGTGTGCGTGCATGTGTGCGCGTGCATGTGTGCTGACCCTGTGCTAGGTGACTGGAAGCTCCCTGAGGAGGAGCCTGTGACTATTGCTCATTCTTCGTCACCCCCCCCTCTTCCCTTCTCTACTCCAACAAGACACTTATCCATTCAATGCATTTTTTTACAGAATTGACTTTTTTTTTAATGTTCTCATATTAATGACCTTTTATACTAGAGCACAGTCTACATTTCCTGTACAAAGAATGAGGATCATGAGTAATTGAGGAAATGATGAAATCCAGCTGTTCTGACACTGTTCCTTATCTAGGATCTCTCGCTTTCTCCCCAAAGCCGCTTATTAGGGAAGTTTTTACAGTGATTGAACATGGCGAAAGAGCAGAGGACAAATCTCAGAAGGACAATGAGATAAAAATGGAAGATTTTCCTTCTGGTTCTTTCGTTACAAAAGCCTTGTTTTAAAACAAATTTCTCTACCTGCCAATAGCAGAAGTCACTTCCTTGGCTAGAAAAGCATTTTCTTTTCCTTTTCAGTTCTCTAAAACTTATGTTGTATCCATTTTAGGCAAACAAAACTTTTTTTTAAACCTAGGTATAAATAAGTTATAAATATTAAATGCAAAAGAAGGGAGCTTTTATAGTCAGTATTACCTATGTTGGTACTAACCTCAGAAAGGGCTACTGAAGGGAGCCATACATGGCAAGATGCTGCCAGTTCTGTGGCTTTCTTGTTTGCCCGCTGCATTACTTTGGAGAGCTGCCTCGAATGACCTTTATTGTTTACGGTTGAGCTGCACATGTAACAGTGAAGAGAAATCTAACATAGTTGACTCCATCTTGCTTCTAACCTCACAAGCTAACTGCCTTTCCTCATTTCTGCATGCAGACCAAGTTAACTATGGTAGAAATTTAGTTTATAGTTTAATTTAAAGCAAAGGTGATAACAGTCCCTTCCCAAAACTAACCCCTGAGGAGATAAGGAGGGTATACACACAAATAACCATGTTATGTTAAAAGTGTACAGGAGCCTTGTGACCTGACCAAGGACAAGATGTTTTGCATCCCTTTGGATTCCTGCTGATACTCAGATGTCTGTGGTCACTTGTCACTGCCTGACCTCAACCCCTAACCTCCTCCTTGTTTCCCTTTCCCCAATATAAAAACAAGCTTGAGATTCATGCCTTTATTTTTATTTTTATTTTTTCAAGACGGAGTCTTGCTCTGTTGACCAGGCTGGAGTGCAGTGGCACGATCTCAGCTCACTACAACCTCCACCTCCCAGGTTTAAGTGATCCTCCTGCCTCAGCCTCCTGAGTAGCTGGGATTATAGGCGCGAGCCACCATGCACAGCTAATTTTTGTATTTTTAGTAGAGACAGGGTTTCACCATGTTGGCCAGGCTGGTCTTGAACTCCTGACCTCATGATCCACCTGCTTTGGGCTCCCAAAGTGCTGGGATTAGAGGTGTGAGCCACTGTGCCTGGCCAAGATTCATGCCTTTAAAGATGGTTCTTTACAACACTACTCTGCCATCTTCTTGGTTTGCTGGCCATTGAAATAGTTGTTTTCCTTGCCCCAACAACTTGTCTCTTGACTTACTAGTTATTGTGCAGTGAGTGGTATGAGTTTTGGACTTGACGACACACATACAAACCAAACAAAAAAGTAATTTTCAATTATAAATCTCTTATAGTGTGTTTAAGCAAGTATAAGAACATGCATGTGTTGTAAGAATGACAGAAAGATAATATCTAGTTTTGGCTACGTGGTGGGGCAAAGCACCTTCTTGTCTCCTGTTGACAAGAGTTTGAATTGGTGTAATTTTTCTGCAAGAAAACTTGGAAAAATTCTTTAAGCACTAAAAGGTGCATATTTTTTGGTGTAAAATGCCATTTCTAGCCATGTATTCTGAAGATATAATTATAGTTTTGAACAGAGATTTAGCTATAAGGATGTTCATTGTAGCATTGTTTATAATAACAATGAAAATTAGAAATGACTTACATGTCCAATAATAGAATCTTGGTAAAATAAATTATAGTTTTTCCATACAACAGAATAATTAGCAGCCAGTACAAACTGAGTTGTAGCAGAATTTTTAATGATACAATATATTAAGTCAATTAAGCAGGCCATAAATAGTACATTCAGCCTGATTGTAATTTGTTACAAAAAACAAGTGTGTGCAACTTGGATTTTCCAGCTTCCTCTAGCAACAAGAGGCTACACTTGTTTTTAGTATTCATATTCTGTGGCTCTATTCCCTATCTAGTTTGATTGCATGACATTCTTTCTTCTAGAAAATTCCCCTTCCCTGTATCTCATTACCTTAGCCTGGAGCTTCATTTCTTTGCAGGGCACCTCTTGTTCCCTTAATATCTCTCTTCATGAGGCTTTGCAGAAACATGGACAATGGGTTAGTTCTCCAAATGCAGGTTAGACTGAGCTGTGATGTGTAATGCAACTTTGCTAAGTGCGCGGGTATAATATATGGAAATTGCAAACAAAAAAGAAAAACTTAAAATTGATTATGAGATACATTTGCTCCTAGAAAACTTAAGCTTGTGTCAGTTCACCCATTGTGTCCTGTGCTGGCTGTTTCTTTCCTTTTCATCCAGCCCGTGGCCATTTTGCAAGGGCTAACTTACTACCTCTTGCCAGAGTGTCCTTCAGCTTCTCTCTTCCCAGGAGTCCTTGCCACCAATTTCTCTTAGACCCTGAAGAGGGAAAAACAGCTTGCTTCAAAGGAAACATCATTTGTAGAAATTAATTCCACCCACATGAAGGATAGTTGCATTTACATTAATTGTGCTGAGTGATTTAACTTGGTGTGTGAAACCTCCCCATTTCAGAATGGGAGTTCAGAAAAGGCCATGAAAGAGATCTCTCCACACCTCTTACTCCCCCAGACAAAAGGACAACCGGACTCAAAAAGAAATATCAGCTATCATTCTGGAATGCAAAACTTCTTGTGATAATAAAGGAAAATACTGTATCTTTCCCCTATACTTTCGCTTTTTACCAACAGTGTTAATAACAACAAAAAAGAAATTCAGTGTCAACTATAGAACTTATTCTACCTATATATGAGAATAGAAAACCCTTGAGATGTGCCCTAACATATAAGCAACAATGACCTCTAGGTGAAGAGTTTATTAGTTATCTATTCCTGTGTAAGAAATTATCCTGGAATTTAGCAGCTTAACACAACAATTTATTATGTCACAGTTTCTGTGGGGCAGGAATGTGAGTGCGGCTTAGTTGTCTTGGGGCCTCTCACGAGGCTGCAGTCAAGGTGGTGGCTGAGTCTTCACTCAAGGCTCAACTGGGGAAGGCTGTGCTTCTACACTTACTCAGTGGCTCAGGTACTGGCTGTTGGCTTTGGGCAAGAGATGTTAGTTCCTTGCCATGTGAGCTTCTCAATAAGGCTACTTCCAACATGGCAGCAGGTTCTGTGTGTGTATGTGAGAGAGAAAGCAGTGGGGAGAGAGAGAGGGAAAGGTCACAGGCTTTTTAGTAGTCTAATGTGTTGGGGGTCCACTACGCCCATCCCTTAGCTTTGATGATTCAGTAGGAGGACTCACAGGGCTCAGCATATAGTCATACTCATGGCTGTTATTTATTACTGAGAAAAGATAAAGCAAAATCAGCAAAGGAAAAAGGTGGATGAGGTAAAGACCAGAGGGAACCAGGCACAAGTTTCCAAGTCCTCTGACAGTGCAGTCACTTAGGACAGACTTCACTCCTCTAGCAGTGAGCTGAAACACGTATGAGATGTGTGTCACTAGACAACCTCATGGAAGCCCAGTTCCTGGGGTTTTTATTGTGGGTTAGTCACATTGACACCTGATGTCTAGCACATACCCATATTCTAGATTTCCAGAAGGAAGGCTGATGTTCAGCATAACTATTGTTGGCACAAACAGCTTAGGCAGGTAGTGAGTCCTTATCAGGGTATGGGAGGAACCCTTTCTCATGAAATGCAAAGGCCAGTCTTGTAAGCAGGACTATCTAAGGAGAACAGTCTCAGGCCTGCTATGTTAACTCTTTTCTGCATACCTAATCTTAGAAATGACACCCACTGCTTTTTCTGTATGTGTTCACTAGAAGTGAGTCACTAGGTCCAGCCCCAGACAAGGGGAGGAACTTATAGAAGGACATAAATGCTAGGAAAGAAGTGTCACTGGGGGCTGTCTTAGTGACTACCCACTACATGGGGTGATTTTACTTTGTCTCATTTGTATTTTCTGTCTTTCTCTCTAATGATATGTAGTACTTTTATAGTAAGAAAAGCCATAAAAACATAATTATGTATACAACTTTGGTGGAAGAAAATTGGGCTTCCTGTTGGTACCGTCTACATGCATAGGTGTGGATTTTTATGGTGTAATAATTCTCGATGGTGTTAGAGATGGTGAAATTACCTATGAGGAAACATTGGAATGTTTCTAGTTATAAGGATAAGTGCTGGATTAAAAAAAAATTTGGTGTTTTTAACAGCAGCAGCAGTGGTAGGGGAGCTAAAGTTGACAATAATTTGTGAAATGGCAGGATGTGGAGGCTAAGGGAAACCCAGCAGGCTCCAGGAAGCTTTAGACCAAGGCAAATATTGTGCCTTGAGATGTTTGTCAAGAAACCCTGCAGGTCATCGTTTAATGTATGTCAGTGTGGGGACAGCTGGGGGGATGGAATGAGGAGGTGTGTGGAAGGTGGAGGATGGAGCAGGGCACTTCTACCCTGAGCTGTGGGTCGGGGGACGTGGCAGGGTAGCAATTTCACTGCTTCTCTGAAGGGAAAGATGAGATCTGGGAGAGAGAAGGAGAATGTACCTCTTCCCTCTCTGCTTTTCAGCTCAGGATTTCAGAGAGGAAGGGACTCTGGCCTGGGAGAGGAAGATGAACCTATCATAGAATGACTGAGAGCTGTTGCCTACTGGTCTAGTGTCCATGGTAGCAAATATGCCCACTAAACTTCAGAGGTAGGCAATGGCACAGGGACTCAGGAGTACCCCTGCTGTCAGGCATCAGAATCATGGACATTTTATGAGAGAGAGGCAGAGGGCAGGAGAGGAGAGGCGCAATGCATTCAGAAGGTCTCCTCTAGTATACACAACACTCGACACTTGCTTCATCTTTTCCCCCCACAGTCATTAAAACCTTCCAATGCACTATTATTATTTTATTATGTTTGTTTTTTGTCTTTTCTCTCCACCTTAATATAAGTTTTATGAGGACAGGGATTTTGTCTGTTTTGTGTCTGTTGTATAAACAGGCACTCAACAAACATTGTAAAATTGAATTAAAAAACACATATGCTAGTACTTCATATTCATTGCCTTGCTCTGTTGCTTATTGGTATTTAGATAAAACTGCATGTGTTTGCCTTCTAACTTTGTGAATTCATCTGTAGAGCTCTATGAACTTTAAAACAGATTTTTCAATATTATATGTGAAAGAAGCTAGACACAAAAGGCCACATATTGTATGATTCCATTTATATGAGATGTCCAGAATACACCAATTCATAGAGATGGAAAGTAGATGAGTGGTTGCCAGGGGCTGCAGGGCAGAGGGAGTAGAGAGTGACTGCTAATGGGTATGGCTTTCTTTTCTGGGATAATAAAAATGTTCTAGAATTAGACAGTGATAATGGTTGTGCAGCAGGACGAGCCGCAGACCAAACTCCTCAGACACCGAGTTAAAGAAGGAAGTTTATTCGGCCGGGGCATCAGCAAGACTCCTGTCTCAAGAGCCGAGCTCCCTGAGGGAGCAATTCCTGTCCCTTTTAAGGGCTCACACCTCTAAGGGGGTGCGCGTGAGAGGGTCATGATCAGTTGGGCAAGCAGGGGGTACGTGACTGGGGGCTGCATGCACCAGTAATTAGATTGGAACAAAACAGCATAGGGATTTTCACAGTGCTGTTCTATACAATGTCTGTAATCTGTAGATAACCGATTAGGTCAGGGGTCGATCTTTAACTACCAGGCCCAGGGTGTGGTGCCGGGCTGTCTGCTTGTGGATTTCATTTCTGCCTTTTAGTTTTACTTTTCTTTCTTTGGAACCAGAAATTGGGCATAAGACAATATGAGAGGTGGTCTCCTCCCTTAGTTGCACCACTCTGTAACTATACTAAAGCCCACTGTAGGAGAGAAAAGTAATATACTTTCTTAATCTATTGCAAGGTTCATGACTGACACTCCTATAACAAAAGAGAGATTAACAAGAGAAAAAGGTAATACATTTATATAGTCCATTCTCATGCTGCTAATAAAGCTGGACCTAGTGACTCACTTCTAATGAACACAATACGGAAAAAGCAGTGGGTGTCATTTCTAAGATTAGGTGTGCAGAAAAGAGTTAACATAGCAGGCCTGAGACTGTTCTCCTTAGATAGTCCCGCTTATAAGACTAGTCTTTGCATTTCATGAGAAAGGGTTCCTCCCATACCCTGCTAAAAATAATAAATATACCCAAGACTAGGTAATTTATAAAGAAAAAGAGGTTTAATGGACTCACAGTTCCACATGGCTGTGGAGGCCTCACAATCATGGCAGAAGGTGAAGGAGGAGCACAGTCATGTCTTACATGGCAGCAGGCAAGAGAGCTTGTTGGGGGGGAACTGCCCTTTATAAAACCATCAGATCTCATGAGACTTATTTACTATCATGAGAACAGCATGGGAAAAACCCACCCCATGATTCAGTTACTTCCCACTGGGTCCCTCCCATGACACGTGGAGATTATGGAAGCTACAATTCAAGATGAGATTTGGGTGGGAAAACAGCCAAACCATGTCAGCATTTATTCAACCAAAGTTTTATAGGACATGAAAGACTTTCATGTCTTCATTGGGAAATGAAGAACCCAAGACTCAGGGAAAAGTGTCTATTTTTGTGCTTAGGTTTGATGAAGAATGGATAGTCATGTAGAAGTATAATTGGTCAAAAAGCAGGTGTGGCCTAATGGTAATAAACTGAGGGGAACATAGCAAGGCCTGTTTGTTCAGATTCTTAATGGCGTCTCTGCATCTTCATTCTTTTCCTCTGGGCATAGGGCAGGACACCCGTTACATGAGGGTCTTATGACCTATTTTCAGGGAAAGCAGGACAAAGAATTCTCTTATGGCCAGCTGTCACACAGAAAAGCAAGAGAAGGTCTGAAAATGGCCTTCTTGTTTCTGTGGTTTTCCCAATTTCCGAGGCATCGTATTTTGCAGTAACATGTCCTGAATCCTGATGCCACTGAATTGTGTACTTTAAAAGGATGAATTTTGTGGTATGTGAATTATATCTCAATAAGATTGTTACTAATGACCCACAGATTTGTCATTAATTTCCCATGAGGTAAAGGTGGTTGTTTCTTTCCACAGATAAAATCTAATAATATCTTTCTGCAGATACATCAGGTGGCTTGTTGGCCACCTGATTTTTGACTCCTTACCATCCGGTGACATTAGGCAAGTTACTGACTTGACTCCTGGGGCCTTATTGCTCTCCTTTGAACAATTAGCACACTAATATCTACAACTAAGGGCCATGTGGGAGGTCAAACGCATTGGCCCGTGTGCAAAGCCTACCACTGAGCTTAACAGATGGACACAGAGCTCAGTCCCAATCCTGTCCTCCTCCTACCTTAGAAGACCTGTAAATCACCTGGGCCAGTGGCAATGCAAGTTATTAGAATCTGATCACTGAGGTTAGATCCATTTCCTGGCATCGGAAATAACGCATCACCTCTTGAAGGCTGTTTTTCTGCAGCAGTTCAGTATGCTTATGTTCACTAGTTGTCACAGAAAGTCCTTGTCACTTGCTCTTTGTTCTCATAAAATCCAGAGCACAGGCTCTACGACTATTACTGAGTACAGACAGACTCCTCCACTACCTCCTGTTGGCCAGGTTGCTCTGCAGCCTTTCCCTCACACACAGCAGTGCCCCTGGCAGATGCTTCACAGTCAGTTCTCTGGGAGATATATATATATATATTCCTGATTTATAGCATGTGCCAATTTTCATGGTGCAAATACTCCCACCATGGCTAATTTCAAGCTACTGATGTGATATTACTGAACACAGAGTTGGGAGGAGATGGGCACAGCCAGCTCTCTCAAGATGTGCAAATGTGCCCCAGCATACCGCTGACTTTGTGGGATAATTAAACCATCATTGCTTAGCAGAGCTTGTAGGCCGCTACTAGACACAACTGCTTAGAAAGAAAGGGGTTTCCTCACATGAATTTTCACAGCATGACACCTCTGCTGGGGCTTCTGAGAGCTCAGCATGTAACACAAAATTATGAGCTTGAAGCTAGTGTTGAAATCTGCACAGGGATTTAGAGAGGAGGTGAAGAGGTGGTTAAGATCCCACAGTAAGCCTGTTTTGGAGCTATATGTATGTATTTTTACCATATGTACCCTAGTATTGGAGACAGCATATTCAGGTCATTCAGACAGCATCAGACACTATGACTTGCAGCCTGGAAGAGCTGAGTTTATGCATATTTGACAAGGTCAGAATCACATAACTAAGGTCTAAGGATTACAGGATGCACGATAAAGAGGAAGGCAAAGGTGTTTGGTAAGTTGGCAGCCTCATACACAGAAGTTATGTAAACCCAAACTAAGGAAGCCCTCAGTCCTCTGGTGGGCTGGCTCGTCCCCTTCGGGGTGGCAGGTTAAAGATGGAATGAGTTTCTGAGAGCAAAAACAAATATTGATTGAGGTGATTATGGAAATGATTTTGAATGCTGAGGCTGTTTAGAGACTGTAGGATGGAATGTGGAGGTGGACGTGTGCTGTTGTTTGCTGTAAGAATAATCTTCTGGTTAAGGACAATGGGTTGGTTAGAGCAACCTACCTTGTATAACAAACAAACCCCAGTGATTTCATACAAACACTGTCTTTCTCACATACCTGTCAAATGCAGGAGTTTCTTGTTTGGCTGGAAGTGAGGCAGCTCTACTTCAGGTAATCATTCAGAGATCCAGGTTGACAGAGTGCTGTCTTCAACATATGACTTTCAATATTTCCCTGTCAACAATACCAGCCAGCAAATAGGGGAGCAGCAAGTAAGGAGAAAAGGCATATCTACTTTTAAAAATTATTTATTTATTTATTTATTTTTAGAGACAGGGTCTCGCTTTGTTGCCCAGGCTGGAGTGCAATTGTGCAATCATGGCTCACTGTAGTCTTGAATTCCTGGGCTCAAGCGATCCTTTTTGCCTTAGCCTTCTGAGTAGCCAGGGTAACAGCGTGTACCACCTAGCTTGGCTCATTTTTTATTTTGTGTTTTGTAGATACTGGGTCTCCCTATGTTGCTGAGGCTGGTTTCAAACTCCTGGCTTCAAGCAATCCTCCCACCTCAGCCTCCCACAGCACTGGGTGTCACCACGCCTGGCCTTGTGTCTATGTTTTAACCACATCTGTCCCATTCACGTTTCTCTATGGATTCCTTTTGCAACAGGAGCAATTCTTGAACTGAGTGAGCATTAACTGAAGACCCTCTGCCTTTATGACAAGTTCTGTGACTCTTCAATCACTGAGTAGACTCTGGCTACCCAGCCACTTCCCAAGAATAGATCTGCATTACAGAGGGGAACAAAATCTTTGCTGGGCAGTAAGCTCTGTCTGCCACAGATAGGAGCAAAATGTGCTCAAAACGGTGCTAACCAAGAGTTTTCTTTTGTTAAGACTATCTGCACTGAAATAAGCTGGACAAGTTAGCATTTTATCTCATATGTTTCCTTTCAGAGGAAGCGTTACGTTAGTCAAGACAGTATGGTTCCATGTTAAGCTGATAGGGCATGGGGAATTGCAGTGGGTCTCTCCCCAGCAGGGCAGTTCTTGAGGGTGTGGCCTCTCAGCACTGGGGGAGCTATTAACTGAAGGCCCCTGCCCTTTCTTCCATAACAACTCCTCTGATTCTTAGTTCCTGAGGCTCTTGTTGAATCCACTAATTTACTAACTCACTGCCCTTGGGATTTTAATTGAAACCAGCATGAGTAACATGCTTTGGCAATTATTGGGGCAAATAAAATATCCTTTACCCCCAACTAAAGTCACTTGCTAAGAATTCAAACCTATTCCATTTCTTTTCATGCCCAGAGATTTCTAGACTTATTTCCTCAGATTCAAGCCTGGAAGACAACGAACAGTAGATGAACATGTTGAAAACTGATGTTTTGGCCAGAGAAAATATCTGTTCCTCAGTGTTCTGCACATGTGGGGGCACAGTGATCCACTTCATTTGTTCTCCTCAAAGAGAAAAGAAGACAGTTAATTGAGCTTATGGCAATCAGTGTAGCTGTCAGGTGTGTGACCAGGCAAGGCCGTGGTGCTGATGGCAACAACAATGGGAGAGAAGAGCCCTGGCCCTGGCTTTTAAACTGCCTTTGCAAAATTATGACAGTGAGAGAAATCTGACATGGCTCGCTCCGTCTTGTTTCTAGCCTTATAGGTTGGCTGTCTTTGCTCATTCCTGGGTGTGGGCTAAGCTGACTTTGGGAGAAATTTATATTTTAAATGATAATAGCCCTTCCCCAAAACTAAACTGTTCTTGTAAAACTCATGAAAGGGCCACCAAGTTAGGGGGATGAGAAGGGCTAGAATTACCAGCCATTATTCTGCAGCTCGTAAGATTTGCAACTTCCCCAATTACTCTTGCAGATAACATCACTATTGTAGAACCTAAGACTGGCCTTTTGAGATGTCTTTTCAGGTTTTTGCATTTCTAACGATGGGATGGCCCCACCTGGACCTGCCAACCAGTCCTGTGCCCCCCACCTAGGAACTGACTCAGCACAAAAGGACAGCTTCAGTTCTCTATAATTTCATCTCTAACTCAGCCAATCAGCATGCTCCCTACCCTAGCCCCTTGCACACCAAGCTATCTTTGAAAAAACCCTAACCTATGAGCATTTGGGGAGATTGATTTGAGTAATAACTGTCTCCTCACGTCAATTGAACTCTTTCTTTACTGCAGTACCATAGTCTTGGTAAGTTGATTTTGTTTGTGCAGCAAGCAGGAAGAACCCATTGGGTGGTTACAGCTTGCATAGTTGAGCACCGTGCAGAGGAGCACCAGCTATCCCCAAGATATTCACAGCTCTGTTCAAACGTGAAGATTGGCAACTTTACACTTTTCTTTTGATGATATTCCAAAAGTCATTTGGTGGGCTTTAATATTTATGCCCAAGACAGTCACTCAGGTGAAACCTCCTTTGCAAAGATTATAACAGAAAAATAAGACCGTGAAAGAGATCTGACCTGAGTCCATTTTGCCTTTAAACTCCAAGCTGCCTTTGTTTATTCCTGGGGTAGGCCAAGCTAACTTTGGAAGGAATTTAGTTTATAGTTTAACTTTGAAACAAAGATGATTACAGCCTCTCCCCAAACAAACTCCCTCCTCGCTTGGTGTATTGGTCCATTTTCACAATGCTGTGAAGATACTACCTGAGACTGGGTAAGTTATAAACAAAAGCAGTTTAATTGACTCACAGTTCTGCATGGCTGGAGAGGCCTCAGGAAACTTACAATCATGGCAGAAGGGGAAAGCAGGCACATCGTACATGGTGGCAGGTGACAGAGTGAAAGACCCAGGGGAAACTGCCATTTATAAAACCACAAGATCTTGTGAGAACTCCCTATCACGAGAATAGCATAGAAGAAACTACCCCCATGATCCAATTACCTCCCACCAGGTCTCTCCCTCAACACCTGGGGATTACAATTCAAGATGAGATTTGGGTGGGAACTCAAAGCCTAACCATATCACTTGGGGACCAGGTTGCCTTTGTGAAACCAATTAGTGAAAAGATTAGAGATTATGGTTTAGGAGTCATGTAGTTACAGGCCACAAAATCACTAATCACCCCAGTTGCTTCTATAGATAACATCACTATCATAAAGATTGGTGTTTGAGATATTTTGCAGACTCTGTATTCTGATGGATCAGCTGCTGCCAACCAGACCAGTAAACTGGCTCATCTCATCTCATGGTCCCTACCTGGGAACCAACTCAGTGCAAGAGGACAGCTTTAACTCCCTGTGATTCCATTGCAGACCTGACCAATCAGTATTCCCCATTCCCTAGGCCCCTGCCTGCCAAACTATCTTTAAAAAATCCTAGCTTCTAAATTTTCAGGGAGCCTGAGTTGAGTAATAATAAAACCGCAATCTTCTGTTCAGCCAGCTCTGTATGAATTAAACTCTTTCTCTATAGCAATTCCCTATCTTGATAAATTCACTCTATCTAATTAGAGAGCAAGATGAACCCATCAAGCTGTTACACAGGCTTCTGCAAAAGACAATGGATTAATGCTACCAACTATTTCCTGGTAGCTCAGCCCATGAGGGCTAAAAATGTTGAAGATTTCTGTGTTGAAAATCCCCTCTTCCTATCTCACTCTCTGTTGCCTCTCTGTGGCTTCTTTTTCCTTTTATTGTCCTTGATATTTCACCAGTGTGAACTTGGTGGGGACTGTGGCCCTCAGATGATGAACCAGATCCCAGACATTACATCCCTCTAGAGTTAACACTGACCAAAGATGTCTAATTGCCAGGATGGGGATATGCCTTGGAGCTGGTTTTCTTCTACATGATTGGGTTGAGAAATTGAATGGCTCCCACAGGGCTCTAGGAATGTGGGTTTGGTTGCAAGAACTCCAAGTAGTCTGATATTATGGCGTCTTCACTGAACAAATGCATTTCCTGCACTAGTCAGGATGAAGAAATATCAATTCTTATGCAAATAAGATCAAAATATTCAATTGTGTTTTATTTTCTCTGATTGACAATCCATCTATCTTTTAGTATTTCCCTTACTAGGAAAGTTGAATGCGGAAAAATCCTAGAGCTCATTCAGGAATGGCAAATAGATATCATTTCACATGTGATCTCTAATAGATTGGTTGTGCCTGTCTAGAGAGTTATGCTGAGCAGAATTCTGACACTGCATCTACTTTTTGCATGAACAACAATAACAAATTGATTAGTAATGTCTGCCCTGGGTATAGGAGTCAGAGCAGTAGACACATTTACCACATTCACTCATTCAATCACCAAATATTGTAGGCAAGGTACTCTTCTAGGGGCTATGGCACAGTTGTAGTTGCTGAAGTTCTGTTCTAGGTACGGGGCAGTGTTCTAAGAGCTGACTGTATTTATTCCTAACTGACCCATCAATTTACAGGTCTTAATAGGTCAAATGATTCATCCAAGACCACAAAATTAGTAAGAGAGTCAACAAGAATATAGGACAGGACCCTGACTTCCTTGTCTACCTTGTGACCCTTTCACCATCACCTGGGTGAACTGTTTATGAGCAATTTTTATTCTAAAGCTGTAGTTGCAGAAAACCTTTTGACCTACTCCCATATTTTTAGTCAATGGTGGACCTTCAATGTGGGTTGTAGCTCAGGAATAAGGAGACTTTTCTTCCTTCTTGGAACCTTCCATGCAGAATCACCTGCCATTTTCAAGAATGTAACAGAGGCAACAAAGCATGTGGAAAATTCCTCTTTGTTGGCAAGACCGATGTGACATTTAGTTGAATGAGGATATTATCCGAAGGCCCTATAGGGGTTAACAGTGCCTGAGGAGAGTGGGAGCTCCATGGATCAAGGTATCACATGGTAGTTGGGTGAGTTTTTTCCATGTCTGAATTCCAGGAAATTTTCCCAGATATGGTTCTGTTGTTCAAAGTAAGCCTGTTCTGCCCAGGGCTTTTGAAAGTAGGCATGTCTAGATGGGTGGTGGAGGGGCACCTGGGGGGAGAGATCATATTTTCTCAGTAGAATTCAGGTTATTCCACCAGTTCCTGAACTCCCCACCACACACCCATACTTTGGGGAAGGGTGTGTGTGCCTCCCTGCTGGGCTTTTCATCTGAACTTCAAAGCACTGTAAAACAGACTACTCTCTTTTCCTGCTTGGTCTCCATGGAAAAATGGTGAGATCTGACCACCTCCCAGTGTCCAAACTTCCTTCTCAGAGCTTTGGAGTCCTGGATTAAGATTCCAGGAAGGGCAAAACCCAAGCCACAAGTGGGGAAGGCTTTGTTTCATGCATATGAATCATTCTTTCAAAGAAATCATAAAGAGGCTCTTTTATGTAACTGTGTCTATTTAAGGACTTTTTGAGAGGGTTTCTAGGAAGTTAAGAAAAATCCGAGATATTCCAAAACACCTCTACCCATGGGACACTGTTCTAACAAGCTCATTATCTGTCATTAGATGTAGCAGGAGTTGTTGGGGCCTGGCCCAAGTCCCCTTAGTCTATCGTGGACATCATTCACAGATAGCTCCTGTACAGGCACAATGGCTTCCTGGGCTCCCTGGACGAGAATACTCTCTGGCTGTGCTTTCTGGGAACAGACTTGAAGTGCTGGGGAATCAATATTCCAGGAGCCTTGTTCAGCCAAACAAGGGACACAGTGATCAATTCTGAGGTGTGTTCTGCACAGTCCCTAAGAGGGTCCCAGTAGGACTGAGCCCTGGTTATCTGCAATTGTAAATTTCTGATTTATGCCCCTTAATTGGCTGACCTCCTTTCCCTATCTCAATTTCCAGCTCAGTCATTGTGCATTCTGGTCACCTCCATAGAAACACTTGCAACCCAAATCCTGGTCTCAGGGTTGGTTTATGGAGGAACCTAAACTAAGACCTGTCAAGCCTCTGTGTCTTCTGCAGGGCCGAGCTGCCAAGAACTTCTTGAGGTCTGCAGCCTCCCCCTCTCTCTGTTGTTAGGTAGACAGATGTTTGCCCAGCCGGGATTTATCTTTTCCAGGGCAGGAAACATCACAATGTGAACAAAGTAAGATATTCACAACTTGATGGAGATACCAGACTGACCCAAAGAGACTGCATCATTACTAAGCCCCACACCTGCCTGGGTGGTAATAAAGAGGGAAAGCTCAGTGTCAGTGGCCATGAGATGACACAACCTGGTCATTGACATACCAGGTGGTGTCTGTGGATCAGCGTTTGAGAACATCCACATGATCTTGATGGGGGGCTAAAAGCAATGGGCTGGTTTGGGAAGACGAGGAGCTGGCAGTGCCTACTCTGTTGGGGTGGGCTGTGGGCAGAGGGAAGCTATGATCAAGAGATAGTCTCTGCTCTAGAAGAGCACAGGGTCTCTTTTCCTTGTGAAAATCAGTCTCTTTATTCCTTTTGGGTAGCTGCATAAACCATATCCTAGTAAATGCCAAATCCTCAGGCAAAATGGCCTTGTGTGCCTGGTGCAGGACATATGAACCATGTCATGGGTTTGAGCCCATATTGGACCATGGTTAAAACTGAAGCCAGCTGACCTTCCTCTTCTTCCTGTCATAGCTGAGGTTGAATCATGTGACTTATCAGACATCTTTGCCCTACTTTTAAGTGACACAACTAGGAAGTATAGTCACTCGTCCCCAGCCCAGCTGGAGGACTGAGCCACGTGTCTATAGAGTGTCGCTGACCTTTGGCCCCTGCTGCTTTTAACAAGTGTAGGGCCAGGTTCAGTTGTGTGGCATTGGCAGGGACTAGGGGGAGAAAGAAAAGGGGGAAAGAAAGAACCCTTTTGAAAGGAGTAGTCCTTATTTGAGAAATAGGAGGCATTCCTTTCTGGTGCATTTCTTTCTTCCTCACTTCCCTGCAGTGCCTTCAAAGGCCTGGCCTTCCCCGTGCTCTGTTCTTCTCTCCACTCCTTCAGGACCAGCTAAGCTGGAAACTAGTGAGCACTGGGAGGTGACCAAGTGCAAATGGGTTAACATGTTGCTAATGATAATAGCTAATACTTGTTGAGCGGCTCACTTTGTGCAGGCACTCTGCTAAGGATGGCACAAGAATTACTTTGTCCAATTATCTCAACAATCCCAGGAATTAGGCACTATAATTAGTTCTATTTTTAAGATAAGAAGCTGAGACACAAATGTTAAGTAACTTTCCCAAGATCGCACTAGTAAGGAGTCAGGCCAGTATGTTTTTAACAAATGTTAATTCAGCACCTTCTATGTGGTGTGAACCCCAAATATCAGAGAGACGTCTCAGTCAATTTAGGAAGTTTATTTTGCCAAAGTTAAGGACACGTGCCCATGGCACAGCCTCAGGAGGTCCTAATGACAGTGCCCAAGGTGCTTGGGGCACAGCTTGGTTTTATACATTTTAGGGAGACATAAGACATCAATTGATATGTGTAGGAAGTACATTGGTTCTGTCCAGAAAGGTGAGACAGCTCAAATCGGGGAGGGGGCTTCCAGGTCATAGGTAGGTAAGAGACAAATGGTTGCATTCTTTTGAGGTTCTGATTAGCCTCTCCAAAGGAGGCAGTCAGATATGCATTTATCTCGGTGAGAAGAGGGATGCCTTTGAGTTCTGTCTGTCCTTTGTCCACAAGGAAATTCCTTGTGAGGAAGGTATGCAGCTTTTTTATTTTATTTTTTTAAATTTAGTAGCTTATCTTTTTAGGAATAGAATGTGAGGTAGGTTTGCCCTAAGCAGTTCCCAGCTTGACTTTTCCCTTTGGCTTAGTGAGTTTGGGGTCCCAAGATTTATTTTCCTTTCACAGTGCAAGGCATTTATTCTAGGTGAACAAGACAGGCTCCCCCTCTAGCAAGTAAGGTCAGGTAAAAATCCAAGAGGCAAACCTAGGGCCACACTCTAAGAGAGTGATTAGTGCCATGTAGATAATTAAAGGACTGAAGTGCTTGAGCTGCTCAGTGGCCCTTTTCACCTGGGGGGGTCAGAGAAGGAAACCTTCTTAGGAAAGTTGACATTGACACTGCAGTCTTAGGCCAAGGAGCCAGCCTCTAAAGATGCTGGGGAAGAGAATTTCTGCAAACAGTTGCTACAGATGACATAGCTGAGGCAAGGACAGAAAGGAGAGGGAGAGACTCCATGAGAAGAGGGAAGGGAGACGGGGCCCTTCCAGAGAGTCTCGAGTCACATTCTTCATTTCATCAGGGCCTTTCAAAACTGAAAGGGGCCCTGTGGCTCTCCTATAGAAATTGGGAGGACAGGCAGGTAGGGCTCATGGTTAACAATGTGACTAGGACCAGGATCCCAGGGTGGGACCTGGTGCACACCCAGCCTGCTCGGGCTTGGCACTCTGACCTCATCCGGGAGGCCAGGCTGTGCTTCAGGGTAGGAGCTACCCAGAGGTGTGGTCAGAGGGCTTTGTATCAGGCCCATGTTATCTCCACTCCTGGCAGGACAAGGCCTGGGCAGCCGTCTCTGGGCTTGGTGCCAGCACCTCTCATTGAAAAACAGTGGGACTGATTGTAATGATGTTTTTCAAAGGAAACAAGGGAGAGAACGTGACGTGGGCTGAGATTACAGCTCACCACATTTCAGGCCCAGGCGAGTTCCAGTAGCAAAGGTTCGAACTCCTCCCTGAGAGTGTTTCCAGGAAACCCCAGGGTGTGAAACTATAGTGCCAGATGTTCTAGTAAAACGAAAACTTCCCAGAACAAATAATAACAATAACAGAAGGGTAAATTAATCTCATAGATATGAGAGAGAGAGTGAGCTCCAACACTGTAACTAGCAGGCATCTGAGTGGTTCTGGACAAATTCCATATGCTGCATGCCTTGTTTCTTTCTATCCTCTAACCCTTCTCCTCTCTGTGATTTATGGGACCAGCTCATCTGAACCACTGAGATACTGATCTCAAAGAGCCAAGCAACTGGCAAAAGGGGACGTACAGCCACCCACAAACAACACAGTTCACACATTAAAAAAGGTACTTCTGATGGAATGTGTAGACCACATGGCCAAGGCAAAGGTCGCCATCTAGGTCCTGAACCATAATTCTGTGCTGTGGAGGAGGGAGTATGTGGCACGCTCCGCCAGCATATCCCAAGGTGCTTGAGTGGCACAGCTCTCCCAAAGAGACAGAGAGAGGTGTGTGAGTTCCTTTGAAGAGCAAATGCCTGAGAAAAGGGGGGTACATGTGAGGGCTGAGGGCTGGGAAGAGCTGTTAAGCAAACATCATCTATGTTAGGTGCTTCAAAAGCAGATCAGGAAATTTTCATGTTCATACCAGTTCCTGTGTAAGCCTGGATTTTCCTTTATGCCTAAGTCTTAAGATGTTCTGATAAAATCATTGCAATCTGGACAGAGGTGAGGGTTTCACTGTGATGGGCTCTCCTAGTCTCCTTGTGTTTGGTGATGGGAAGAACAATGAATGTGTCACAGATTTGCATGGGATCAAGTAGGGGCTCCGTGCACAATGGTGTGTGTTGTTCCCTGAACAAAGATGTTTGGCCAAGGGGATGAAAGTGGGGCTGAAACCCCTAGCCAGCATCCTTGGCAAAGTTATTTGCTCTGGTATGGGTCTGTCAGTGCAAGGAAGGGACACGTTTTAAAAATTGATTCTTCTAGCAGGACACTGTTTCTAATTCCCACAAAGATGGTATTATATGAATTCTTTTCATGAAGAAAATACTTTTCATATCATTTTCTATGACATGAATATCTTCCTTCACTCTCTTTCTTCCTTCAGTTTTTTTAAAACATTTCCAAAATGTCTTCTGGGATGTTAATAAGTGATATGTAAAACAAGGATTCAGTGGTAAAATACACTTTAGATATGCTGGGTTAACCACAAAAAGATTTTTTTTTAATTGCAGGATTTCTCAGAGCATTTATTATATGACCTACATTATAAACTTCCCAGAGGTGGTTGCAGTGAGTAGAATTTCCCAAACATATATAACTGGGGTGATATGAAGGGTGGTTCCCCTCCAAAATTCAAGCTGAAACTTAATTCCCAATACAACAGTGTTAAAAAGTGTGGCCTTTCTGAGTTGATGAAGTCATGAAGGCTCTGCCCTCATAAGCGGGATTAGAACCCTCACAAAAGGGTTTAAGGTTGAAGGAAGTGTCCTTTTTGCCTTTCTGTCATGTGAGGACACAGCATTTGTCCCCTCCTCAGGATGCAGCAACAGAGTGCCATCTTGGAAGCAAGAGAGCAGACCTCACCAGACAGCAAATCTAACATTACCTTGAGCGTGGACTTCCCAGCCTTCAGAACTGTGAGAAATAAATTTGTATTATTTATAAATTACCCAGTCTGTGGTATTTTGTTATAGAAGCACAAACAAAATGATACAATGACTGGGGAAGCATCTTAGAGGACTTGTGTTCTGTAAATACTTATAACACTGTTTTAAATTATCGATGCTTCATTTCTTGGATTTCCAACTGGGGGAGGATTGCCCTGGGAACAAGTCATTGTTTCTTTTATCAAATGAGAGTGAGTCAGCACCAATTTCAACCAAGTGCCTTGACTTCCTAGTAGAGTCACAGCCTCCTTTGTGGAACAGATATCATGCCTTTACAAAAGCACTAAAGGAATATTTGAGGGTTCACAAAGCCTTTAGGACATGGGAGGGCTTCTCTTTCAATGGATGCTGTGGTTTAACAGCCACTGGACAGGATCTCCATCATAGGATCTTCCAAGCATCAACGACCAATATGACTCCTTGGAAACTAAGAGATTTGGACGATATCTAAGAAAGGGAATAGGAAGAGTTAGTAGAATTAAGAAAACAAAACAAAACATTTTAAGCTTACTGGCAATAAAGAACCATCCAGAAAATGTCTGATGACTTCTCTGACATGAATCTTTCAAATATGAAAACTATCTGTGACATCACCACCCCTTCCCCAACAAAAAACAAACAAGAAACCAAAAGGTCAGGATGTTCTACGCCCTTCTACTTCTTTCCCATGTACTTCACTAGAGTCACCGTAGGATTGAGGGAAGTTTATGAAGGGCTAGAGTTTCTAACCAGATCCATAGACCACAGCTCTCCTTATAGCCCTGAAGACATACAACCCAGAAGGGTAGAAAAGGCCTGACTGCCGGTTGGGTACACAAGCTGTCTGCTCCACTGACCACAGGTAGTGAGGGGGCCAGTCTGAACTCCAGCACAGAGTGGAATTTGAGAACATGCTCCGTAGCTAGTTACTGCTCCTGGAAAGCCAAATAACAACTTCTCAAGACCTCTCAGGGTTGGGAAGCTGAGAAAAGTCTTCAATGCATCCACATATTGAGGTGCTATTGGATTATTCTTCTTAAATTCAGATGGAATTGCTTATTATTTTATTTTGCTCATTCAGCTCTGTGATTCATGGAAACTGGAAGTATTCTGACCCAGAAAAACCACCAAAATTATAGCAGCTTCCACTATTTCTTACTGAAATATTCATTTTAGTTTGTTCTCTTATGGGTCTAGAACTAGTAAAAGAAAAAATTAAAGGACATCACTGTATCATAATAATCAAGTC
This sequence comes from Rhinopithecus bieti, assembly GCF_001698545.2. Taxonomy (NCBI): domain Eukaryota; kingdom Metazoa; phylum Chordata; class Mammalia; order Primates; family Cercopithecidae; genus Rhinopithecus; species Rhinopithecus bieti. Next base: position 2,605,278 of record NW_016805762.1, read on the forward strand.
CCACCAGAGAGAGGTATTTCTGCTTTTGTGGTTGGAAAAAGGAAGATTTCTTACACTGATTGGAAAAGCAGATGAATTCAAATGCAAATTATCTTGCCTGCCTGTGGGGTTAGAGGAGGTATACATTATAATGATTCAAATACCCATTTAAATGTGGCTGTATTTGTCTTCCCATATTTTTACTGACACCTATTCTCTGCGTGTTTGTAAGCCAGTAATAAAGAATTTGGTGAGTTTTAAAAGCAATTTCCCTTTTGTACACGGAGCTATCTGCATGAAAGAAGTTCTACAGATGTTTGAGAAGAATGACCATATGTTTTGGTTTGCGCAGACAGTCCTGGTTAATGCTTGCTGATTGACTAGCGATTGTTAATTATTTTTAGCTCCTCATTTCACTCCCCTAAGCATCCTGCTTGGGTGATGAATTATATGATCTCCCTACTTACAAATGGGAGAAGTGAATAGGTGGAAGAAATGCCATCATTGCCAAATTTCTAACTATAAATGGATGTTTCTCAAAGGAATGACAGGCTATCAGCTGTATCTATATCAGCTATTGTAAGAGTGTAATTAAGGACATAATGAAGATCTATTTGCAGACAACCCAAAGGGAATGATAGGAATTTTAGGACAAATGAAGGAAAACACCCTCTATGTGACGTGAGCAGATTGCAGAGAGAGAATTGGAGTTGGCTGTGATGACTGTGCAGCTATGGCTGTGCCAGAGGCTGCAGCATGGCAAAGCTCATGATCAAGTGTCTTGTAATTCTTATATTTTGTTGCCCATCAAATTCTATACATAGAAGTAATACCAAGAAAGGTCCAGGAGGGAGGAAGCAGTGGGCTGTCTATGCCACCCTGGCATTGTAGGGAATGTATTCTCTGTTGTTCCTGATTTGAAGTTCAAAATACTCTCTCAGATTCCCTCATCACCCTCACAGGCAAGCACCTTCTCTGGGAGCTGAGCAGGGCTATTTGCAGGTGACTGTACTCTGATCACCGTTCCGTTTCTTCCAGTGACTTGCCTCTGCCGTGAAAGCCACGTTAATTATAAATATACAGGCCCTACAGTCCCAAATTCACCCTGCAACTTTCAGTGTCTACCATATGTGCTGTAATGGATGGAATTCCTGTACTCATTTCTTTACAGTGAGTACTGTTAGGGTTTCTTATTAGAAGACACTGGAGGGACATTGTAGAAGAAAAAATCTCCTGGCCACTTTCCGCTGCTGCACAGTTGATGATGGGGTTGGTGTGATGACATTTGCTGGTGCTTTGTCTTAGACGTCAGCCCAGAACCCGTGGCCCTTTGGCAACCTTGTGACCTGGTCTACCTTGGGGATCACCTTCCCACAACCCTCCCAACAGAGCCCTTGTGCACTCCAGGCCTCCTACCCACAGTGGTTCCCCAGCTCCCTCTGTGAGCCCTCCACCAGCTGGCCTTACTTGCTTTCTAAAAGGACTGCTTCCTGTCTGCCTGGTGACTGTGGACCAGCTCCGGTGCAGGCAACCCAGCAAACTATTCTGCCATTTACTGGTCCGCAGTTGTACCTTCTCCACTGTGGTCTGAGCCTCAGCCTCTTCCAGGATTACTCTTTCTTGGTACTCTCTCTTAGCGCTAGTATATCTTTTAAAGTTCTTTTTATATCTTACAGTTCTCCTATCATGGCTTAATTCTTCATGGTAAACATTTCACCTTTTAAAAGAGATTTATTAAGAATTTGTTTGAACCAAAAGCTTTATTAAAAACCTAAAGTGTAATATATACTCATGCTGAAAATGCAAATAATATAGAAGGGTATACATTGAAAATTGTATACATTGAAAATTGAAGGTCTCATTCTTCTCCACTCTCCCCACTTCTGTTTTATAATCATTGCTACTTCCTAACTATAAAAATCATTTATAACTTTTAATGTACTCCTCTACAAACTTTCTATGCATCAATAAACATATGCATAGATGTTAACTTTCCTGTTATGCTTTTAACACACTTTTGAACCCTACTTTTTTCTTTAGTTAATATATATTGGGCAGCTTTCCATATCAACACATTTTACTTTTAAAATATTTGTTTATTTATTCATTTAGTTATTTATCTTTATTTTTCAAGAAATACAAGTACATACTTATATCAAATATCAAAGTGGTATAAAAAGAAAAGTAGCCCAGGCATGGTGGCTCATGCCTGTAATCCCAGTACTTTGGGAGGCTGAGGTGGGTGGATCACGAGGTCAGGAGTTCGAGACCAACCTGGCCAACATGGTGAAACCCCGTCTCTACTAAAAATACAAAAATTAGCCCGGTATGGTGGTGTGCACATGTAATCCCAGCCACTCGGGAGGCTGAGGCAGGAGAATCGCTTGAACCCAGGAGGCAGAAGTTGCAGTGAGCTGAGATTGTGCCACTGCACTCCAGCCTGGGCAACAGAGCAAGATTCTGTCTCAGGAAAAAACAAAAAAAAAAAAGTAAAAGTTTCCTGAATTACCACTATCTCTTTTAATCATTTTGGCTACTACCATAGTTTTAAAAATACACATTTATATACAGGGATACATTTATTTCTTGAGTCATCAACTTTAGACAGTATTTATTAATTTTCCCATTTAGAGAAAAGAAGTGCAGCTCGCTACCAGCACTCATTTAGTAAAACCACTGTCTTCAGGCTGAAGCAAATCTGACTGATTTTCAATGTGAAAATAAAATATCGACACTGTTCTTTGAGTTATTTCTAAATACAACCAACATCAGAATCTTCTTAATCAGAATCATCTATATCAGAAAAGTCGGAGTCATCAAATGAATCTTTAAGGGCCAACAACTGTTTGAGAATTCTAGCATTTGACATTTTCAGTGATCGAGAATTACTATATTTTGTTAATATTAATGGAAATACCACCACTAAAAGCAGAGTACTATAAATAGAGTGATGTCTTTTGTTTCCAAAGTCAATATACTAGACCAATGTGAAAATAATAATAAAATAAGATATTATTTGGCAAAGTTATCTCAGGGTAAATGCGTGGCTGCAATTCCCACCGCCGAGTATTCTCAGGGCAAATGGGAAAAGGGTTAATTCCCTAATGCGTAAAATAAGAAACGTAGGATGTCCTGGCTTTCCTCCACTTCCATCACCCTTGTTCCCTCCGAGCTTTGGTCAGTCATTATATTTTTTCATATCCTCAAGGTTTACATTTGTTAGTTCCATGTACATTTGCACAGTTGCAATCAGACTTTCTACTTTATACGTAGATTATAAAGGTTGAATTTGTGGCTCATTTCTGTAATCCCAGCACTTTGGAAGTCTGAGGCGAGAGGATTGCTTGAGCCTAGGAGTTTGAGATCAGCCTGGGCAACACAGTGAGACCCTGTCTCTACAACAACTACAAAAATTATCTGGGTGTGGTAGCACATGCCTGTGGTCCCAGCTACTGGAGAGGCTGAGGTGGGAGTTCGAGTCTGCAGTAAGCTATGATCATGTCACTGCCCTTCACCCTGGGCAATGGAGTGAGACCCTGTCTCAAAAAAAAAAAAAAAAAAAAAAAAGTTGAAACGCAATAAATGTCATTTATAATGTAATTATATAACTATTAATCCCAGTAAAACCAACTAGCAGGAATGAAGATTTAGAGAAGGAAATGACATTCTATACCAAACAAAAGAATGTCTCAAGTCAAATGTATTATTTTTTCTTTACATTGTTATTACCAACCGTGGGTTCTTGGGGTCTCAATGTAATAGAAATTGACATGAAGCCAAAAAGACTTTTCCTAGACAAGGCTTCATGGGAGCTTATGCTCAGACATAAGGGAGACAGCTCAAAAGAGAGAGAATTCCCTGACTGACTCTCCAAAAAGACATGCTATGGCTTTTTTTGATTAGGCAAAGCTCCAGAATTGACATGGGGGTGGAATATGCAGGCTGAGCCGGGCAAAGCACATGATGGGTAGGGTATGCAGGTCAGCATTATCTGGTTGCAGATGGTTATCTTGAGTAACGGGTCTCATGGGCCACCTGGTGGTCTGTCCTTTCCCAAAAAAGCTGTGAATAAATTGCTCAATCTGACTTCCAGAGGTGGGACACTGCAACCTTTGTTGTCTCCTAAGGCCAGTTCCTGGAATTTTTAATGTAAAAGGACTATTAGTGAGGTAGTGGTGTGGGCTTTGTGATCAGTGGGAATGCACGAAAGAAGCCTCTAATGGGGGTGAGCTGAAGCCAAGCCCTGTCTCTACTCTGTCTCATTGTGATCATTACTCAATTCCCCCCCCCACAATTTAGTTTATATATGAAGTGATTTTTCTGTACAGTTTTTTTTTTTCCTGGAGTTTCTAATTATCTTTGTTTTTTTGTTTTTGTTGACCAAAAAAGCGTGTCTTCAAGAGCTTCCAGTTTCTTAATCATAAATAGAACCATCTTGTTTTTGAAGACCTTCACAGAACCTGGTGATCTCTTGTTTTAATTTGGATCAATTGCTTCCTAAGTTGCTTTGTAAGACTGCGAAATTGTGCTAAATTTCCTTTTCACTGGGTTCTTCTAGTTATTTCCTTTTTTCCCAGAAAACATGTATTATTTTTTCTTGCATGATTTTTTTTTGTTGTTGTTGTTTAAGGCTATGGAGAAATGTAGCAGGAGGAGTCATAGACAAAATCCCTCAGACACTAGAATGTGGAAGGAAAGAACTTTATTCAGCTGGCAGCATCGGCAGACTCACGTCCTAGAAACCGAGCTCCCCGAATAAGTAATTCCTGTCCCTTTTAAGGGCTCTCAACTCTAAAGGGGCTGCATGAAGGTGGGGGGTTGTGATCAATTGAGCAAGCGAGGGGTACGTGACTGGGGGCTGCATACGTGCACCAGTAATCAGAACCAAACAGAACAGAACAGGGAGTTTCACAGTGCTTCCTCATACAGTGTCTAGAATCTATAGATAATACAAGTGGTGAGGTCAGGGATTGAATTTTAACTACCAGGCCTGAAATGTGGCACGGGGCTGTCTATGAATTTCACTTCTGCCAATTCTTTTAACTTCTACTTTTTTAGCAAACAAGAAATTAAGTATAAGACAATACGAGGAGTGGTCTCCTCTCTCATTCCCCACTTTGAGAGCCTCACTCTCTAGTTAGCGGGAGTTCTCACTTTCATCCTCACTACCTATGTCTTCTTTTTTTTTTTTTTTTTGAGACGGAGTCTCCCTCCTCCCTCTGTTCCCCAGGCTGGAGTGCAGTGGCGTGATCTCGGGTCACTGCAAGCTCCGCCTCCCGGGTTTACGCCATTCTTCTGCCTCAGCCTCCTGAGTAGCTGGGACTACAGGCGCCCGCCACCGCGCCCGACTAAATTTTTTTTTGTATTTTTAGTAGAGACGGGGTTTCACCATGGTCTCCATCTTCTGACCTTGTGATCCGCCCGCCTCGGCCTCCCAAAGTGCTGGGATTACAGGCGTGAGCCACCGCGCCCAGCCCTATGTCTTCCTTTTAAGACAGATCGATAGTGATTCATATAGTATACTTGTGCTGAAGCATTTTGGTGAACTAAGGTAGCAACAAAGCTTTATATCATTTGAAGGAGTACAGGTAGTAAACAAGGGAGTAGCAGGCAGGTTCCTATTACTACCATAATTCCTATTATAAGAGTTTTAAATCCTCCTATCTCTGGGAATCATTTTCCAAACGTGGCTCCAGGATCAAATCCATGCCACACTTGCATGGGCACATGCGTGAGCTTTGTTATGTCTTTAACTATGTCTTCGACTACTTGCCCTTGATCATCTATGTGTAGGCAGCAATTAGTAAGGTTAAATTTTCCACAGACTCCTCCTTCCACTGCTAGCAAGTAGTCGAGAGCCAATCTAGTTTGATAGATAGCATTTCTCATCTGAGGTTCTTGTCGGGCCAGTAAAGTCAAGGCTTGGCCGGTTTTATTAGTGATGATTTCTAAGACAGCTTGCAAACGTATGATTCGGTTGAGCATGTAAATGGGGGTCCAGTATCCCCACAAGCCATCTTGTCCCCAAGTAGCAGGCCCATAGTATTGTATAATTCTTTCAGGGGGCCATTCATCATCTTTCCAACTACCTGTGGCTATGCTTCTCCTTTTGCAGGAAGTGTAGACATGGAAGCCTAGAAGTTCGCCTGTTTTTATGGGCAGTAGGAAGAAAGATGATTTAATAGCTCTATGCCCACATATCCAGTATAATCCAGTGGGAGCCATCCAATCCCGATGGGACTCCAGGTGGGTCCACATGGTCAGCAACTTAGGAAATTTGTTAAATGGATTCTTTTCAGTGTAGTTTGAACTCCACCAAATGGCTGTTTTAGTAGTACTATTATACAGTTTCTGTCCACGACAACTGAGCCGTCCTACAGGGTGGGTAAATTCTTTTTCTTCTCTAACTATGCAATACTGCCCAATAATTGAGGCTTTTTAGGACCCAGAAGTTATCGGGATGATTCTTTTGGGCCAGGAATTCATTGGGAACTGGGTCTGTAGGCACTAATTCTCAGGCTTCCCATGGCCACTGATCGCCCATTACAGTTCCTCCACAAACAAAACATGAAGTGACGTTAAGAGACTGAGCTACATGCTGGCTATTTGCAAAACAAGTTCCTAGTTTTCCTGGAATTTCTGGTACCAGCACATTTAGTTCATCATGGAAAGTTTGAAACACTGACTGGGGAGAGCATTTTTGGACTTCTCCTCATATCAAGATACAGACTCTGGGATCAAGACTGGTCCCATCAATTCCTAGGGTTACATATTCCCCTGTTTTCCAGCGGGGATCTAGTGGGTTAGCAATTATTAGTTCTAATGGGTTGCAATTTCCACTAGTGCAAGAAGACTTACTTTTTCCTTTCTGGAGACTGACGGGGTCTTTGTCAACTTTTTTCCAAGTAGCCCAAATGATGCAAGACTAGTCGAAGCAAGCTCCACAATTTCCTAGTTCATGACATATGTACTTATTTTCTATGGTCAAATAATTACTGGAAATTATTGAATAATTTTCTGCATTGTTAGATTTCTGAAAATGCCTTTATTTTGCTCTCAAACATGATTCATATTTATCTGGACCCCTAAAGTCTAGTGTATCAGTCTGGTCCAATCAGGAGACAGAAATTACAGAGTAATTTGAAGAGGAAAAGTAATATAAAGAATTATAAACTTTAACAGAGAATTGGAGTAATGAGGAATTGTCAAGTAAGAAGGAAAGATAACTCTAAAAAATATAGGAATGACAGATACAAGGATCCATTCTACCCCTGGGCTGAGACAGAGCACCCAGAAAGAGCTCTCCTCCTCCCCTCCTCCTTTTCCCAGAGCTGAGATCCAGGTCTTGTTGGAGAGGACATAGCCATGGCTATGTAGTGCAGTGCATCTGGTGCATAGCAGGGGACTCATTGTGGTACCATGCCAGTTGGAAATTGATCTTCTAAGGTGCTATGGAAAGCTGGTCATGGGGAGGTGTCTCACCAGATGCACTGCACTACAAAACTGCTCAGAGGATGATTACAGGGGAACAGACTTCCAGTCTGCTGCTGCCAGCCCTGTACTACAGGACTTGGCTACTGGAGAAGCTTTGTAACTGCCCAACCAGTTCACTTTGCCCACTGCTTAAACAGAGCCAATTTATCAAGACAGGGGAATTGCAATAGAGAAAGAGTTTAATTCACACAGATCATGCTGTATGGGAGAACAGGGATTGGGGGTTTTTAAGGATAATTTGGTGGGTAGGGGACCAGTGAGTCAGGAGTGCTGATTTGTTGTGTCAGAGATGAAATCACAAGGAGTCGAAGCTGTCCTCTTGTGCTGAGTCAGTTCTTGAGTTGGGGCCATAAGACCAGATGAACCAGTTTATATATCTAGGGTGGTGGCAGCAGATCGATTAGGGTCTGTAAAATATCTCAAGCAGTCGTCTTAGGTTTTATAATAGTGTTGGTATCCCCAGGAGCAGAATCTTGCAGCCTCTAGCTGCATAACTCCTAAGCCATAATTTCTAATCTTGTGACTAATTTGTTAGTCCTGCAAAGACAGTCTAGTCTCCAGGCAGAAAGGGAGTTTGTTTTGCAAAAGGACTGTTAACATCTTTGTTTCAAACTATTAAATAAGTTTTTCCTAAAGTTAGTTCAGTCTACTAACAGTAGGCTGTGAACTAACAGTAGTAAGTGAACTCACATTCACTTACAGGAATGAACAAGGGTAGCTTGGAGGTTAGAAACAAGATGGAGTTGGCTGGGTCAGATCTCTCTCACTGTCATAATTTTCTCAGCTATAATTTTTGCAAAGGCAGTTTCAGCTTGGTGCTGAAGGAGCTGCCTGTGCTATAGGAGCCCACCAAGGGAGCATTCCAGAATCAGCAAGCAAATAAATCTCTTTTCCCCAGAGATGTCTCTTCAGGGCTCTCTACTGGCAGTGTTTCAGTGAAACCAGGCAAGGGAAAATACTTGCAGGATCCAGATCCATTTTCACAGAGCAAAAAAAAGGGAGAATTTGGAGTCAAGAGGCCATAAATCAATAACTGGCATGGGTAGGTACAGAATGACTCATGTCATTAGAATGTTAAAGAATTTGCTCGATTGTCTTCTGATAGCTTGTAATGAAGATGAGAAGTCTGATGCCATCTTAGTACTTCCTCATGGATGACTTGTTTTTCCCTCTCTGAGAAGGGTTGGAATTTTTATCTTTGGAGTTCTGAAATCTCATCAGAATGTGTGTAAATGTCACTTTTCCTGCAGTTCACCTGCTTGGGAGCCTGTAGACCTATCCCAATCTAAAGACTTGAGTCTTTAGCTCAGAAAATTCTTATGTTTGTTTATCCTATCATTATTTCTTCATGCAAATTTCTCTTCTCTCTCTTTTGAACCAGCTATAATCTCATTGTCTCTCTTTTGAACTCCTACTAAGCAGATGTTGGACTCCCCTGGATTGGTCTTCTTGTCTTTTTCGACTTTCTTTTCAAACTGTAACTAAGTACTCTCATTTTTCTAAGGGGTGGTTTAATTTTCCCTCTCTCTCTTCTTTTATTTCTTTTCTTCTTCCCCCGCCCCCCACTTCCCACTTCTTAGACCTTTAGAAATGCAAATATTATCTTCACCTCCCCCTCACCAGATATTCCCTACAGGGCAAGTTCATCTGTGTGCCCCGAGATAGACCTCTCCTTGAGAGTTGACAGTTGATTTGCAGACCAACACATGCTCCCACAGAACTCTCACCTCCAGGGGCTTGCCTCAGGAAGGCATGTTGAAAGCATGCCCACTTGGCCACTTTACAACTTGGAAAGCACCAACTCAACTGCCCAGTAGATAAGGGGCCCCTGCCCTTGCTCATTTTCTCCCCTACCTTATAAAAGTGTCTCCTTTCTGCTCTAAAAGTGGGGCACTAAGGCAGGACATTTGTGCCTCTTCCCCAAGCTAACTTCAGAGCAAATACACTTGCTTCATATCAGACCTTGCTCTTTTTAATTGGACTCTGCATGCAGTGAGCAACTAACCCACATTTCAATTACAAAACTTTATCTTTGTCACTTGGTTTGAAGTTCTTTGAGATTTCTTTGGCTTTGTTTTTCAGATCACCAATTCAGCCTTGGCCATGTCTATGTTAATATTCCACCTGTCTGTTGAATAATTTCATTTTGGCAATTATGTTTTAAATATCCATATACTCTTCCTTTTTTCTGATGCTTTCTTTTCATAGGAGCATTCATATTTTGTGAAAGCAAAATCCTCTTGAATCTTTCTGAGGATACTGATTTAGAATTTTTAAGTTTTCTTCTATTCCTTGAATTTTCTGGTTCCCGGGAGGATTCAGTTGTTTTATTTGGTCTTTCCCTTTCATATTTCTGGTTCCCCTCAAAAATCTAACTTCTTTGAGATTCCTTTTATTTATGAATGAAGGACTTAGGCTGACTGGTACAGAGAGCTGAAGTAGGTTTCCTCTGTAGTTTTGTAGGAAGGTTTTCCAGCAGATTCTTGAATGGCATGGCTGATTTTTGGTGTTGGGTACGTAGGTGAGTTGTGCCAGAAACCAGTCCAGTTTGATCCCCAGCTGCAGGGTATACAAATTGCGTCCTCTGATGTAAGGGGAAAGTGGTGTCCACCTCAAACCTTAATAGGACATGAACCTCAGCACATCAAAGGCTATTTTCTGAAACACTTTGAGATTTTCAATTTTATATCCCTTTTGTAGTCTCAATGTGCATGAAGGATTTATGAATTGATTAATTTGTTATCAGCTACCTATCTTGAAAATTGTTATCTCTTGTTTAGTATCTCATTTTAGAAAGCAATGTCTTCTTGAATCTTGTTTTCTCTGCCCAACTTTTCATTTTAATTTTATGAGATATTTATGAAATTTTGAGATGTTTATGAAATATACACATAGGAAAAACTCGTAGAAGTGTGTGAAAGTGTGTTCAGTCTTAACTTTGAGAATCACTGGGTTAGCTGATGGAAGTGGTTACGACTGATTCAATCATTAGCCATCTCAGGGTTTTTCAAACAATTGATGTCATTGCCTTTTCCCCACCTACACCTCCTCAAGTCACCACACAGAAGCAGCCAGAGGACAGGGGAAGGGGAGAAAACCCTGTGGGTAAGATGGGTCTTGTACCACCATCAGCTTCACCCCTAATTTACTATGTAACTCCTCTAGGTAATAACCATAATTGCTCCTATTGGCTGAGGGCTTCCTATAGGTCAGGCACTGTCCCAAATCTTCTACATGCATATTTCCAATCATTTCTCACAACAATTCCACGAGAGCAACCCCAGAATCACCCCAGGCCTACTGAGGCTCAGAGTGAATACTATGATGGTTACACAACTCTGTGAATATGTGAAAACTCACTGTATTATATACTTTAAATGGGGGAATTTTATGGTATGTGAATTGTATGTCAATAAAGCAGTTATTAAGTGGTATATTTTTCCAGTCTGAAGTGGAAGTAATTAAAATTATGAATAAGATTAAGCATCTTTTCTTATGTTTAATGGTCATTTTTTCTTTACATGTCTTCTATTCCCTCAAAAAACTTGGGTTGTTGGCCTTTTACTTACTGATTCATATGAGCTCAAGATTGGTCTACCGCATATGTTACAAATATTTTCCTATGTTGCGATTTGATTTTTTTTGCTTTATTCATGTTCTTTTTGCCCAGGAGAAAATACCAATTTTTATCGAGGTAAATTCATCAAATTTTATTTATGTATTTAGGGGTTTGCATCATGGTTATTAAGGTCTTCCTAACCCCAGCATCAGTCTCAGGGTGATTTTTTAAAAATCCATGCTTTTTTCTAGTACATTTATGGTTTCTTTTGAAAATGTTTAATGCTTTATGCATCTGGAATGGGAGTAATGTGTAGAAATCTAGCCTATTTTTTTTCCAGATGGCTGGCCAGCCGTCCCAACATAATTTAATAATTAATATATCTTAGCTTCATCCATCAGAAATGTCATGTCTACCACGTATTAAACTCCCATATGTGTTTGGTTCTACATTTATACCCTTTATTCTATTTCATTGATGTTTCTGTCAATTCCTCTATCAGTACCAAACTCTTTTATTGCTGCAGGTTTATAATCAATTTAAAACATGGTGAAGTTAGTTCTTGTTCCTTTTGCTTCTGTCTGGGAATTTTCATGGCTTATCTCTTATGCTTATTTTTTTTTTGAAAAAGGATGACTTTAGTTTAAATGATCAAGTTCCAATAAAAGTTTTGTTGGGGTTTTTATTTGATAGTATGGAATTTATACATTTAATTAGAGACTATTCCCCACATGGTTAAAGATGCTCTCCTTCCTGGTTTCCTCCAACCTTTTGATTTTCCAGCCCTGTCTCTTTTACTCTTTGATGGTTCTCAGAGTTATGTCATTGATAAGAGGACAGTATAATTTATGGTCAAACCTGGGACACCTAAGATTAAACAGGTTGCTGTTATAATGATGCTGGGACAACAGGTGTAAACGAGGACCACCCCGGGCAAACCTGGATGTATGCTCCCACCAGTCACTGGCCCCGTTCCAATGTACAATTCTTTTCCTTTGTGATCTTAACCATTGCCAAGACACCAATGACAACCCACGTGCTGATTATTCTAAAGTTTGCGTCTGACTTTTCTCTTGAGTTCCTGATGCATATTTCCAACATTATGCCAAGTATCTCACCCACATGCCCCTCAGCCACCTCAAACTCAAGTTGGATTCAGCATCTCTTCAAAGTGGGCTCCCTTCCTGTCTCTCAGTGAAGTCAGCCATCCTGTCTTTAGAGCTGGATACCTTGCCAGGACCTGGAACTCATCCATCTTCCTCGTTTCCCCTGCCGGTCTCCAAATCCTTTCAATTCTGTCACTGAAATAGCTTCTGAATCCACCCCACTTCTTATCATCGTCCTTGTCTTACTAGGGTCTCATTATTTCCTTTCTGGATCATTACAATAGCTTCCTTTCTGGTCTTCTTGCTGGAGGCTTCTCTCACTTGAGTTCAGTCTCCTATCAGAGTGAAAATGTAAATGTGATCGAGTCACTCACCTGCTTAAAGATTTGTACTGGCTCCACCTTGCCAAATTCCTTGTTATGGTGTGTAGGATCATCACAGTCTGGTTCCGGCCTCCAATTTCAGTTCTCACATCTCCTGACCCGAATGTACTCTGTTAACACTGAAAGTCACCCCATTGCCCAAATACGCCCTATCCCTTCCACAATTCTGTTTCTGCACATAAAAATGCCCTCCCTGTTCTTCTCTACCAAAACAAACCTCCTCAAAAAGATAAAACCTTGCCTTCTTTGTGAAGCTTTCCCCAATTCTCCCAGGCAGTGATCTCTCTTTCTAACACTCCTGAAACTCCTCTTCCTACCTTGCACCCACCCGTTACACTGTGACTCCACTGTCTGTTAGATGTCTCCCTCATGTACCAAACTGGCTGCACATTGAGGGCATAGACATATTTCCCCAGAACATGGTACTTGAGTGCTTGATAGATTTTTATTAAATAAACCTATAAATGATCGTGTGAATGGTTTGTGACTACCTATGTGAATTCCATCAGGTCGTCAGAAACCATTCACATTATCAAGAGCAATATCCAAAGGCCACCTTATTATAATAAATTCAAATTATTAATAGTAGGAGTTATATAGGAGGATCTACTTTAGGTCTTATTTTAGGCCCTTCAGAGATATTGTCTCTTTTAGTCTTCAAAATAGCCTGACAAGGTAGGGTTATTTATTTTTTTTCTTACCCGTTTTACTGTTAAGGAGTAAACAATACAGGTTGAAGGAGATTGAGTAACATTTTTAAAGGAGCAATAGCTAGTAAGTGGGATTGGAACCAGTTCTATTCGACCCGAGAATCAGTCTTTTCTCCCTTTCTAAGTTCACTTGGAGACAACTTTTCTCTCCCAACATTGTCAAAACTGGGACACCTGAGATTAAACAGGTTGCTATTAATAATGATTTTTTTGGATCACATCTGTTTCTCACCATCCTTGACATCTTTTTCTCTTCCCTCCTTATCTCTTTACCCAGAAGCTGGTTCAAGGGCCTACGTTCTCTGGCTCATGACCCCTAGGTTATTCCCAGCACTCTCAGGACATTGAGGGGTCACTTATTACTGCCGTCCAAGTCGAGAATGAACTGATATGAGAAGCAAATCTGCTTCTGTGTACCAATGGGGAGGGCCAGACGAGGTTCGCAGGTCTCCTGCTTTCCTCAAAAAAGCACATAATCCTTTAGCGGGGGTCCCCTGGACACACTGCTTTTTTTGTTGTTCAACACAGAGTGGGTGAGATGAATGGTGGGAAATAAGGCTGCGAAGGAAAGACCTTGTGGGAGCTGCTGCTCAGGGAGATGTTTCAGGATGAAGGAGGCTCAGGCCACAGCATTAGAGGCTGCCTGCCTGGCCTATGGGCAGAGCAGTTTCAGTTCACAATCTTATTTAAATATTATTACAATGAACAATACATGCTTATTGCAGCAAACTTAGATAATTCAGCAACCACAAGGGAAAAAATCACTCATAATCTGGTTATAACTATAAACTTTAAAACATTTTTTTCTATCCCTCCTTTTCCTCAAGGAGTGTTCTTACTGTGAATACATTTGGATATATGCATTTCATGCTATTGAACAGTCTTCCTCCATACCATTTTGCATGCGTTCATGGCAGTCAGGTAGACACTCTTCAGCCACTGTCTTGGTGTGGCCTCTTGTGGTTTAGGAATGAGGGAGCTGGGACAATTGAGGAGGCAGATGGTGGCATCAAAGTCAAATGACTGACCCAAGGCCACCTCAGAATGCTATAGCATTTGGCTTAGACCCTATAAGTTAGGACAAGAAGGAGCTTTGGAAATGACCTTGCTGGTCATCTCTTTATGTTTGAAGACACTGAACTGAAAGGAGGAGGCTCTTGCCGTAGGCCCCTGAGGCCATCACTGGCAAGTCGGACCTGGAACCCAGGAATCCTGATTCTTTGTCCAGAGCTTTTCCTGCTCTTTCACAAAACACCATCTTGCCTCTTAGAAGAGTGTGAAGGGTTTGGAGAGATTTCACTTACCATAGTGACACAGAGGTTTAGAAGGTAAGCACTGTGAGGGAAGAAAAAAGCAGAAATTATCTGGAAAAGAGAAAGACAAAGTATGAATGATCATGATCTTTATTAAAGTTTGAAGTAAGTATAATTAAAATGGGGATGGACTGTTAGGGATTCTGATAGATTATAAAGAAGAATTGGAGAGAAAGATGTATTTTTTGATTGTCAGTAAAGCAGGTTGTATAGGGTCACAGCTGACATTTACAATAGGTAACCATGGTGTTGGGAAGGTGGCTTAAAGGAGACCTTCAAGGAAAGTGATAGTATACCCTTTGAAAGTAACTTGCTCAAGGTCACAGAGCTATAATTGGCCACTCTGAGCCAGATAGAGCCTGCATGCTGTATCTCACAGGACCATCTGAAATACCTCTCAGAGCTGTCTATCTGGGAAAAGAAAAAAAGGGAACATTTATCTGTTGGTTTATTTCCCCTACGGTCAAGTGTTGCTCTGCAAAGTGTTAATTCCCCTGAGTTTCTAGGTCACTCTTATCTGAATCCATCCTTCTTGGCTAGTCCCAGGGGGGGACATGAAAAGTTTGTAGAGGAGAGGTGCTATCAGGTCATGCCTGCTTGAGCTGGTCAAAACCTAGACAGAACTGGTCACTGAGGATGGATAAGAGATGAGGCAGGGAAGATTAGGAGTTGTGTGCAAGAAATATTCTATATATTTGAACTAGAATGCAAATCTGGCTGGTTCCAGACAGGACATCCTGTGCAGCTGAGACTTCTTTTATTTCTAAAGACTTTTCAATGTATATTTCCTCCAAAGCTGATATTATTTACCCCACAGGGTAGGCAGCCGTGATTGTTCCTGTTTGAGTCACGTGATACCTCTAGAAAAATCACTGTGGCCAGGGAGGCATGTTCTATAAATTGACAGCTGCTCTCTTTAAAATCATGTTTGGAACTTAGCGAAAGGTACATTTCTCAGAAGACACAACAGTGGATGTCTCTTGTGATAGCAAATAATAACAATAGTAGTTATCAAAACCTCTGATTCAAAGGCTCATGGTGCTTTCAGTTTTACTTAAAGCTCAGTTTTCATAGGAACTCAGTGAGATAGGTAGAAAATGTTTCATACAGGAGATAAAGAAGATTGGTGCCCCTTTGGAAAAAAGCCTCTAAAATATTTGTGGGATCTCCCTGGTCTCTCCCCTCTACTAAGTGCACAGAGAAAGAACACCTTGAGTATTGCATCCAGAAGGCTAGGCAGAGTTGGTATTATTTGAAACAAATTGGAAAGGAATTTTAGAGACAAAGACTTTAGAATACTTTTAATGGCTTTATTCCACTACAGCCTTCCAACATAGATTCAATTCAGTGTTACCCAATGGATTATAAATTTGAATGAAACTCAAAGAAATCATTCCATTAAATGGACTGAGACAGTCTAGCCAAAGGATGTGGGCTTATTCCAGACTCCCCTTGCCATGGGTGGAATGGCAGAGCATGCCATTTCTGAGCTTTCTCTACCTGGCACCTTTGTTCATCACGCTTCGAACTTCTTTGGGTGGTGAGATGTGGACACTCAAAATCCTCTGGCCTGTTTTAATTGGACCTTTAATTTCATTCTTTTCCTGGTTAATTTTGCTAAATAAACCAAGGAAAGCAGGTGGCTTCATGTAGTTACTATTGTTACTATTAAAAGCTATGATTAAGACAGCTCTACACACCTAGTTTTTTATTTATTTGTTTATTTATTTATTTACTTATTTATTTTTTGTTATAACTTAAGTTCTAGGGTAGCATGATGCAATAACGTGCAGTTTGTTACATAGTGTATAGCTTGTGGCCATGTTGGTGTGCTGGCACCCATCAACTCGTCAGCAACCATCCAATTCATCCATTTATATCAGGTATAACTCCCAATGGCACATCCCTCCGTCCCCCATGATAGGCCCCCCGTGTGTGATGTTCCCCTTCCCGGAGTCCAAGTGATGCCATTGTTCAGTTCCCCAGCCCCCCCCCTTGAGTGAGAACATGGCGGTGTTTGGTTTTCTCTTCTTGTGATAGTTTACTAAGAATGAGGTTTCGCAAGCTGCATCCATGTCGCCTAACAAAGGACACAAACTCATTCCTTTTTATAGGCTGCATAGATTCCATGGTGTATATGTCCACATTTTCTTAATCCCAGTCTGTCACAGATGGACATTTGGGTTGGATTCCAAGTCTGTTTGCTATTGTGAATAGTGCCGCAGTACATACGGTGGCATGTGTCTTGTAAGTAAGAATAAATTTATATTCCTTTGGGTATATACCCAGTAGTGGGATGGCCCCTGGGTCAATATGGTACATCTAGTTCTAGATGCCTTGAGGAATGTGCCATAGCTGTTTTCCATTGATGGTTGAACTAGTTTACAATCCACCCAACAGTGAAAAGTGTTCGCTATTTCTCCACATCCTCTCCAACATCTGTTGTTTCGCCTGACTTTTTTAATGATTGCCATGTCTAAAGCCTGGTGTGAGATGGTTCTCCATTGTGGTTTTGATTTGCATTTCGCTGATGGCCAGTGAGATGAGCATTTTTTTCAATGTGCCTGTTGCTTGTAGAATGTCTTCTTTGAGAAATGTCTGTTCATATCCTTATGCCCACTTTTTGAGGGGGTTGTTGTTTTTTCTTGTATAATTTGTGTTGAGTTCTTTGTAGATTCGGATAATTAGCCCTTTGTCAGATGAGTAGATTGCAAAAATTTCTCCCTTCTGTAGGTTTGCCTGTTCAACTCTGATGGTAGTTTCTTTTGCTGTGCAGAAGCTCTTTAGTTTAATTAGATCCCATTTGTCCCAATTTTGGCTTTTGCTGGCCTGTTGGCTTTTGTGTTTTAGAGCATGAAGTCCTTGCCATGCCTATGTCCTGAATGGTAGCTACCTAAGGTTTTCTCTAAGGGTTTTATGGTATTAGGTCTAACATTTAAGTCGTAATCATCTTCGAATTAATCTTCGTATAAGGAGTAAGGAAAGGATCCAAGTTTCAGCTTTCTACTTATGGCTAGCCAATTTTCCCAGCACCATTTATTAAATAGAGGGAATCCTTTCCCCATTTCTTGTTTCTCCTCAGGTTTTGTCAAAGATCAGATGGCTGTAGATGGTAATGTATTATTTCTGAGGACTCTGTTCTGTTCCATTGGTCTATATCCTGTTTTGGTACCAGTAGCCCATGCTGTTTGGTTACTGTAGCCTTGTAGTATAGTTGAAGTCAGGTAGCGTGATGCCTCCCAGCTTTGGTTCTTTGACTTAGGATTGTCTTGGCAATGCGGGCTCTTTTTTGGTTGCCATATGAACTTTAAAGCGCGTTTTTTCAAACAATTCTGTGAAGAAACTTGTTGGTAGCTTGATGGGGGATGGCATTGAATCTATAAATAACGGGGCAGTATGGCCATTTTCACGAGATTGCTTCTTCCTATCCATGAGCATGGTATGTTCTTCCATTTGTTTGTGTTCTCTTTTATTTCACTGAGCAGTGGTTTGTAGTTCTCCTTGAAGAGGTCCTTTACATCTCTTGTAAGTTGGATTCTTAGGTATTTTATTCTCTTTGAAGCTGTTGTGAATGGGAGTTCATTCATGATTTAGCTCTCTGTTTGTCTGTTACTGGTGTATAAGAATGTTTGTGATTTTTGCACATTGATTTTCCTGCTGTGCTTTTATTACAATGTTTAATTTACAGAAAAACTTAATACCCCTTTAACTTTAGCCAATATGTTCACACACAGAATTTTTAAATGAGATTAATTTTTTAGGCCAGGCACAGTGGCTCACACCTGTAATCACAGCACTTTGGGAGGCCCAGATGGGCAGATCACTTGAGGTCAAGAGTTTGAGAACAGCCTGGCCAACATGGTGAAACCCCCTCTCTACTGAAAATACAAAAATTAGCTGGGCATGGTGGCACAAGCCTATAATCCCAGCTACTCAGGAGGCTGAGGCAGGAGAATAACAAGACTCTGTCTCAAAAAAACAAAAAACCCCAATTTTTACAACCCTTCTACAACTTGCTTAAACCTTCAGCTTTATCCTATCTAACTTAAAACAGTCCTTTAACCTTTTAATCTAGGCAAAATATTCACATTCCCATGACTTCCAATAATCTGTTACCAAAAACGCATTTCACTTTCTTTACATACCTTACATGTTAAACTGTTTCTTCAGTAGTCTCAATTACATGTTACAATGTTAACTTTTAGTGACTTTTACTTTGGTGAAAACCTTGGTAAGTTCAGGATTTTAATTATTTATAGATGTGGAACCTAGGACCCAGACAGAAATGCAGATAAGGTTTGACTCTTTCTAGCATCTAACTCCATGTGTCCCAGGACTTACCTAGCTGTAAAGCAGGCAAGTTGTACAGTTAAGAGTGATAGTGGCATTTTATGAAGCATTAAATTATGTTGTATAATTTAAAGGGAGTTAATCCCTTTCCTAAGAGGGAAAGGGGAAACTTGAGAGCTGATGGAACTGCTAGAAAAGATGTCCCATGTCCCACGATCCTGTACATGCCCAATCTTGTCACCCATAGCTGTCAGCAAAGAGTGAAAGGCAGATTAATCCAAAGAGAACAGTAGTTAACATCCCATAGTGCCAAATCTGCTCTTAGCTGAAAGGGACTTAACCAAGAAGGGCCTTGAACCCCTAAATCTTAGAAGAGACTCCAACCCTCCTAAGCGGGGCCTCTAACCCAAGGTCAGTGAAGCATCCTTGCCTTTTATTAAGAGGGGCCTCTAACACACTCTGTCTTAGGAGAGACTCTAACTCCGCGAAATTGGGCCTCTAACTCGATCCCATTCTTTACCTGGGTATATGCACCCCACTTACCCAAAGTTGGCCAATCAATGCTGCAGTCTATTTCCTTCAGGTCTGGAGTTTTCTTCAGTATTGTCCCTTCTGTGGTTCACCAGAAAGATGTTATCAGACCCCACCACTTACCCAAAGTTAGCCTTTGGGTTGGGCATTTCCACACTATAGTCCCTTTATAGTTTCCAGAAGGATGTTACAGGAAAGTGGTCCCAATCCAGACCCCAAGAGAGGGTTCTTGGATCTCACCCGAGAAAGAACTCAGTGTGAGTCCACAATGCAAAGCAAAAGCAAGTTTATTATGAAAATAGAGGAATAAAAGAATGGCTACTCCATAGAGCAGTCCTGAGGGTTGCTGGTTGCCCATTTTTATGGCTTTCCTTGATTATATGCTAAAAAACGGGGTGGATTATTCATGCATCCCCTTTTTAGAAAATACAGGATAACTTCCTGATGTTGCCATGGCATTTGTAAACTGTCACGGCACTAGTGGGAGTGTAGCAGTGAGAATGACCAGAGGTCACTCTCGTCGCCATCTTGGTTTTGGTGGGTTTTGGCCAGCTTTGCTGCAAGCTGTTTTATCAGCAAGGTCTCTATGACCTGTATCTTGTGCTGACCTCCTATCTTATCCTGTGACTTAGAATGCCTTAACCATCTGAGAATGCAGCCCAGTAGGTCTCAGCCTCATTTTACCCAGCTCCTATTCAAGATGGACTTGCTCTGATTCAAACACCTCTGACAGCTTGTCACCTACTCTTTTGACCTACCGGTTATACATCAGGGTTTCCACAACTGCCTCCTTGGTTTCAATAATTAGAGCAGCTCACAGAAATCAGGGAAACACTTACGTTTACCCATTTATTACAAAGGATATTTTAAAGGATACAGATGAACAGCCAGATGGAAGAGATGCATAGGGCAAAGCATGTGGGATGGGATTCAGAACTTCCATGCCCTCTGTGGCAGGCTACCCTCAAGGAACTTCCATGTGTTCAGTTATCTAGAAGTCCCCAACCTAGTCTTTTTGGGTTGTTATGAAGGCTTCATTATATAGGCATGATTGATTACATCACTGGACATTGGTGATCAACTTAACCTTCAACCCCCTCCCTTTCCTTGAGGTTGGTGGCGTGGAGATGCAAGTCCCAACCCTCCAATCCCATCTTGGTCTTTCCTATGACCAACTCCCATCCTGAAGGGATCTAGGGGCTGCCAGGTGCCAGTCATCTCATTAGCATACAAAAGATACTCTTATTGCACTGAAGATTCCAAGGGTTTTAGAAGCTGTGTGCCAGTATATATATGTGTATATATATATATGTATAATCTTACTATAAATCACAGTGTCACAGTACTAGGCACACCTTTCCCTATCATTAAATATTCATCTGTGAGAACATTTTTAATAATTGCATAAGTATTCTACAAAATATGTGTGGATATACCTTAGTGCAGTGCTTCTCAAATTACAATCTGCATTAGAATCACTTGGAAGCTTGTTAAAGCAGATTGCTGGAATTTTCTGATTGAGTAAACTTGAGATACTTCCTAAGGATTTGCTTTTTTTTTTTTTTTTTTGAGATGGAGTCTCACTCTGTTGCCCAGGCTGGAGTGCAGTGGCATGATCTTGGCTCATTACAACCTCCACCTCCTAGGTTCAAACGATTCTCCTTTCTCAGCCTCCCGAGTAGAGGGAATTACAGTGCACACCACCATACATGGCTAATTTTTG
Organism: Rhinopithecus bieti; assembly: GCF_001698545.2. Taxonomy (NCBI): domain Eukaryota; kingdom Metazoa; phylum Chordata; class Mammalia; order Primates; family Cercopithecidae; genus Rhinopithecus; species Rhinopithecus bieti. The sequence goes on from NW_016805762.1 coordinate 2,626,366, forward strand.
TATTTTTTGGTGTAGAGATGGGGTTTCTTCATGTTGACTAGGCTGGTCTCAAATTCCTGGCCTCACATGATCCGCCCACCTTGGCCTCCCAATGTGCTTGAATTATAGGTGTGAGCCACCTCACCTGTTCAGAATTTGCATTTCTAACAAGCTCCTGAATGCTGCTGCAGTTTTCCCTTGGGCGCCACATTTTGAAAACAACAGCTTAGTCTATTTAACCAATTTAGTGTATTTAACTATTTTTTGAATAGTTTGTTTACAAGGTGTAACTCTGCCTAGGAAACCTCTGGGCAATCAGAATTCTTATCAGTCACTGACAGGTAAGTGTGAGTGAGTTTATTAGATTAATGAGGACAATAAATCAATCTCCAAAATTCCTATATCAGATACATTTCAGGCAGCACTGTAGATCCTTGTAGCCTCACCCGTACTTTATTTTGGCCCCTGTCCTGGGGACTAGTAGAGATCAGGGAGAGGTCAGAAGAGCTTCATGCAGATGCAAGGAGCCCAGTTACAACTCACCTCAGGTCCTCATTCCTACGTCTCTGAACACCCACCCCAGAGCTTCTTTGTTGATGCCTCAGCATGGGATTCCTTGGGTATCCACTAGGCTTTCAGGTTGTACCATTCAGGGCAGTTAATGCCCCACCCCTCATGTTAGCAAACTCCACAGTGCAGCCCTCTTTGTTTCATCCTCCCTCTGTCCATCTCCCTAGAAACACACTTCCCAATAAAGTGTTCTCTTTTTTTTTGTTTTTTGAGACGGAGTCTGGCTCTGTCGCCCAGGCTGGAGTGCAGTGGCCGGATCTCAGCTCACTGCAAGCTCCGCCTCCCGGGTTTACGCCATTCTCCTGCCTCAGCCTCCCGAGTAGCTGGGACTACAGGTGCCCGCCACCTCGCCCGGCTAGTTTTTTGTATTTTTTAGTAGAGACGGGGTTTCACCGTGTTAGCCAGGATGGTCTCGATCTCCTGACCTCATGATCCGCCCGTCTTGGCCTCCCAAAGTGCTGGGATTACAGGCGTGAGCCACCGGCGCCCGGCCTAAAGCGTTCTCTTTTAAGTCTTGGTCTCAGGCTCTGCTTTCTAGGGCACTGGGTTGGTTGGTTAACCCCTTTCAGTGCAAAATGTACACGCTATGCCACTTTCTTCCATGTTTGCTTAGTGAGGGAAAGGCAGAAAGCAAGAGTTCTTAAATTGGGATAGGTGAATCAGGCTTCAGGAGGTCTGTGCACTCTCTAAAATCATACATGAAATTGTGTGTTTGCATGCATTTTTTTCTGGGAGAGTCCATTGCATTCAACAGTTCATCAAAGTAAATAACTAAGAAGAGATAGAAAAGGGAGAAGAAACAAAAGGAAAAATTTAAGATCTAAGGCAATGTTTGAGAAGGCAGATGGAAATGGGATACCACACGTAATCTGCTGAGTAGCTGGGGGTGATGGCACCAGGGAGGTGATGGTGCCAGGAAGTGATGGCACCAGGGAGGTGATGTTACCAGGAGGATAATGGGGTAACAGCAGGGAAAGGAAAAGTGTAGAAAAAAAGTAGGAAAGTATAGAAAAAAAAGTAGGGGTGGAAAGTCATGATACCCTTTTCCCACCCATCGTAAGGGTCATGGCCAACACTCCAACCAAATGCAGGTTGACAGGAGAAAAGCATAACAAATTTATTTAATTAGGATCTATGTGACACAGGAGGCTTCAGAAGGGAAGACCCAAAGGCCCGGGGAAAACTGTCTATTTTTATGCTTAGGTTCAATGAAGAATGGACAGCTGTGTAGAAATGTGATTGGACAAAAAGGGGATGATCTAATGGGAATAGACTAAGGGGGAAATCCATTAAGGCCTTTCTGTTCAGATCCTTCTTGAACTCTCTGTGTAGCATTCCTTCCTCTTTGGTATGGGACAGGACCCCTCTGAATGGGAGTCTTCAAGGGAGAAGGGAGAGAGTGATCTTTCTAGGTTTTATGGTTTGCTTTGTGAGAGGAGTTTTAGTTTCTATGGCCTGCCCTGGAGGAGAGCAATTTTGGTTTCTATGATTTGCTTTCAGAGAGAAAGAAGGGCAGGAGATGGGAGGATGGGAGGTCAGAAAGATCCAGTTTCTGAGGTTCTTCCAAACTCCTTTAGTTCAAAGTACTGCACATACCAAGGTGGTATACTTTGGGGTATTATGTTCTGAGCTCCAACAAATAGATGAAAAACATGTTTCTCTGATGTTCAGTTGGACCTAGGTCAGCAGCTGGCATTCTAGGAATGCTCAGATAGCCCATCGTGAACATCCACATTGGAACTTTCCCCTCTCTGCAATGGAAGCCTCTGTTTCCTGATTTGTCAAGGAAGGTGGTTGGTATTAGTGATTTCTAAAGAACTTTCAGCAAGAAAATAGTGGCATCTTCTGGTTCATATCCCTGTGGTTTGATTTTTGGTGGTTGCTCCCTTGGGAACACCTAGCATTCCCTGGTTCTTCCAAGAGTAGAATGAAGTGGCAGCTTTCCTGAGAGCCCAGCCCCATCCTCAGCTTGGTCTCTATCAAGCTCTCACCATCTGAAGTGTCACTCTAGAATGAAAATTACATTAATTGAATTTTGGGGGGTAGTGCTTTGGAGCAGGCAACCCAAGAGTCAAAATCTAATTTACATACTGATAAGAGTTGAAAAATGATGCCTTTTAATGAACAAAATGCCTGCAACTGGTCTGGCTTGATATTAGCATAAAAGTGTTAATCACTTTGGCATACAGTTAGAAGGTAAATTTGCCTGCAAAAATTCATTGAAATGAAGGGTTCTCTCCATTGCAGTTTATAAGTAATACTGACAGGCCTGAGAGCAGAAATCAGAGTTGGATGAAACACCAATGTTTTGACCCTGTTCTATTCATTGGTTAAATTTCATTTGGTTGGTGAGAACCCTGAAGAGTGAGGTGGGGAAATCCCCAACATCTGGGAAGTGGCACCCCATGATGGCCTTGGCTGGAAGCTCCCAGTTGAGTCTCTCTCCTCCCTTCCCTTTGAAAGGCGAGGGGTCAATAGCTCAAGGCTGGCCAGACTTTTACAAGCTTCACAGGACCTTTCAACTCAAACTATTTTCATGATACCACCTAGCTGCTTTGATTGACTTCTGCTTGCCACTAGAATTGTCAGATTGTTTTAGGCTTAGGTCTTTTTGGCCTTCTTGAGTTTTTATTGGTCCTCTATTAAGGAAGTAAGGTCATGATCAGCTCTCTCTCTGTGTGTGTGTGTGTGTGTGTGTGTGTGTGTGTGTGTGTGTTTGAAGATGACTCTGACTTTGTATATGAACATTCATGGCTGCATTATCCCTAATAGCCAAAAGTGGAAATAAACATCCATCAACAGATGAAAAGATAAACAAATAGTGGTATACCCATCCAATGGAATGTTACTCATTATTCAAGGGAATGAGGTGATGTTACAGTGTGGATGAACCTCAAAAGCAGCACACTAAATGAAAGAAGCTAGGCCCAAAGATCACGTATCTCATGTTTCATTTATGTGAAACATCCAGAATAAGTAAATCAGATTGGTGGTTGCTATGGGTTGGGGGTGGGATGGGAGTGATTGCCTAATGGATTTTCTTTTGGGGTGATTCAAAGATTTTGGAAGTTGGCATAGGCATACACAACATTGTGAATGTACTAAATACCAATGTATTGTAAACTTTGAAATGCTTAATTTTATGTTACATGAATTTTACCTCAAAAAGAAAACTTGATTATTCTTAATGCAATGTGGAGAATGGATTAGAAGGGGCAGGTTGCAAGTTTATTGCAATGACCCAAGTGTGAAATTATAATAGTTTGAACTAGGGTGGTGGCTATGGAGGCAGAGAGGAGTGGAAGATCTGAGAGACATTTGGTGGTAAGTGTTAAGGATGTACACCTGCAAAAGTAAACCCTCATATCACATGGGCTCCAATGTGGTATCAAGATGAAGGGGAAAAGGGAAATGGGGAAATTCTTTCCTGGGGTGTTCCCAGATGAATTCTTTGCTTTATGTGCCTAGAACTCCTTGATTTTGTATGTGCACGTATGGTAAAATGTGTTATATTTGCAGCCATTGTGCAGCTATGCCATTGTGGAGAATCTTAGGCTTCCTGTGGGAGAAAGTATCTGGGAGCTTGTGTATTGGCCACATTTCTATCATCACATCATATCTGAGATGCCTCCCTGGAAGTGAGGACAGCTATATCAGAAATACTGATCCAGCTCTGGGTGGGTACAACACACACACACACACACACACACACACACCCCGCATACCTGCTAGGAGGCTGACAGCATACACTTTGATGTGCACTGGCACAGATAAGTCAATACGCTTGTTGAAACCAGAGAGAAAAATCTATGTCATGTTTTTCCCAAATAGTCTTAAAGTACAAATAAAAGAAAACATTCAAACTGACCACATACATGTAATTAGACTAGGTGAATACCCTGCCTTCCTCGTTCCCTCATTGAACCTCATTCCCTCATTGAACCTCCCTAAGATTTGCTTTTGGAATAGATGTATGTATCTTTTTTTCCCACAACAGGAGAAACTTGTCTTGAGTATCTTCTGCTTTTATTATAAAAATAGTTGGATTAATGAGGCACTGACTGGCAGTGGAACAGTCTAGCAGAACCCATTAATCTGAGTGCATCACATCTGATATCATTGTTCAAAATGATATCATTTTCCCTCTTTCCCTCTTTCCCTCTTCCCTCTCCCTCTCTTATCATCTTTCTCCAAAATAAAGAATATTATTATTTTTTAAATTTAGAAAGCAAGGAAGGCCACAATGAGTGTATTTTATCATGAATTAATCTCCTTCCTGGGAGATTGAAGGCCCTCTGGGTGGGCCTTGCTGCTAATATCATCCAGAGTGTGCAATTATCTTCTAATAAGCATGGTCTCTATCATTATTGCTTAATAGCTTTATTATATTACCTAGGACTAAGGCTGTCCCAGGCCTAGTCAAAGACAGTTTAGACCATTCCTTTGGAAGGGCTGGCAGCCTGGAGCAGGATGACACCCCTGGGGCTGGAGTGTTGAATGGAGGATGTGTCTCAACCCCCCAGGCCTACTCTTGCCTGAAAGCACTTAGCAGTTGGCCCAAGGGCTGGCACTCCTCAGGGCCCTGGCCCCTGCCTTTGGTGTGCTAAAGTGTGAGTAAGTGTTAGAGTGCTCTTGACTTCAGTCTGTGTATGTATTTTTTAAAATGGTGTGAGGTGTGGTAGGGGTCACGCAATGAAGCAAACCAGAAACCAGCAGTGAAATCCAAATATATTTACAAAAAGAAAAAAAAGATATAAGAGGGATTTCTGATATACAACTTTGGAAAATTTTAGAGAAGAAAGTATATATATATATATAAATACATATATATTTATTTATTTTTATTTTTATTTTTGAGAGAGTATCTTGCTCTATCACCCAGGCTGAAGTGCAGTGGCATGAACATAACTTACTGCAGCCTTGACCTTCTGGGGTCAAGCAATACTCCTGCCTCAGCCCCCCCAATAGCTGGGACCACAGGTATGCCACCACACCTGGCAATTTTTTTTTTTTTTTAGAGATGGGGTCTCACTATGTTGCTCAGGCTGGTTTTGAATGCCTGGACTCAAATGATGCTCCCACCTCGGCACCCCAAAGTGCTGGGATTACAGGCATGAACCACCACGCCTGGCCTATTTTTTATTTTTTAATACCTAAGTTATACATGAATAAATCATAGTTATAAAAATTTTAGATGGAGCTAATTATTTGCATCCATTACCACATAGAGATTATTCTCTACTTCCTTCCCCCTCCTTTCTCATGACACCTCAAAAACTTCACTTAGAATAAAATTCTTGAGCAAAAATGAAATTGTATATTACACATGTATTGAAGAAATTTGGGCCTGGTTTGAACTTATCACAATCTGAATATTTCTTTAGAAACCAATGTTTTCCACTTTGAATAACCCGTGGCTTAAATGCTGGCATAGAATTTTATAAGACCATGAAGCTTTTGAAAGAACAATGACGTTATGAAAAATCCAATGACATGGTTCGACCGTAGAAGTGATTAAAGTTTAAGTGGAGAAAGCAATTCAATTCTTGGATCAAAAACCAATAATAGGATCCTAGCTATGAGGACTGGAGCAAACCTTTGGTGTCATTTGGTCTTGAACTCTCATTTTACAGATGAGGAAACTGAGGTCTTTCCAAGATGAAGGTTTTCTTGAAATTGACACTCCTGCTGTACCTGTATTGTCCCTGGTATTTAAAGTGGTGCCTTTTGCCAATCAGATAGAATATTTGTTTACCTTTTGATTGACTCGGCTTGGTCATCCCATTGTCCCCAATATACTCTGCTGGTTCATTCAACAAATATACCCTGAGCACCCATCATAGCCAGCCCCGTGGGGACCAAGGTGGCAAGCCCAGGTCTTTGGAAGCAAGGAGCCCACCAAATACACTAGTGATTATGTTATGTTGAGCCCTGTAATAAAGTCAGGAATACATTCTTGTTTTTATGCCTTTGTGGGTTTTTCTGCCTCTAATTCTCTTCTTACTCCTTTATATCCCTTGTATTATCTTTTATGACCTAACTATGCCTTCAGACTACAGTAGCCCACAATGATTTTTCCCCATTCCCTTTTTATGCTCATAGTTAAGGTGACAATATTTGAGAAGTTGATTGTTATCTCAGTCGCAACAGGTTAGGTTACACTGGGGAAACAAATAACCTCCAAATTTCTGTGGTTTTACATAACAAGATGTATTTCTCATTTATACTACATCTGCCATGTAGGTCAACAGGTGGCTTCTGTTTCTTGTAGTCATTTAGCAGGGTCCTGGCTGACAGACGCTCTGTCTTGACATGTGCTTCCATGATCACTGCCACGAGGAAAGGAGGCTGGAGTTGGGTTTAACTAAGTGGTTAAATATTTTCCTTGAAAAATGACAACCATCACTTCTTATTTTCTTGTCTGAAACAAGTCCCATGACCATACCTTACTTCAGGGTGGGTGAAGTACAATTTTTTCTTATATGTGGATAGAAGAGAATCTGAATATGAACATATGAATGATTACCACAACTGTATAGATCTTATTAGTCTGCTAGTATTTCAGGTATGTTTATCTAATTTTAACAAATTATAAGAATCTTAAAGGTAGGGGACCGTGTCCTCCTTTTTTTATTTTGTAAAACCATGTCCAGCAGAGGGCACAAAACCAGATCCTTAATGCATTTTTATTTGATGTTTTCGTTTGAGATTTTGTAAAATCTTGTTTAATTAAACCTAGTTTACGTTTTCTTCAGGATCTGAACTTAACTTGTAAATCAAGGAACTTCAGAGATATCTAAAGCCCTGTACTGTTTGGTGTTCCTTGCTGGCAGAGCCAAAGGAGGAGTTTCCAGGCAGGAAGCCTGAACTCACTGAGGCCTTTTCTAATTCTCACACCTGTCTAAATGTCTTCAGTGATCCTCAGTCATTTAACACCACTCCCAAACTGTCATTTGTTCAGTTTATAACAAACCAGGCAGGTTGACAACTCAATGATCAAGTATCAAGAGTACACAGACAGCTGACCTTTAGAATCCTTCTGAGATTCTTTAAAGTTTCTTTCAAGGAAGATGGTGACAAAATAAACCTTGTCCCTGTAAGTTTGCCAACATCCTCCTGAGACCCAGGTCCTGTAAATAGCTGAGTACTCATCTTTCTGAAGCTTCCATATCTTAAGCTCTTGAGTCCCATCCATCCAGACCTGTTCACAAGCACTCGGTTCCTGAGCTCTTACTTCACCTCTTGTCTGTGATGCCTCCCCAAACTGTGAGTGCTTAAGGCAGACTAAAAATTAAAATTCAGTGTTCTTTCAAGCCAATTATTTACATTTTTGTTCATTTATTTTAAGAAAAGGCTGCTTGAGGAAGAATTGTGATGCTTGATTACTGGTGGTAGCACAAAAGCTCTCCTTTCTTGCCCTAAAAAAATCAGCTCTGACTCTATATCCAGTTACCAACATAATGTGTAACAAACCAATCCAACATTGTGGTTTAAAACAATAGCCATGTAAGGGCCGGGTGTGGTAGCTCACACCTGTAATCCCAGCACTTTGGGAGGCCGAGGTGGGCAGATCAGAAGGTCAGGAGATCGAGACCATTCTGGCTAACGCAGTGAAACCCTGTCTGTAGTAAAAATACAAAAAATTAGCGGGGCGTGGTGGTGGGCACCTGTAGTCCCAGCTACTCAGGAGGCTGAGGCAGGAGAATGGCATGAACCCAGGAGGTGGAGCTTGCAGTGAGCCGAGATCATGCCACTGCACTCCAGCCTGGGTGACATAGCGAGACTCTGTCTCAAAACAACAACAACAAAAACCAAAACAGTAGCCATGTATGATTTCCCATGGGTCTATGTGTTCACCAGCCAGCTCTACTCATCTGACCAGTCTTGGCATGTCCCAGCTGGGCTCATTTATGCATCTGTTTAGCTCGTGGGTCAGATGAAGGTGAGACAGGATATTTCCCTTGACCCCTTTGCAGAACTTGTAAAGGTGTAATTTGTTCACTCAGCCTGCAGCTCTGAACCCCTCATGACAGGGGTGGAACACACAGGTGAGTAGGTGCAGGAGCTGGGGCAAATGAATGCTGGAACTGGCTGGTCGCTCCTCTCTGGTGGAAGCAGGCTCTGTGTGGGTCCTGTGGCAGCATCAAAGTGTGTTACAATGCTCTTTTAGCTCTGCTGTCTGGGAGGGGTGTCTGTGACCTCTGGAGCTTCAGAGGGCATGTGTTACAATCAGTGCTGTTTTAGCATTTGCTATCCACAAATGGCTAAGTGTTAACCAACTGAGTGGAGGGTCAGGGTGCCAGCCTTTTACACCCTGCCCTCTTGGTACCTGAATACTTGTCCGGTGTCCAGGAAGAATCAGGTCACATGAATGAATTGAAGGGTGGTATATGCAGAGGATTTTATTGAGCAGTGGAAGTGGCTGTCAGCGGGAAGGGGAGCTGGAAGGCGGATGGAGTGGGAAGATAATCTTCCCCTGGAGTTCTGCTGTCCTTGGCTGAACTCTTCTCCAAAATCCCGTCAAGCCATTCCTCTGAAGTCAAGCTGCTTTTATCTGACATCCAGCTGCTTCTTTTCTTCTCTCCTTCTCTGCTGCCCTGCTCTGCTCTCCTGCTAGTGGAACTTGGGGTTTTTATGAGTACAGGGTGGTTTTGGAAAAGCAACATTCTGATGGGAAAACAGTTCTCATTTAGGGCTGGGGATCCAGGTTTGCCAGGGACCCCACCCTTTTCTACCTAGTATTTCCCTGCCTTATGCCCATATCAAAGGCTGCCTCATTGAGGGCCACAGCTAGGATTGCTTTGATCTCCTCCATGGACCTGCCACATGCCCATGTCTCATGCCCACACATCCCTCTGGCAGACTAGCTTGCCTGGGTTCTCGTGACAGTCACAGACCAACAATGGAGGAAAGAGGAAGACTCACACATTTTGAAGAGCTTTTTATGTGTCAGATTTGCTACTGTCCCATTGGCCAAAGGAAGTCACATGGCCCAGCCCAGAGTCAGAGTGGGTGGGGCCTGCACAGTTACAGGATGAAAAGCCTGAATTTAGGGAGGCCATTAATTAGGGCTGTTCATATACTAAATCTACCAGAGGCTGCAGACATGAACATCCCACACTGACAACCAAAGCGTCCAATAATTAGGACCCACTATCTCAGAGGCATTTCTTTTGGGAGGAAATCTGTGTTCTATTGCTGCACATTTGGGAAATTACTAAGCTGTTACTGTGGATGATTGGACACCAGCTGGGAGAGGTAGGAGTGGGATCACTGGACCCTTCTTTCATGTGGGTTTGAGACTCTGGCTGCTCTGAATTGCTAGAGTAATCTCGTTGAGCAATGAGGACTTGGTCATTGTCATTATCATGGTATTGGTCATGCATTTGCAGATAGATGGTAAAACTGATGTTTTTCCTCTTGGTAGGATTTAAATTTATGAGGGAAGGGCAAGGGGTACAAGGTTTTCCATATAGTGGCTTTACTCCCTAAGGAGATGTGGTCAGTCTTGGAGAGACAATAATGTCCTCAATCACAATTCAAGAGCCACTAAAATGATGTAAGGCAAACAGATTTTTTATCAAAGGCCACAGAAACTAATTTATATACTGTGCTTTTCTGACCCTCTCTATCTTTCTAACTACAGGAGATAAATGATAAATATTACTAAAATATTACACAATTCCAGAGGGATCCCAGAACTTCTTCAACACTGCATTTGTATTATGTTGTAAAACTTCTCTTTAATTTGGCAGAAAGTGTGTTTTTTTAAAAAATAGTTTCTGGAGTCTGCAAAAAAATGCCTTGTTTGAAGTGAGTTCCCTATCTCATTCAAACTGGGACCTGCCTGTTAGCTAGGCATGCCACATTAACTGCAGCTCACATGTAGTGCCAGTGGCAACCAGGCTGTTGCTTAACAAGGATGCATAATAACTAATTGCATTTTAGGCCATTGGTTTGTCACTGTGACAGTGCCAAGTAACGGTTTCACAAGTGAAGCAATGAGTCCAATTCTGTCTCACTTATTTGCCTGAAAATCATAAAACAGTCTGCTCCCCAGGAATATGATGTTCTCAAGGATTTTGGCGTGTACTGTAGCATGTCCCGTCCACTGCCAGACTTGATTGAAATCTGTGTCTCTATTATGGATCCTTGATGTCAATCATCAATTGTCATAATCCTCAAAAGTACTTAGTCTTTTCCCACGTTCTGCATCAATAGCCTGTAGAGACAAAGGCTTCAAACCAGGAAGGCAGTGTTTAACCTTCCTAATTAATGGCTTTGGATGAAAGAACATCTCCAAGGTGCTCAGAAGAAAGAGATTCTATGGGGATTTTATGCATTGCTCTTTTGAGATGCTTTGCATGCTGGTGTATAATTTGCAAGTACATAAGGAAGTGAATGCTCAGAATATAATATTCAGAGCCCATCTATTTATGTTTGTGTTTAATAAGTTCTTTGTAAATCTCAATTTAGCAGATGTCTTCTGACTCTAAATAAAGCTCTTCATGAGGGAGTCAGTGTGGCTGTATGACAAAAGTCACATTATCATTTGAGTACAAATATTTGCAAAATAGAACAAACTGGAAAATTGAGGGAAAAATACCCACTGGAATTTGTGACTCATTAAATTCTCATGTGCATGACATATTAGGAAAAACTGTGCAGTGCTTGGTTCAAAGGATGCTTTCCCTCTTCCTTTCTTGGCTTTTGGCGCTAATAAAAACTTTATGGAATGTGTGTATCCTCTCATGCCCCACTTTTTGTATGAGAGCATATTCCTAGATGCCATTATAATGTGTGTGCGTGTTGTATTTTTTGTTGCAAAGTCCAAAAGGTACATGAAATGGTCACTGGTACACTGGCAGGCTTATTTCTAAGGGATATACGATGCCTTTGTGCCTGTAACAGCCTGCTCCTCACCCATGCTCAAGTCTTTGCCCCCAAGATGACATCTCTCCAGTCTCTATCTCCTTCCTCTCTTCTGAATTTGCTCGTTCTGACTTTTTGTCACTAAATGTCATTCTGTGACTGCATCCGTGGTGTTCAGGTTATCTTGGTTCTGGTTTTAGTCCCAGATGTTGACATTCAGATCTCTATCAGCTCCATCTTCTGTAATCTCTAAGCAGTCTTGTTTCACTTCTACATTGATCTGAGGTTTGGGGGGTCCTGGCTTCTCTGCGAGGTGAATTTAAACAGAAGGGACACCAAGATGGCATTTACAAATCTCTCCAGAGCTTCAGCTTTACAAAATTAGTTATATTCCCCCAAAATAAAACTCCCTTGCTAATCTGTTAGGGTGCGTCCACCAAAGGAAGGATCCAAATAATTCTCAATCTGATTTATGTTTTTGGCTTCTGTTACTTCTAGAACTAAGAATTCTGTAAGTTTATTACACACTGTGTAAAGTAACATTTTTACTGTCTCTAAGACATCATCCTTCAAGCCTTGATTCTGGAATGTGGGGGCTCTCGACCCCGATGACTTCATCTCGCTTTTCTTGATTTATAAGTATCCCAGCCTGGTGAACGTAGTGAAATCCTACTCCTACAGAAAATACAAAAATTAGCCAGACATAGTGGTGTGTACCTGTAGTCCTAGCTACTTGGGGGGCTGAGGTGGGAGGAACGATGGAGCCTGGGAGGCTGAGTTTGTAGTGAGCCAAGATCATGCCACTTCACTCTAGCCTGGGTGACAGAGCAAGACCCTGTCTCAAAAAAAAGTGTATGTGAGTTTCCTTCAGACTTTGAGTTTCCAGATTGAGAATTTTATTTATTATCATTAGATGACAATGTTTCTATTCATGGGTGCAGACATAACTGAGAAGACAGATGCCTAGCCAGTAATTCCTTCTGCAGGCTATTCAGAAAAGAACTGATCTTATTTATAGTTTCCATCAGCAAGAAATATCCCTGTTTGAGGTTCGTTCTCGTCATTCACTATCTTCTTATAGTAAGCCTACCACGTCTTATATCCAAGTTTCCTATCCCGTTAGGATTTTTTTCCCTTTGCCCTGAATGTTTCTACTTTCTGATATTGTATTTAAGTATCCGATGGAAGCATTATTTTCTCTCTCTCTCTTTTTTTTTTTTTTATCCAAAATGTGTTTATTGAGATGGTTTCCCACTCATCTTGATTCAAAGTGCCTTTAGTGCTGCTTCCTCCTAAAGGAACATCCTTCTGTAAGCCTTACTTTTCCTCCTGTAGGCTGGCAGAGGACAGTGGAGCAGCCAATACACAAAACTACTGTTTGTTCATGGCTAAAGACTGTGGTGATTTTATAGCATCATGGGCATTTCACACCCATGAAGTAGGAATTGGGGTTCTGCACCAGGCGTTTCTTCTTGTGTTTCCTCTTCTCCTCTTCCGGGGAGGGATGAAGGAGATCCTTTGCGAGAGGCATGTTGTCGTGTGGGTAGGTCATCACCGCCGGAAAGCAGAAGCATTATTTTCTATACTGCCAATTGGTATCTCCCATTGGCATTTTGATAGGGGGATTCCCATCTATGAATCATCCAAGTAGAGATGGAAAGTAAGGTAGTTGGGTACTAAGTTCTGGAGCTCAAAGGAGAGATCATAGGTAAAAATATAAAGTTCAGGTCATAAGCATTGGATGATACTGAAGCCATGAGAATGGATGAGGTCTCTCAAGGAGATAATGTTGAGGAATGAGAGGAGAATGTTGTTATGACTCAACTCACAATGATACCTCAATTTTACCTAGTTGATATTCTGCTCATCACCTGATTACAGTTATTTGTTTATGTCTTCACTCATACAGTACTGCATCTTATGGCACAAAATTTCTTAGCCTCTTTCAAAGATTTGATTTTTAAGTGTTGTTAGTGATTTCTTTCATGGTAATTATAACTCATTGAAGATGTTGTTCAGAAAATCTTTTCCTTTTGTCCCTGGGAGTCAGGGAAATGGTGCGTCTCCAAGAGTGACTGTCCATCTCTCTCACTCTCTGTCTTGCCTTCTCTCCTACCACCACCTCCTTCCTTGCCTAGTTGAGATGTCACAAAGAGAGTTGTATGAAAGTCACCAATACCTCAGGATTAGGAGAAGCATCTAGGCCCCAGTAGGCAAATATTTCTCAGGATCATGGTCAGCATAGCACACCTGTCCTGATTTCCACTCCACCCTCTGACCTTTTTTCTTTTCCTTTTAAAACAGGATCTTGCTGTGTTGCCCGGGCTGGAGTGCAGTGGCTATTCACAGGTGTGATCATAAGTACACTGTAGCTCTGAACTCCTGGGCTCAAGTGATTATCCTGTCTTAGCCCCTTCGGTAGCTGGGACTACTGTGCCTGGTTTCTCCTTAGGTTTTAGTCATTGCTATGTCTGTGAGTCTCCATCTTCAGCTCCTAGTTTCAGTCATTGTTTCCATCTTCTTAGGGTCAATAAACAGTGTCTATGTAGATGAACTATGTTTCTCAAAGTTTTCTCTGCTACTCATTTCCCACCATCACATCTTTCAGCTGAGTCAAAAGTCCAGGGAAAGTTGGACAAGTTACCCCTCACATGCTAAAATGATGAATGAAATTGGGAAAACTCTATTTAAGGGCACAATGTGACCTATGTGATAAGCTTATGATACGGCCATGAGAAAACAGTTTCTCTATGTCTCCCAGTAGAGGGTCAGTTTGTGTGAGAGAGAAATGGGCAAATACTCTTGGAGAGGAGTAGCCATCGAGAGATTGCCAGGGAGGGGAAAAAAGTTTTTGGGATGTCATTTTCAAATACATGCAGTTATCAAGAAAGAACCGTAAGTCAACCAACCTCAAATGCAATATGAGAAATAACTCTACTGGGAGTTGAGAGTTGGGAGCTTCTTCCTCAAGAAGGAACATGTGCGATCTGTATGTTCCAGTCTAGCAGCTTCTGCAAACTGGAAGAGTTGTTCTTCGCCCTACTCAGTTAGGGATGGAGCTTGATGTCACGCTGAGATCCCTAAGAACATGCAGAACTTCCTGAGCATGAGCAGTGTGGTACCTTGGAGTACACACTCTGATAGCTTTGAAGCCAGTGGAGGATATCCAGCTGTTTTTAGGGTTGTCCTGATGTGGGATGTGTTTAATCTTGGGTTGCATGTTTATGTTCATAACTCTGCAGACTGCTTGTGACTCCTAATTGTGTGCATGCCATCGCGGGCGTGCCTCTGGAGGCATTCTCATAAGATTAGGGAAATGTCTTGATGACTCTAAGAGATTTGACAGGGTTTGTGGGTCAAAAGATTTGATAGTATGATGGATTCCTGCTCTATTCCTTTACTGTAAGTTAAGAGTATATTCTGGTCTATTTCTAGGATGTTGCCAGTATATAGTGTGTGTGTGTGTGTGTGTGTACATGTGTGTGTGTATTTTTTATGATAAAATAAGAATGCTTACTTTCGATTTGGTAGAAAAATCCACCCAGCTCTCCAAATAAAGTAACTCCAAATCCACTTAGTAAAAACATATTATTATTAGAGCTTAACTGCAAACTGGAGGGCGAGGGACAAAAAGAAATCTCTGGAGTCAGCAGGATTGCCCAGGAAGCTTGCATTCATTGCCAGTATCCACTCTCTCTGATTCCTGTAGCCATGTGTCCTGGCGCTGTGTTCTTAGCCTCTGTCAGTTCCTTTTTGCTGTGCCCCTCCTCAGCTATGGATACTGAAGCCTTCATCCTGCAGGGTTAGAACTGTCCAGTGATTGAGCATAGCTTTGCCTTCTATCAGTGTGAATGTCCACTGTAGGTGATGCCTGGATTTAATCTGCAACCTGAAGGGATAATCCTTTGTTTATCGAAAGGACACCAGATATCCAGAAAGCTGTAGCCTTTCCCCCCCCCATCATCACCATGTGGACCCTGTCTGCATGAGGAAATTTCCGTCCCAGTTTTGAGTTTGTCCACCATAGTGGTCTCAGCACTCCTCAAAGCCAAGCCAGCCCACACCACCAACATATTTAAAATAGTATGTTCTCACTCTCATCAGTCTTGTATTGCTGTTGCTTTTATTAGTTGAGTATGCTACAGGCTAAACTATGGTCTCTAAGGTTCCACGAACAATTTGAGGTCAAGAGAAAATAACTGTGACAGTATTATGTTATTAATAACATAAAATCAATTCACTCATTAATTGCATGAAACCAAATACACAGTGGGGCAGCAATGATTACAGATTTTCTTCGACGTGGTTCCGCTCCTCAACCAGTTCCCTTTAGAGGCACGCTGGGCTTGTTGGCCCACTGCCCTCATGATAGCATGATGGCAAGGGAGTAATAGGACAGAAATAGCTGAGTGTCTCTGGGCTGGATCTTCACACAGTCTTTAATCTGGTGAGTCATGTTGTAGGCATGGTAACCTAATTATTTCCTGGACAGAATTAACTACACATGTATATTCACCTTCTCTACCTGCTGTCAAAGATCACATCTTTCTCCAGGGCCTTGATGCTACTTTTATATCCATTCTCTCCTGCATCACCAGTTTCTCCTTCTGAGCTGGTGATTTCCAACAGCATACAAATAGGTTCTAAGATCTCCCATGTTAAAAAAACTTTCTCTTGACTCCACTTCTCAGCTCCCCTAAATAGAGAAACTTTTGGAATGCATTATCTATACTCACTGCCTCCATTTTTTTATCTCTCATTCATACTTTAACTTCAGTCAAGTTTCTACCCAGCACTCCCACTTAAATGGTTTTCCTCTCCACTGGAACCATTCTCCTTAACAGTAGGTACCAATGGCTTCCATGCTGTCCATCTAAACGGCTGTTATCTGGCCTCATTAGATTTGACCTTTAAGCAGCATCAACCACTCCAGTTGTTGGCTGGTTGACCCTTTCCTCCATTTACTATCACTTTCATCTCATGGTTTCCCAAAAACACTGAGCTCTGCTGGTTTTCCACTGATATCATCAATGGATATGGTTTGGTTCTGTCTCCACCCAAAATCTCATCTTGAATTGTAGTCCCCATAATCCCCATAATCCCTATGTATCAAGGGCAGGACCAAGGGTGAAGGTAATTGGATCATGGGTACAGTTCCCCTCATGCTGTTCTTGTGACAGTGAGTGAGTCTCACAAGATCCGATGGTTTTATAAGCATCTGGCATTTCCCCTGCTTGCACTTCTCCTTCCTGCTGTCCTGTGAAGAATGTACCTTTCTTCCCCTTCCACCATTATTGTAAGTTTCCCAAGCCCTTCCCAGCCATGTGGAACTGTGAGTCAATTAAACCTCTTTCCTTTATAAATTACCCAGTCTCAGGTATTTCCTTTTAGCAATGTGAGAACAAATTAATATAGCAACTGCTCCTTTTCAGCCTCTTTTGCTGGTTTTTCCTTCTCTACCTGATTTCCAAATGTTGTCATATCTTAGAATTCAATCTTGAGCTCTTTTCCTTTTCCATCCACTCTCTCCCCCTAAGGTTTTAGTGTAACATCTCCTGGTTAAGTCTAACTCGGACCTACTCCACTTAGCTTCTTACCTATCCAGTCCGCTATCAATATTTCTCATTTGAATGTCCACATGACTTCTGAAATTTAATGTGTTACAAATGGAGGGGTTTCTTTCTCTCACAAACTTAGTCTTCCTATTAACCTTTCCAATAAATGGCATTACCAAACTCTCAGTTGCTCAGGCCAAAAGTCTAAACATTATACTTGACTTTTCCCATTCCTTTAACCCCTCCCACATTCATTCCATCAGAATTCATGTTGGTTCTACCTCAAAAATAGATTTAAAATCTGTCTAGTTCTCCCCATCTTCACCACTGCCATGTAGGTGCAACTGGCATTATTGTGTTTAGTCTTGCTCCCTTTCAACCCATGTTCTGTTTAACAAAATTAGTTTTGTTTTTTTTTTTCTCTTTCATTTGATGCAGAGTCTTGCTCTGTTGCCCAGGCTGAAGTGCAGTGGCAGGATAATGGCTCACTGCAGGCTCCACCTCCTAGGCTCAAGCAATCCTTCCAACTCAGCCTCTCAAGTTGTCAAGACTACAGACGTGTGCCACCATACCCAGAATATTTTTTATTTTTTGTAGAGATGGGTTCTTGCCATGTTGCCCAGGCTGGTCTCAAACTGCTGGGCTCAAGTGATCCTCCTTCCTCAGACTCCCAAAGTACTGGGATTACAGGTGGTTTTTTCAAATAACAAACTAGATATGTCACTCTCCTGCTTAACAGTCTTTAATAACTCCCTATTTCTCTTACAAAAAATTTTGAACTCAACTTTGACCTATAAGTTATGTCTGATTTGTCTGCTGCACTTCTCAGACATATTTTATATCATGCTTCCCTCTCATTCACTGCTTCCTAACCACACTGGCCTTGCTGTTACTCAAATGCACCGTTGCCTTAAGGCATTCTCATTCACCGTGTCCGTATCCAATTCATTCGTTTTCACACAGCCATCTTATTCTCATCCATCAGGGCTCAGCCCAAATATTACCTTTGTTGAGGACCTCTTCTGACCATTCCTTCTAAAGTGGTTCCCCCATCTTACCCTCTATTGCCCCACCTGGTTGTTTCTTCCTAATGCCTATTATAATATGTAAATATCTTATTTGTTTAGCTAGTGGCTTATTATTTGTCCTTCTCCTTTATTGGATTACAAGCTTTATGAGCAGGGGTTTTATCTGTCTTGTACAACTATGCCTGCCACATAGTTGGTACTCTGCAAATATTTGTTGAATAGATGAATGAAGGAGTAAATGAATGAGTGAATGTCTCTGGAAATGGTATTATTCTAGAGCCTCTTCAACATCATTTTACTTTTACTTTGCTTGAGGATTCTTCTCCCATGTCTGCTACTGATTTCCCAAACAAGAAAAAGTAAAGTTTTAAGTGCCCAAGTATTCCAGTTTGTATAAAGTTTGTAAGCACTATATTTAGAAGAGGTTGGCAAACATAAGCTCTCAAGTTCAATTAAATTCTGGCATGGTAAAAGTACTAATGGAGACAGTGAGCTCTGGCTGATATCCGGACAGGGAGTTTCTGACCATTTGTATCATAGATGTCTATCAAACAGGCAGTTCTTGGAGAATAAGACATAGCAAATACAATTTAGTACATTGAGGGAGACTGACTTTTTTAGCCGAGCTGGCTTAGTCCCTTTATTATGAAGAATATTGATCATAAGATCCAATTTGATTTGGCCAGTCATGTTATCAAGGAGTAGCCTTGCAAAAGTCTCTAGACTGGTAATCTTACTTATGATAAATTAGATCTCCGCCAAGAAATTCTCTAAGGTATACAAGTACTGCACCAACTAAAGATTGTGATCTGCATCTTAGCCCGAGGCCTATAAATATAACTCAGTCAAATTCATGTCCACATTTTCATGATGTATGCAAATCTGCATTTTGATTCAGATGCTAATAGCATGTCTTTTTAATACAATTCGCAGACTCAAAGAATTTGGTCAAAATGATCCTACCAATTTAATGTTCTTCTGTTTTTTAAAATTATTTCTTAAGTTAATATACCAAAAATGGACTTTGTTGTATGTATAATTTTCTATAAATTTTAGTACATGTAAAAATTTATGAAACTACCTCTGCAATTAGGGTATAGAACAGTTGCACCACCAAAAGACACTGTTGTGCTACTCCCTTTTAGTCACACCCTACACTATACCACTCCAACCCCAACAACCACTGATCCATCACTGTAATTTTTTTCTTTTTGAGGTTATTACATAAATGTAATGATACAGAAGAGAGCCTTTTGATACTGGCTTCTTTCACTTGCATAAATGCTGTTAAGATTCACCCAATTTGCTGCATGCCTCAGTAGACTGTTCCTTCTTATTGTGAAGTAGTATTTCATTGTATAGCTGCATCACAATTTGTTTATCCCTTTACCCAATGAGGGACAGTTAGATTGTTTCCAGTTTTAGGTGGTTAAGACTAGAGTTGATATATACATTTATATATAGGTTTTTGTGTGAATGTATATTTCATTACACTATGGTAAACATCTAGGAGTGGGATTGCTGGATCATATGGTAAGTGTATGTTTAACTTTATAAGAAACTGCCAAAATGCTTTTCATAAAAGCTGTACTGTTTGGCATTCTCACAGCAATGTATGAGAGCTTTAGCTGACCCACATGCTTGCAGCACTTACTAAATCAGACTTTGTCAACTTCTTAACTTTTGCTCTGTGACAGACACTTTTAAGACACTGAAAAGACTAGCTGTAGACTTGGAAAAAAATATTTGTAAGTCACGTATCTGACAAAAGACGCTGGAATATATAAAGAACTCTCAAAACTCAAAAAATTAAGAACACAGTTTAAAAATTGGCAAAAGACTTAAACAGATATTCACTAACAATGATATGTAGGCCAGGCACAGTGGATAACGCCTGTAATTCCAGCACTTTGGGAGGGATTATATTTATATTTACCGTTATAAATATGGTCACTATTTTTAATTTTATTCATCCTAATATGCATGTAGTGACATCTAATTGTGGTTTTAATTAGCATTTCTGTGATGGCTAATGATACTGAACATCTTTTCATTGATATCTATGTATCATTGGGTTTGGTTTTTTTTTTTTTTTTTTTTTTGAATCTCACTGTGTTGCCCAGGCTGGAGTAAGAGGTGTGATCTCAGCTCACTGCAACCTTTGCCTCTGGGGTTCAAGCAATTTTTATGCTTCAGCCTCCTGAGTAGCTGGGATTATGGTGCGTGCCACCACACCTGGCTAATTTTTGTATTTTTAGTAGCGATGAGGTTTCACCATGTTGAACAGGCTGGTCTTGAACTCCCGGACTCAAGAGATCTGCCCACATCAGCCTCCCAAAGTGCTGGGATTACAGGCTTGAGCCACCGCGCCCGGCCGTCTTTTGCCAATTTTTAAATTGGGTTCTTCATTTTTTGAGTTTTGAGAGTTCTTTATATATTCAGGAGTCTTTTGTCAGATATGTGACTTACCAATATTTTTTCCAAGTCTGTAGCTAGTCTTTTCAGTCTCTTAAAAGTGTCTGTCACAGAGCAAAAGGTAATAATTTGATAAAGTCTGATTTATTAACTTTTCTATGGATTGTGTGTTTGGTTCATGTCTAGGAACTCGTTGCCTAACTCCAGGTCACAAAAGTTTTCTCCTAAAAGTTTTAGATTTCTATTTTCACCTTTTAACCTATGATACATTTTGAGTTAATTTTTGTGTAAGTTATGAGGCCTAGATTGAGGTTTCATATTTTGCATAAGGATGTTCCAACACCACTTGTCAAAAAGACTATCCTTTCTCCATTGAATTACTTTGACCTTTGTTAAAAATTGGCTATACTTGTATGGCTTATTTATGGATCCTCCGTTTTGTTCCATTGATCTGTATATCTATTTTTGACCAACATCATTTTTTTGATTACTGTAGGTTTTAGTAATCCTAAATTTAGGGAGTGTAGTTCTTTATTCTTATTTTTAAAAATTGTTTTGGCTATTCTAGTTGCTTGTCTTTCTGTATAAATTTGAGAATTGGCTTTTATATGCAAAAATCCTGTTGAGATTTTGATAGAAATGGTATTAAATCTCTAGATTAATTTGGATAGAATTATCATTTTTTACTTTGTTGACTCTTCTAATTCACAAACATGGTATATTTGTCTGCTTGGGCTGCTGTTATGAAATACCATTGACTGAGTGGTTTAACAGCAGGAATTTATTTTCTTACAGTTCTGGAGACTAGGTGTCCACGATCAAGGTGGCAGTAGGGTTGGTGTCTGGTGAGGGGTCTCCCCTTGGGTTGTAGATGGCCACTTTCTCATTGGGTCCTTATATGATCTCTTTCTTGTGTATGTGTGGAAAGAGAGAGAGAGTGGGCTTGCTGGTGTCTCTTCTTATAAGGCCACTAATCCTATTGGATCAAGGCCCCACTCTTACGACCTTATTTAACTTTGTTTCCTTAGAGCCCCTCATCTCCACAAATAGAATCCCTTAAGGAATTAGGGCTTCAGCATATAATTTGTGGTGGGGGTGTACAGAAACATTCAGTTCTTAACACCCTGTATGTTTCTTCATTTACTTAGGTTTTCTTTAATTTCTTTCATTAGTGCTTTGCTTTCATCATACTTTATATATATTTTGCTAGATTTATAGCTAAATATTTTCTCTTTGGAACTATTGCAAATGACACTGTGTTTTTTAAATTTTAGTTTTTTTAAATTTTTCTTTAACTTTTGTTTTCTTTAACTTTTATTTTCGGCTTAGGGGTACATGTGCAGGTTTGTTATATAGGTAAATTTGTGTCACAGTGGTTTGGTGTACAAATTATTTTGTCACCCATATACTAAACATAGTACTCGGGATATGGTTTGGCTGTGTCCCCACCCAAATCTCATCTTGAATTGTAGCTTCCACAATTCCCACGTGTTCTGGGAGGGGCCCAGTGGGAGATAATTGAGTCATGGCGGTGGTCTTTCCTGTGCTGTTCTCATGATAGTGAATAAGTCTCACAAGATCTGATGGTTTTATAAAGGGGAGTTTCCCTGCACAAGTTCTGCTGTTCTCTCTTGTCTGCCACCATGTAAGACGTGCCTTTTGCCTTCTGCCACAATTGCAAGGTCTCCCCAGCCGTGTGGAACTTGAGTCCATTAAGCTTTGTTTTCTTTATATTTACACAGTCTTGGGTATGTTTTTATCAGCAGTGTGAAAATGGACTAATACAACTTAGTAGTTATTTCTTATGCTCTTCTTCATCCTCCCACCCTCTAACTACAAGTAGGCCCCTGTGTCTATTGTTTCTTTTTTTGTGTCCATGTGTTCTCGTTATTTAGCTCCCACTTACAAGTGAGAATGCATGATATTTGGTTTTCTGTTCCTGCATTAGTTTGCTAAGGATAATGGCCTGCAGCTCCACTGATGTTCCTTTAAAGGATATGATCTCATTCCTTTTTATGACTGCATAGTATTCCATGGTGTATATGTATGATATTTTCTTTATCCAGTCTGTCATTGATGAGCATTTATGTTGATTCCATGTCTTTGCTATTGTGAATAGTGCTGCAAATTTGAATGCAAACATTTGAGTGCACATGTCTTTATGGCAGAATGATTTATATTCCTTTCAGTATATACTCAATAATGGGATTGCTGGACTAAATGGTGATCCCGTTTCAAGTTCTTTGAGGAATCACCATACAGCTTTCTACAATGATTGAATTAATTTATACTCCTGCCAACAGTGTATAAATGTTCCCTTTTCTCCACAACCTTACTAACATCTGTTATTTTTTGGCTTTTTAATGATAGCCATTCTGCTTGGAGAGAGATGACATCTCATTGTGGTTTTGATTTGCATTTCTCTAATGGTTACTGAAATTAAGCATTTTTTTCATATGCTTGTTGGCTGTGTGTATGTTGTCTTTTGAAAAGTGTCTGTTAAAGTCCTTTGTCCACTTTTTAGCAGGGTTGTTTTTTGCTTGTAAATTTTATTAAGTTCCTTATAGATGCTGGATATTAGGGCTTTGTCAGATGTACAGTCAGGTGCACAGATGTATAGGGAAATATTTTTTCCCATTCTGTAGATTGTCTGTTTACTCTGTTGACAGTTTGTTTTTTTATTTTTTTAATTAAAAAAAATTTTTTTTGCTACACAAATGCTATTTAGTTTGGTTAGATCCCATTTATCAATTTTTGCTTTTATTGTAATTGGTTTTGGTGTGTTTGTCATAAAATCTTTGCCTGTTCTTCTGTCCCGAATGGTACTTCCTAGGTTATGTTCCAGGGTTTTTATAGTTTTACCTTTAAGTTTTTAATTCATGTTGAGTTGATTTTTGTGTATGGTATATAGTATAAGGAAGGGGTCCAGCTTCACTATTCTCCACATGGCTAGCCAGTTATCTCAGAACCATTTATTGAATAGGGAGTCCTTTGCCTATTGCTTGTTTTTGTTAGCTTTGCTGAGGATCAGATGGTTGTAGGTGTGCAGCATTATTTCTGGGATCCCTATTCTGTTCCATTGGTCTATGTATCTGTTCTTCTTCCAGTACCATACTGTTTTGATTGGTTACTATAGCCCTGTAGTATAGTCTGAAGTTGGGTAGAAAGATGCCTCCAGCTTTGTTCTTTTGGCTCAGGATTGCCTTGGCTATTTGGGCTTTTTGTTTCCATCTAAATTTTAAAATAAATTTTTCTAGTTCTGTGAAGAAAGTCATTGGTAGTTTGATAGGAATAGCACTGAATCTGTAAATTGCTCTGGGCAATATGGACATTTTAATGATATTGATTCTTCCTATCCATGAGCATGGAATGTTTTTCCATTTGTTTGTGTCATCTCTGATTTCTTTGAGCAGTGGTTTGTAATTCTCATTGTAGAGATCTTTCACCCCCTGGTAGCTATATTCCTAGACATTTTATTCTTTTTGTGGCAATTGTGAACCTGGGATTGTGTTCCTGATTCACATTTTGGCTTGGATGTTGTTGGCGTATAGGAATGCTACTCATTTTTGTACATTGATTTTGCATCCTTAAGCTTTACTGAAGTTGTTTATCAGCTTAAGTAGCTCTTGGGCAGAAGCAATGGGATTTTTCTAGATATAGAATCATATCATCTACAAACAGGGATAGTTTTACTTCCTGTCTTCCCATTTGGATGACTTTTATTTCTTTCTCTTGCCTTATTGCCTTGGCCAGGGTTTCCAATACTATGTTGAATAGGAGTGGTGAGACAGGGTATCCTTGTCTTGTGCTATTTTCCAAGGGGGAACGTTTCCAGCTTTTGCCCATTCAGTATGATGTTGGCTGTGGGTTTTTCATAGATGGCTCTTATTATTTCAAAGTATGTTTCTTCAATGCCTAGTTTACTGAGGATTTTAAACTTTAAGGGACGTTGAATTTTACCAAAAGACTTTCCCATATCTATTGAGATAATCATGTGGTTTTAGTCTTTAGCTCCATTCATGTGATGAATCACATTTATTGATTTGCATATGTTGAACCAACCTTGCATCCCAGGACTAAAGGTTACTTGATTGTGGTGGATTAGCTTTTTGATGTGCCACTGGATCCATATTGCTAGCATTTTGTTGAGGATTTTTTCATCTATGTTCATCAAGGATATTCACCTGAAGTTTTCTTTATTTTGTTGTGTCTCTGCCAGATTTTGGTGTCAGGAACATGCTGGCCTCGCATTTTTTTGGAATAGTTTCAGTAGGAATGGTAACAGCTCTTCTTAATACATCTTCTTCCTAGAATTTGGCTGTGAATCCACCTGGTCTTGGGCTGTTTTTTTTTTGTTGTTGTTGTTGGCAGGCTCTTTATTACTGATTCAGTTTCAGAGCTCATTATTGGTATGTTCAGGGATTCAGTTTCTTCCTGGTTTAGTCTTGGTAGGATGTATGGGTCCAGAAATTTTTCCTTTTCTTCTAGATTTTCTAATTTTGTGCATAGAGGTGTTCACAGGGTCTTTGATATTTTTTGTATTTCTGTGAGGTCAGTGGTAATGTCCCCTTTGTCATTTGTAATTGTGTTTATTTGGATTTTCTCTTTTTTTCTTTATTAGTCTAGCAGTCTATTTTATTATTTTTTTCAAAGAACCAACTCCTGGATTCATTTATCTTTCATATGGTTTTTCATATCTCAATTTCCTTCAATTCGGCTCTGGTTTTGGTTATTTCTTGTCTTCTGCTAGCTTTGGTATTGGTTTGCTCTTCTCTAATTCTTCTAGCTAGACTTTAGGTTGTTAATTTGAGATCTTGCTAACTTTTTGATGTGGGTGTTTAGTGCTATAACTTTTCCTCTTAACACTGCGTTAGCTGTGTACCAGAGATTCTGGTATATTGTATCTTTGATGTCACTAGTTTTGAGGAACTACTTTATTTCTTCTCCAATTTTATTATTTACCCAAAAGTTATTCAGGAGAAAGTTGTTTAATTTCCATGTAATTATATGGCTGTGAGCAATTTTCTAAGTATTGATTTCTATTTTTTAATTGCATTCTGCTCTGAGATTGTAGTTGGTATGACTTTTTTTAATTGCTAAGAACTGTTTTATGTCTGATTGTGTGGTCAATTTTAGAGTATACGCCATGTGGCAATGAGAAGAATGTATATTCTGTTGTTTCTAGGTGGAGAGTTCTGTAGATATCTACTAGGTTCATTTAGTTAAGTGTTAAGTTCAGGTTCTGAATATCTTTGCTAATTTTCTGCCTGGAGGATCTGTCTAATCTTGTCAGTGGAGTGTTGAAGTCTCCCACCATTATTGTGTGGGAATCTAAATCTCTTCATAGGTCTCTAAGAACTTGCTTTATGAATCTGGGTGCTCCTGTGTTGGGTACATATATACTTAGGACAGTAGTTTTTCTTGTTGAATTGAGCCCTTTACCATTATGTAATTTCCTTCTTTGTCTTTTTTGATCATTGTTGGTTTAAAGTCTATTTTGTCTGAAATTAGGATTGCAATCCTTGCTACTTTCTATTTTCCATTTGCTTGGTAGATTTTTCTCCATCTCTTTATTTTGAGCCTATGGGTGTCATTGCATGTGAGATGGGTGTCTTGAAGACAGCATGCCACTGGATCTTGCTTCTTTAACCAGCTTGCCACTCTGTGCCTTTTATTTGGGGGCATTTAGCCCATTTACATTCAAAGTTAGTATTGGTATGTATGGATTTGATCCTGCCATCATGTTGTTAATTGGTTATTATGCAGACTTGGTTGTGTGGTTTCTTCATAGTGTCACTGGTCTGTGTACTTAAATGTGTTTTGTGGTAGGTGGTAATGGTCTTTCCTTTCTATATTTAGTGCTCCTTTTAGGAGCTCTTGTAAGACAGGTCTGGTGGTAACAAATTCCCTCAGCATTTGCTTGCCTGAAAAGGATCTTATTTCTCCTTAACTTATAAAGCTTAGTTTGACTGGATTTGAAATTTTTGGTTAGACATTTTTTTTCTTTGAGAATGTTGATGAGGTTTCATTTGTAGCTGACCTGCCCTTTCTCTCTAGCAGTTTTTAACATTTTTTCCATCATTTCAACCTTGGAGAATCTGATGATTATGTGTCTGGAAGTGGTTTAATTGGCTTATGATTCTGCAGGCTATATAGGCTTCTGTTTCTGGGGAGGCCTCAGGAAACTTACAATCATAGTGGAAGGTGAAGGGGAAGTTGGCACATCTTATATGGCTGGAACAGAGGAAGGGAACAAAGGGAGACATGCTACACCCTTTTTTTTTTTTTTGAGACGGAGTCTCGCTCTGTCGCCAGGGCTGGAGTGCAGTGGCCAGATCGCTACACACTTTTCAACAACCAGATCTTGTGATAACTCACTCACTATCTGGAGAACAGAAAAGGGAAAATCCACCCCCATGATCCAATCACCTCCCACCAGTCCCCTCCTCCAACACTGGGGATTACAATTTGATGTGAGATTTGGGGAGGGACATGAATCCATATCGGATGATATCCTGAAATATGTTTTTCAAGTTGCTTGCTTTATCCCATGTCTGTTTCAGGGATGCAATGAGTCGTAGATTTGATCTGTTTATGTATCCCATATTTCTTGGAGGTTTGATTTATTCCTTTTCATTATTTTTTATTTATTTTTGTCTGATGGTCTTATTTCAGAGAGCCAGTCTTCAATCTCCAAGATTCTTTCCTCAGCTTGGTCTATTCTGCTGTTGCTACTGCAATTGCATTATGAAATTATCATTGTGTGTTTTTTAGCTCTATCAGATCAGTTAGGTTCTTTTTTACACTGTTTTGTCTGTCAGCTCTTGTATGGTTTTATTGTGATTCTTAGATTCCTTTGATTGGGTTTTGATGTTCCCCTTAATCTTAATCTTCATTCCTATCCATATTCTGAATTCTATTTCTGTCATTTCAGCCATCTCAGCCCTGTTAAAAACCCTTGCTGGAGAACTAGCGAGGTTGTTTGGAGGAATGAAGACACTTTGGTCTTTTGAATTGCCTGGTTCTTTCTCATCTCTGCATGTGGGTGTTCCTTTAACTGTGGTGTAGATTGAGTACACTCAATAGGCTTCTTTTCTGGAAGTTTTCAGAGGGTGAGGCTTTGTGCAGGCACTTTGTGGCTGAATTCTTGTTCGTTTCACAGCGGGTTATGTTAGCCAAGTATTTTTGGTGTTGAAGTTTGGGGTGTGAGCCACTAGGTGGCAGTTAAGCATAATTGTCAGGAGGTTCTTTCTCAGCCGTGTGGTTCCTCTGTATTTCCTCACAGCTGCCTCCCTTGCTCCCTGTCTGTGCCCTGAAAAGTGTGGGCTCCTCTCCCACTTGAGTGCTGGCTGTAGATCACAGCTTTGCACTCCCAGGCTGCCCACCCCAGCTCTGGGGCAATCTCAGGCTTTATGTTTCCTCCCCAGCTTGGAGGCAGCAAAGGAAGGGGCCTAAGCAGTGTTTGTGGCTGAGGGTCTTTCACTTGTCTCCTGGGACTCCACCTCAGAGGGGTGCCAAGCTGCAATCAGTGTGATCAGCCTGGGATGGGGCAGCTGCACTGTGGGACCAAGCTGGGGGGTTGCCTGGTGACAAGCAGTGGTTGGGTGAGGCCCTTGGGAGACATACTGGCTTCCTCTCCTAGGGGCAACTGCAGCTTGCTAGAGTTGTGGATAAAGCCCCCAGGGTCTTTGGTCCTTCCCCAGTCTGAGGGCAGCAAGAGCAGTTTCCCTGCAGAGACAGTGGCAGAGGGGCTTTTGGTTGTTCCTGGGAGTTCCACCTCTGAGAAACACGGAGCTGCTGCTACTAGGGGCGTTCCACCAGCTGGTGGGGCGGCTGCATTGCTGGCCTGAGCTGGGGGCCCCACTTGTTGGGGAGCGGACGTCCAGGGCTCACTGGGAGGAGAGACCATGCTCCTTTCTCTATGGTCACAGTGGCATTCTGGAAGCTCGGGGGTAGTGCCCAGGCTCTTTGTTTCTTCCTGAGACCAAGGACAGCAGGGGCAGAACCGTTGCTGTGGCCGTGACAGAGGGGCTGTCGGTTGCCTCTGGGAGCCTCTCCCTAGGGACACCCAGAGCCACTGCCAGTGGGTGCGCTCAGCCAGGGTGGCTGTTCTGCGATCCTGAGCTGGGGGGCCCTGCCTGGTGGAGAGGGTGGGGTAGGGGCTCCCCGGGAAGAGGGGCTAGACTCCTTTCTGTGTGGTGGCTGCTGTGTGCTACAGGTGCCAGTCTAGACGCTAGGCCCTTTGTTCCTAGGTTGACTCCGGGATTTCCTCCTGAGAGAAATGCTGGGCTGCCTCTGATTGAAGTGTTTAGGCGGGGACAGGGTGGCTGTGCTGGAGTCCCAGGTTAGGCAGACACCACCCATGAGAAGTGAGGGTGGGACCTGTATGGGAGGGGAACACTCCAATCGCTTTTCCGTGAGGCAGCTGCTCTGTGCTAGGGGTCCGTACCATCCCCTGTCCCAACAGACTTTCCAGGCCTGCCCTCCCTCTGGGAGCTCTGCCCCAGGGAGGTGAGGAGCTGCTACTGCCCTGATTGCCGGGCGTGGGGTCGGGGGGACTGCTGGGGTGGTGGGCGCGAGTAATTGTCTATTTAAAAATAGAAAGCTGGGCATTTCCTTCATTCCTTGGATACCCATGTTGTAGAGGAGAAATGGGGTGGGGACCCATGTAAAAAACAGTCTGAATGCTTTTTTGTAGGGCAACTGCACTGTGCTGGGCGGCCAGTCAGTCCCTCAGCTTGGGCTCTCCAGTGCCTGAAGGCAGCAACAGCAAAGGCTGCAAAACAGCCAAGATGATGGCCTACCCCTCCCTCAGGGAGCTCCCTCTCAGGGAGGTGTGGAGCTGCTGCCTTCACATGTGGCTGGAGTCCCAGGCCAATGGGTCTTACCCGCTAGGTGCCGTGGAAGTGAGGCCTGCAGACTGTCTCTGCTCAGCCCCTTGGATTCAGCCCCTTTCCCTTAAGGGAGCCTAACCTATCCCTTTGCTGGAGCTGTGGGTGCTAATGCTGGGATGCCCGGGGACCCAAGACTCCCAGGACCCTGATCAATGGCTCTGCCCAGACTCCACCTAGTTCTGTGTGTCATAGTGAACCCTGGTGAGAGGGTTCATGAGGGGACCTCCTGTGACCCCAGCATTGCAAAGATCTGTGGAAGAAGCGTGGGTCCCTGGGGTCTCTCACTCACTCACTGTTTCTGTGGAAGGGGAGCCTCCTCTGGCTACTTGCAGCCACCAAGTGGGCAGTTGTCCTGCCTGGCTCCTCTCTATTCTCTGTGGATCCAGTTATTTCCTTGATAATTCCCAGTGTGCACACCTGGATGTTTCTGGCACATGCTAGCTACTTCTAGTTGGCTATCTTTGATCGGTCTTTAAAGTTTTAATTTTCAATGTTTGTTTTGGTATATAGAAGTAAGATTGAATTTTGTGAGGTGACCTTGTATCCTGAGGCCTTGTTAAACTCACATATTAATTAATTTATTTTTTCTATGTGGATAGTCATATTATTTAGGAATAGGGACAGTTTTATTTCCTCCTTTCTATTCTGTATGTCTTATTTCGTTTTCTTGTCAATTACTCTGGCTAAGACTTCCTGATAGTGAATAGGACAAGTAAAAGTGAATAGTCTTGCTTTGTTCCCAGTTTTAGCTTGAAAACATTCAGCTGACCTTAAGTATGATGTTAACTGTAGGTTTTCTATAGATGCCTTTTAGGAGATTGAGGATGATCTCTTCTATTCCTGGTTTGTGAGAATTTTTCTCATAATGAATTTGGATTTTTTTTTCAAATGCTTTTTCTGCATCAATCTATAATCATGTGACATTCACATTCCCTCTCTAGAACTTTAATATGATGAGTTAGATGAATGAGTTTCAGACATGAACTAGCCTTGCATTCCAGGGCTATACCCTGCTTGATTGTGGTGTGTTATTCTTTTTATACACTGCTGGATTCAATTTGCTGATACTTTGTTGAGGATTTATTCATCCATGTTTATTAGAGAATTTGGTGTTTAATTTTCATTTCCTTGTACTCTTATTGTGCAGTTTTGGTATCAAGGTAATGGCCTCTGACTTCACAAAATGAGCTGGGAAGTATTTTCTGCTCTTCTATTTTCTGAAAAAGATTAGCATAATTGCATGTTGCTTTTTAAAATGTTTGGTAGAACTCACCAGTGAAGGTATGTGGGCCACCCAAATTTTTGTTCAGAAGGTGTTATTAATTTGATTTCATTGATAGTTATAGAACTATTCAGGTTACCTATTTCATCTGGGTGAATTTTTTAGTTTGTGTTTTTTGACCAGTTTGTTCATTGCACCTCAATTGTCAAATTTATGTGCATAAAGTTGTTTGGAGTATTCCCTTATTGTTATTTTGGTATCTGTGTGGGCTATAATGATAGTCCCTCTTTCATTCTTGATATTGGCAATTAGTGTATTTTATCTTTTTCTCTTTGTTAGTCTTGCTAGAGGTTTATCAATTTCACTGATCTTTTCAAAGAAGGAACTCTTTGTTTTACTAATTTCCTCTTTTCTTTTTTGCTTTCAATTTCACGGATTACTGCTGTTTCTTTCTTCTTGCTTTGGGTTTATTTTACTACTATTTTCCTAGTAAAAGAGGAAAAGACTGTCAAATTTTAGACTATTTGAAGCATTTATTTTCTTTTACTATAAACATTTAATGTTGATTTCACCTAGCACTGCCTCAGAGGCATATCACAAATTTTGATGTGTTTTATTTCTATTTTCTGATAGTTACAATTAAAAAAAAATTTCCTTGAGACTTCCTTTTTGAATCGTGGATTATTTGGAAGTAAAGTGTTTGGGGATTTTTCTGTTATCTTTGTTACCTATTTCTAATTTAATTCTACGTTGGTTAGAGGCCATACTTTCTATGATTTCCATTATTTTCATTTTGCTAAGGTTTGTTTTATGACTCAGGAGATGGTGACTGTTCCATGCATACTTGAAAGGAATGTGTATTTCACTATTGTTGTGGGGAATGGTTACTGTATGTTAATTAGAGCAAGTGGATTAGTGGTGTTCAGTGCTTCTATGTCTTTGCTGATTTTTTTTCCATCTACTAATTGTATCTATTACCTAGAGAGTAGTGTTGAAGTCTCCAAACATAACTGTGGCTTTTTCTATTTCTTGATCAGTTCTGTCAGCTTTTCTTCAAGTATTTTGAGACTGTGTTGTTAATTGTATATGCATTAATGAATGTATGTTTTCTTGGTGAATTGACCCTTTTATCGTTATATAATGTCCCTCTTTATCTCTGAAAATTTTCTTTGTTATAAAGATACTTTGTGTGATACTAATACAACCATGCCACTTAACTTTTTTTTTTTTTTTGCTACTCAGGATGAAGTGTACTGGTACAATCCTGGCTCACTGCAGCCTCAACCTTCCAGGCTCAAGCAATCTTCCTGCCTCAGCCTCCAGAGTAGCTGGGACTATAGGTGCCTCTCACCATGCCTGACTAATTTTTATTTTTTTGTAGAGATGGGGTTTCACCATGTTGCTCAGGGTGGTCTTGAACTCCTGGACTCAAGTGATCCACTCCCTTCAGCCTCCCCAAGTGCTGGGATTACAGGTATGAGCCACTGTGCCTGGCCCATCCTTTTACTTTTAACCTACGTATATCATGTTCGAGGTGAGTTTCCTATACGTAGAACATACTCGAGTAGTTTTGTTTTTCCCTTCTAACAATCTCATTCTTTTAATTGGCTTGTTTAGACCATTCACAATTAATGTTAGTGTTGATATGTTTGAACTTAGGTTTACCATTTTATAATTTGTTTTAAATTTGTTCTCCATGTCTTTTGTTCCTTTTTCTCACCTTTCCTTCTTCTTTTGGGTTATTCAAATATCTTTAGTAATCCATTTTAATTGTGACTTTTGTTTTTGAAGATAATGGTGTTGGGTTTTTTGAAATCTTGTCATAGAAAGTATTGTTTGTTGATGTTTAAAGAGTTTCCACTCCTTGTTATTGATTTAGTGATAATAAGAACAATATCAGCAGCTGTGGTATAATGGGCACCTGATTTCATCTTCTGTCAATTGAATTTTTTATTATTATCTTTAATGGTTGCAGAATATTCCATGATTTGGATATGATATTTTATCTAACCTCTCCTTTGATATTGGACATAAATTTCATTTTAGGGTTCCGCTCTAATCATGTTGCAATGAACATCTTTGCGTTTGGGGTTTTTCCTCAGAATATTCTTAGGCTTGGAATAAGTGCCCTTTTCATACCTAATCTATAATCTTTATAACAATGCTGCTAGGTTAAGATTTTTTAAAATTTTATAGCTAAATCAAACTGAGATTTAAAGGGCTTAAATATCTTCCTCGAGGTCACCTTAATGATAATGGGAGGAGTCAGAGGCCAACACTCATCTGGCACCAAAGCCTGTGTTCTTTCCATAGTACCTTTCACAAATTTGGCACATACGACTTCAGTGCACAGAACTTCACTAATGGTCATAGCTCAGTCTGTGAAATTACCTGACTGTTAGAATGATCAATGTAAAACACGTTTTGTATCATGGCAGATAATCCATTTTTCCTGAGCCTCATGACTCATGTGAGAAAGGCCTTTTGTTCCCTGTGACCAGGAAACCCACAGGTCACAACATGTGAGCTCAGATTCCCTGATGATCTGTCTCTAGCCTTAGGGCATACCACACTACTAGTTTGGATCTACTACAGATAGTTTAGTTATCTTTATTTGATAATGCTTCTTTTCTTTTGCTTCAGATGGTGTATCCCAGTGTTTCTTGGCTTCATTGTTAAATTGGGATTGTATATTGATACAGTGGTCTATTGTTTCAGTTTTTATTGGATCATAAAGCTCCATAAAGAATAGATGGTGTCTATTTGCTTCTGATGCTGTTCAGTCCTTGGACTCTGCCAGTGGATGTTTTTATAGTGTCTGCTGTATTTATTATGTGTGTGATTCTTGTGTTACCACAAGAATCCTGTGTTACCATTTATTGTAAATCAGATTCTTGCTGTTTGTGCTGGGTGTTCAGGCTCCAAGAGGGATCACTGAGATGCTCCAACTACACACCCTGTAAATTCTGCATTCTCCAGGACCTTTGAGTTATGTAGTAGAGATGGTCTTCGATACCAGTCATCAATTTTATTTTGCTAAAGATAATCAAAAGATGGTTCATTTATCATGAGGCATATATTTGGATGTGATCATCTGAATGTGTTCTGCCCTATTAAAGCAGTGTTTTAAATGTTTACAAGGAGAAAGGAAACTACCGTTTGTTGAGCGTGTACTGATAGAATTACTTTATATGTAATATCTTCCATAATTCTCTCCATAAGTTTGAAAGGCAGGTCCTTTTAACATATTATTTCACAGATTTTGAAATTCATACCCAAAGACATTAATTCATGCAAGCCCATATAGGTACTGATATGTAGTTTAAACTATATGTCTCCAAATCCTATAAGCACTTCAAGCAGAATATCTGCCCCACCATTTTTCCCCCATGTTGGCTGTCATCGATCATCTATTTCCGGTGAACTTCTGCCTTTTCCAATCATTTTAGTGACTGACTATAGTTTTGATTCTATTCCATAATGATAATAATTAACAAAGAGAAAATAGTGTAATGATGAATAGCACAGACTTTGGAATCAGACTATCTGTGTTCAAACTCCAGCTCTGTTATTTATTGGCTCTGCAACTTTGGGCAAATCATTTAACTTCTTCTATGTGTCTCAGTTTCCTCATTTGATTTGTGTGGGATAATAATGGTACTTAGAGGGTTGCTATGAGGACTACATGAATTATTATTCGTAAAGATCTTAGAATAGTGCTTGCTACATTGAGAGTCCGATACAAAAATGTTTGTCAAATAAGTAACATTTATTTCTAATTTATTGTGTATCAGATGCTTCACTAAGCACTGTAGGATGATGCAAATATAAGGGTGCTTCTATTCTTCCATTTTATGAATGAGGACACAAAGGCTTAGGAAGGATAACAACTAGTCCAAGATCATACTGGTGGAAAGCTTACTGTGTAAAACTTAGAAAACCAGAATGAATATTAAATAGCAGAATAAAAGCTCACTCACAGTTCTGCTACACAGAGATTATTATTGCTAACATTTGGATTATTTCCCTCATTTTATGCACATTATTGTAGATTACTGAAATCATATTGAAGGTATCATTGTCTATCTTCACTTTCTTCCATAACATTATTTTTAAAATTTTTATCTTATGTCATTGAATTTTTTGTTATTAATTTTAATGGTTGCAGAATATTCCATCATTTGAATTTGATGTTTTATCTAACCCCTTCTTTGATATTGGACATAAATTCCATTTCAGGGCTATGCACTAATAAATCATGTTACAGTGGATATCTTTGTCTACATTTTGGGTTTTTCCTCAGAATATTTTTAGGCTTGGAATTACTATGCCAAACAATCAACATGTTTAAGTCTATAATAAACAAATAGGCTAAGTTTTCAAAGAAGCCTAACAAAAAATTATAAGGAAAAAATGTAAAAAGAAACCAATCGGGTTCCCAAGATGTAGGGTTTTTTAAAACTTAGATTTTTCATTTTAAGATAATTGTAGATTTACAGGTATTGGTAAGAAATAATAGAGATCCTGTATACCCTTTGTTCCATTTTGCTCCATGGTGACATCTTGTAAAATTGTAGCACATTATGACAGTCAGCATAGCTCATTGATACAGTCAAGATACAGAGCATTTCTTCTTCTTCTTCTTTTTTTTTTTTTTGAGTCTTGCTCTGTCATCCAAGCTGGAGTGCAGTGGCACAATCTTGCAATCTCGGCTCACTGCAACCCTCACCTCCCCGGTTCAAGCAATTCTGTGCCTCAGCCACCTGAGTAGCTGGGATTATAGGCACCCGCTGCCATGCCCAGCTCACCTGTATTTTCAGTAGAGATGGAGTTTCACCATGTTGGCCAGGCTGATCGTGAGCTCCTTGACCTCAGGTGATCTGCCCGCCTCGGCCTCCCAAAGTGCTGGAATTACAGGTGTGAGCCACTGCGCCCAGCCAAGATACAGAGCATTACTGTCACCTCAAGGGTCCTACGTGTTGCCCTTTTATAGCCACACATACCTCCCTCTAACCCCCATCCCTGATCCTTGGCAATCATGAATCCATTCTCCATTTCTATAGTTTTGTCATTTCAAGAATGTGATCTACATGAAATAATAAGCAATTATTCAGAATTGTCTTTTTTCACTCAACACCATTCCTGGAGATTCTTCCAAGTCTTGTGTGTATCAGTAGTCTGTCTTTGCTGCGTTGCCTTCCACAGTGGGGATGTACCACCATTTGTCTAACAATTCACCCATTGAAGGACATTTGGGTTTTTCCTGGTTTCTGGCTATTAAGAATCAAGTTGCTATAAACATTTGTGTGCTGGTTTTGCATCACCATTTCCTTGACTCTCCTTTTTGCACAGACCTATAAGCCTTGGATTGGCAACTTCTCAGTTCAGTCCACAGCACCCGCTTCTCTGGAGCTCTATGGAATACACTAACTTTCAGCCCCTCCATGCTCTAGATCCTGTAGACATTGCTCACCCCTGTCTCAGGGCCCGCCCTGCACGCATTGCACACATTGTCTTGGAGGCAAACAGCAGCCAGCCAACCTGCCTGCAAATGGCTCGCTCATGCTCTCCACCTCTGCCTGCCACCCCATCTTCTCCAGCTGCTCCCACGTGGCAGGCTGTCATCATAGGCAGCCTGTGCTCAGCTCTCAAGTTGCACACCCCTAACACCTGGCTAGTTTCTTAGGCAGGAGGAGAGCTGTTTCCTGCCACCAGCATCCACCACCTTTTTCTCTTTCAGCATCCTCTGTAGGTCTTTTCTCTCCAGCCAGTCCAGACTCACTTCTTTTTGGCACCTCTTTCAACTCAGCGACTTGGGTTTTCTCTACACACAGCGGGGAGCATTCTGCACGTATATGAGATTGCAGTGCTACACCCAGATCTTGTCAGGTTCGTCTCCTTCCCACTAGCCGGCAACTCGTTAAGGCTAAAATTCATTAATCTTCATACCCTACAAAGAACCAGTAAAGTGCCTTTACATAGCATACCAATATTGAATTAAATGAACGATTTAATAAATGACGAATTTCTTGAAAGCATTGAGGAAATGTCCTGATAACACAGATTCCAGCTACATCCCAGGGTTCCACCCTTCTGCTGGAAACTTGGCCCATAAGCCTTGCAGTCTTCCTTGGCTGCTAATTTTCCAACCGTGGCTTTACACCTGTTTCATTTTACAATCTTTATTGGGAAAGCATTTTAGCTGCTTATTATAGTCAGATATCATCCGTGACAAGCCATTTTCCTTGAATTAGCCCAGTGAGAAATATTTCTAAAGGCGTTAAATGAAATCATCCAGACGCTTCCCGTGGCCAGCTGGATGCAGCAGCCACGTTCAGTTCCGCGGGCTTGAATACAGAGTGGTTTATGTTTTCAGTCGGCTCCAAGCCGCAAAGCTGCTGCTAATTCTCCCACTAATAAATGGGGCTTTAACAAATTCTACCAAGTAAAAGTAACAGGAGCATTTACAACTGTGTTTTCAGTAAATTAGATGAGATAATGTGCCTGGTGTGTAGTAAGCACCCAGTAAATGGTAACTATTGTGATGCTGGACGCTACACCAATAATGGTTGTGGAAAAATAACACCAAAGATGAAGGCTCTAGGGAAAATACTTTTAAAGGTTGGTAGAAAATAAGGTCACATAAATAATTGCTTGAAGGGTTAGAAATAAGGAAAATAGGCCAGGATTACAGGTGCCTCACACCTGTAATCCCAGCACTTTGGGAGGCCGAGGTGGATGGATCTCTTGAGCTCAGGAGTTTGAGACCAACCTGGGCAACATGGTGAAACCCCATCCCTACAAAACATACAAAAATTAGCTGGCTGTGGTGGCACACACCTGAAATCCCAGCTACTTGGGAGGCTGAGGCACGAGAATTGCTTGAACCTGGGAGGCAGAAGTTGCAACGAGCTGAGATCGTCCCACTGCACTCCAGCCTGGGCTACAGAGTAAACTCTGTCTTAAAAAAAAAAAAAAAAAAAAGGAATAAGGAAAATAATGCTGAAGAAAGAAAATCATTTTAATTAAAAATTAAAAGGATGAAAATAGAGGAGTTAGGAGAATCGACAGAAAGTGAAATAGGCAATGTGCATTTCATAACATGTTTAAAAATCTAACTTACATGCTTCTGCATTTGTCCTGGAAGATCTCACGCACTTAATCAAATCACATTGTCTCACACTGGATTTCCAAAAACTGACGTACACCCAAGCAACATTTCNTAATGCTGAAGAAAGAAAATCATTTTAATTAAAATTAAAAGGATGAAAATAGAGGAGTTAGGAGAATCGACAGAAAGTGAAATAGGCAATGTGCATTTCATAACATGTTTAAAATCTAACTTACATGCTTCTGCATTTGTCCTGGAAGATCTCACGCACTTAATCAAATCACATTGTCTCACACTGGATTTCCAAAAACTGACGTACACCCAAGCAACATTTCCGACAACATGGTAAGTAGAAAATTGTGATTATTTCCTTACATAATTTTTTCAGAGGTTTTTAAGTAAATACAGACATTCCCACTGAAACTTGAAGTTATAAAACATGTACTACACAGCTCTGAGATTCTATCTCAGCTGTGAAATACCACCTGTGACATTATCAAAATGCCTAAACTGGTGGGATGTGTAGAGAAACTGTTATTAACTACAAGATCAGGACCCTTTTCCCCAAATATCTTTTCTTAGCTTCTCGATGCCACTATTTCTTTGCTTTTTAAATTAAATATGAAAACGTTTATCTTGGCCAGCCTTAAACTAAATGATCAGCCTTGGTTTTAGTAATGTCGGTTCAAAGTACTGCTATATTAATATTAGTTTTGGATGTGCCAGTCTTTTGTCACTTAAGTTGATAAATCTAGAAATAGAATTTTAAAGCATGATGGCTCTTGACGATTATCTTTTGTTCAGGGTGAATAGAACACTGATTCTTACACAGCCTGTGAGCAAGAACAGGGTGATTTTGGTAGAAATAAAATGCAACATGAGTTTTCCCAGTCAGCCATGCGAGGTCCTCAGCTGAGGGACAGCAAGATTGAAGGACGATCGAAATGAAAGAGAAGGTTAACCACACCACAGAATTTCCAATGGGGACTACGTTAGAGGTGGTAGCCATGAGACAGGGCCAGCTGACACCCATGGGGATGCACTGCAGCAGCTGGATGAATGAGGGCTATGAGCAACAATGAGTTTGGAGCCGATTTTGCCACAGGTCAGAGAGAACAGCTGGCAGGATGTCATCTCCCCATTGCCAATCAGCAAATAGGTGTCAGTCTTTTACTCTAACAAAGAGCTAGAAACAAATATTTTTGCATTAGTACCAAACCACAGAGGTAGTTTAAGGGATTTTTCAATAAATAGATCTTGAGGGAGGCAGTTGTAATAAAGCAGGATAATTAGCCAACTTTCCTAGGTAATATATTCATAGGACAAGGAAAATCTTAATTTCCCCCTTGAATTTATTGGCTGGCTAGAGCCAATTATATTTACATTTTAAACTCACTGAAAAATATCAGTGACTACTTAAAAAAAACTAGGGATACAAAGAAATAATGACAGCAAAAATCCACTTTTTTAGAAGTTGGCAAAAAAAACCAGTATTTTATGAAAATAAAAGACATTTATAGTTTATCCCAGTGGTTTGAAATTAACACAAACATCTTTTAGGCACTTATCCTATCATAGCAACATATAATTTAAAACAACTTCCTTCCTTCAGATTTAGAAGCAGTGCTTAAACAGAACTGCTAATTGACACTTAGTGAAAAACAATTTATGGTGTATTTCATTTTTCACTGGTATAAAACTGGTTTAAAATAATGAGCCTCATGAAGGATATGACCCAGACCATAAAATGTACTTATTAGAGTTGTTTGATAAATCGCGAAGGGGAGATTCTCACCTCTTAATAAGTGTAATGCACTGCGATGTGAGAGCCAGACACAGAGGGTACAGCAGGTGTCCTGGTAGCATGTGGGCCCTCTTTTTCTCCAGGTGTTGGAGAACAGTGTGTCTCTGAATGCCCAGCCACCCTTACTTCCCCTGATCTTTAGTGTGAGATCTGGTGTCCAGACACAGTGAAGCTGGATGTCAGGATAGGAAAACAACCTAACCAGGGATCCTATCTGGGTTGTGTCAGACCCTGAAGATAGGACCAGCATCCTCAGGCTTACAGCTTCCTGTAATCCAGCTAGAAATGCTCCTCCCAGGGCCATCCCCATGCAGGAGCCTCATTTACACATTCTTATGCTCATTCGTCTTTTTGCTTGATCATTCCCCAAATGTGCCTTGAGTATCTACTCAAAAGAACACAGCAGACATGGTCTCCACCCCTCTGGAGCTTGCGAGAGTGGGGAAGGTGTTAAATGCATTGAGGGGGACTACAGAGCACATGGGAACTCTATACAGTGGGAACATGGCAGAGAGGAAGACTCCAATGATGAGAGATTCTGCAATCCACAAAGGATGGGGAGGCAGGGGATGGGGCACCTGAATCCCCTAAGGGAGATGTAAACCCAACTAGAGTGTTTTACTGACCACAGGCGCTGCTATCAACAGGGTTATGAGCCAAGAAAGTACCAGCCATTGCAACCTCACAGAGCTATGGATGTGCTGAGAGCCCAGTAAATGAGCAGGGACTCAGGGACAGGTCAAAGAGGCTGCAGAGGTGGGACCTTTGAGTCCAGAGTCAACTGACTAAGAATAGAGCAGGCCCGTCTCTTGCATGGGGTAACTGGGCAGCCACCCTAGGCTTGTAAAATTTCTGTCTTTAACAATATCCCAAGGGTGCAATAGAAGATGTCAGTGGTATGGCCTCCTTTCAAGTGTGTTTCCCAGGGCAGTCCTAGCACTGGCTGAGTTGCCTGGGAGACCCAGGCCTTTCTGTCAGTGGCCCTGACTATAGTGCTATACAGTGGGCGCTAGCATGGATGGGTTTTGCTCATTTCCTGAACAAAAACAAGATAACTAGTTCAGGGAGCATTTAAGACCTGACACGACACTGGAAGTTCCAGCAAATGTCCAGAGAAGCAAGCAAGGGAGATGCATCTGAGGACCCCCTCCCTTGTCATTATCATATTATATAAGCCATGCCCTTTTCTGTCATAGAGACCCCTTCCTAGAAACTATGGAAGACAGATGAATATGAGAGATTAGGCATTTTGCCTGAAAAGGAATATCATCCTTAGAGGATGGTATTAAGGGATTGTACTGAGATTATGGAATGGAGTAAACTTTTTTCCTCCACTAGCTGGTGAATTGGTTGCCTCATAATCCACTAAAAATCCATGTTTCTTTGGATGTAGTTAAGTAATTTATGACCCCACAATTTGCATAATGGAAAGTTATATATCTATTTAAAATAATGACTCAGGTCTATATTTAATAACTTAGAAAGCTGCCTACGATACATGAGAGTGGAAAAGCAAGTCACGACAGAACTTTAAGTATACTTCAATTCTGTTTATGTAAAACTGTGTGTGTACTCAATCATAAAACGGAGTCTGAAAAGGTGTTCGCCAAAATATTAATACGGATTATCTCTGGATGATGATACCAGATGACTTCTTTTTCACGTTCTCCTTCATACTTTTCTGGATTGCCTTAGTATGTTTCTACGGTGAGAATGCTTTGTTTTTATAGGAGCTATGTTAATTAAAAAAAACTTGTTAGTAACTTTTGAAAGCGGAATTCTTATTTACTGAGTTCCTTGCAGATTATTCTTTTTCTTGGATAGGAAGCCAAAATACTCTTCAGAGATGCATTGCCTACTTGAGCAACTTCACCATAGCAGTTTCTGTCTCTTACTGAGAGGCTACCTGGTAACTTCTTACAGCCAGCCATCCTATGTGAACTGTAACTTCCCCATAAGGAAAAGCTATCTTTCTTTGACATTGCTGTGGCAGACCCTCCAGAGAGTCTGAAGACACTGGCTCTTCCTATATCCTCGTAACTGAATTTCTAGGGAAAAAGTAATTCATGAAAATTGTTAATATTTTATTTTTTTAAAGTACAAAATAAAGGCTAAGTCATCAAAAGAAGAGGTGACAATTTGAAGAATACTGCTCTTCGGGTAAGGAATGACACTAGCTTGGGTTGAATTTGCTTCCTAGCCCATTCACGTTTATTATCAGGAATTTGGAGGTCAGTATCAGAGTGTAACCTTTCCAATGAATATTGCATACCAAGCTGTCAGCAGCTGGCGTTTCAGAGAGCCTTCCAGGAGCTGGTGGTGAAGCACAATGACCCAATCAAAATCAGAGTGGAATGAAGTCTTAGAAGCACCATCCTTCCCTCTCTCGGCTTGGGTAGCAGAAAGCACATTTACTCAGTGACAAGGAAACATTGTGTGCCATGTCCACCGTGCAGTGGATATCCTGTTCTAAAGTGATAGGATATTGGAAGGAAATTGTTTTTTAATCTAAAATGTGTTTAGAGTTTCTAAACTTAGTTTACCATTTTATGATTGGATTTTCTAGAAGAGATACAGGTAGATTAGAGTCCTGACAATATGCTGGGCATGTGGAGAGCTATCTAGAATAAATGCCTGCTCCGGCAGTTCAGACACAGGTACTGGCTCACTCTCCAGCCCCAAACCCTTCCACTCTCCTCTTTGCTGGCTTGTCTTTGGCTGCACCAGGCTTTAGCCACAACAGCCTTTTTGCTGTTTCTCAAACACACCAAGCATGATCTGACTCAAGGCATTTGCTCTTTCCTTTCCTCTGCCTGGATCTTCTCAGCTCAAACATCACCTAGCAGGGTCGCCTTCTCTATGAAGACAGCACCCTATTCTCTATGCAGTCACTCCTACATGAGCATGCCCCTGCTTTATTTTATATATAGCACTTATTCCTCCCTAATCTATTGTGTACTTGCTTATTTGTCTACCCCCACCGGAATGCCAGCTTCATGAAAAGAACTATTGTATGTTTTGTTCGCTACAGCGTCCCTAGAACCTAGAGCAGTGCCTGACACATGGTAGATACCAGCAGGGTTTTGTTAAAATGAATGAATAAATGAATGATTGAATTCACTTTACCCAATGGACATGTTCCCAAGTAATTGTATAGAAGTTAATTATGAGTGGAAACATTTTAAATGCACTAGGAAAAATATTGTTCAAATGAATCCTATCTGTAACCAATTCTATAAAAGGAATTATAATTCCCAGCTTGCCTTTTGCTTTGATCTGAGTTTTGGAGTTAGATTTTCCTAACAGCCAGATCCACCTGTATGTGGCTATGTGCGTGATGGAGAACATTCCAAGAGTCATCTACACTCATCTGGGCTTTCCGTATAAATGGTATTATGATTAGAGTGCTCACTACTTCTGGATCTATCTATTGGCCCCTCATGAAGACCAGTAGAACTGAAGGACATGATGGAAAGGAGGAATGATATGAAAATATTAACAACCAGTATAACCCCCATCTCCTGCTGTGGCAGGGCTTAACCCTTTAGTTGGTGGATCTTGGGTAGGTCTAGGGGCTTCAAGGCAGCTGGGGCAGCAGCGTGACATG
Organism: Rhinopithecus bieti; assembly: GCF_001698545.2. NCBI lineage: Eukaryota > Metazoa > Chordata > Mammalia > Primates > Cercopithecidae > Rhinopithecus > Rhinopithecus bieti. Next base: position 2,669,423 of record NW_016805762.1, read on the forward strand.
TGCTGTTGCCTTGAGGCTGACCATCAGCTCCAGGGAGCAGAGCTTGCAGATCACTCAGGCCATATGCAGGTGGATTTCCTTGGTAAGTGCCAAAGTCATGGATCTACCAGTCAGCTGTGAGGCTCTCCTGGCATGGGCTGGGAGCACCTGGCACAGTGCCTATACTTGGTGGGTGCTTAATTAATGTTTGATCATTGTATCCATCATCTGAGAGAACTTGGTGAGAAAATCTAGTTTGAAAGTGCTTTTTCAACTGCAGAGATGCTTTTATCACTGGCACAGTTTTCTCATAATGGCAGCATGCTAAGTCCAGTGCTTTATTTAGGTCACCAGGAGAGGGTAGCAATAAAGTCTGCATGGGCCAGATCCAGGTTTTGTGGAGCCTGAACTGCTTACAATTTGGGTTGTCCTCTTTGAGAGAATGAATACAAAATTAGGCAGAGAGTCTAGAAAGTGGCCTGGGTACCTAAGCAACCTGAAAGCTTGAGCTTCAGTGGTTTGACAGTGAATCTGCTTCCAGGTCTGGGTGTGCCGACAGCCTTGGGATATGACTTTATCAGGCGACTTCTGGGGTGGGCTTGCTGAGGACCTGTTTGCTGGAGGAGGCGGTACTTCTCGAAAACCATCTTGTCCTAAGGAATGGTTGAGTCTACTAACAACGATGCCTCAGTCATCATAGGATCAAGTCTGAGAAGAACGTGAAGTCTTCTCAGAGATGCTTTCTCTCAAGCTCTGTAAGATACAGCAGCCCAAAGACAAAGGCATAGAAGACATGAGAGTCATCCTCCTGCCTCTATTTGAAGTGGGCTGCAATACCAGAGCATGCTGGTGTCACACAAAGGTGGGGACAGCTTGATGCTGGCTGTAGAGACCACCATCTGGGTATCTTCCTGCCACCTCCCAGGCAGCAGTGAAGGTTGGGAGACTTTAGTATAAAAGCCAAAATTGGCAAGTGGGATCTAATTAAACTAAAGAACTTCTGCACAGCAAAAAACACTACCATCAAAGCGAACAGACAACCTACAGAGTGGGAGAAAATTTTTGCAGTCTATCCATCTGACGCAGGTCTAATATCCAGAATCTATAAGGAACTTAAACAAATTATACAAAAATAAAACAACCCCATTAAAAATTAAGCAATGGACATAAACAGACACTTCTCAAAAGAAGACATTCATGCAGCCAACAAACATGAAAAAAAGCTCATTACTGGTCATTAGAGAAATGCAAATCAAAACCACAATGAGATACCATCTCATGCCAGTTAGAATGGTGCTTATTTAAAAGTTGAGAAACAACAGATGCTGGTGAAGTTGCAGAGGAATAGGAATGCTTTTACACTATTGGTGGGAATGTAAATTCATTCAACTATTATGGAAGACAGTATGGCGATTCCTCAAGGATCTAGAACCAGAAATATCATTTGACCTGGCAATCCCATTACTGGGTATATACCCAAAGGAATATAAATCATTCTATTATAAAGATACATGCACACATGTGTTCACTGAAGTACTATTCACAATAACAAAGACATGGAGTCAACCCAAATGCGCATCAATGATAGACTGGATAAAGAAAATGTGGTATACATACACCATGGAATACTATGCAGCCATAAACAGGAACGGGATAATGTCCTTTGCAGAGACATGGATGGAGCTGGAAGTCATCATCCTCAGCAAACTAACGCAGGAATGGAAAATCAAACACCATATGTTCTCACTTATAAGTAGGAGCTGAACAATGAGAACACATGGACAAAGGAGGGGAACAACACACACTCCGCCTGTGGGGCGGAGGCTGTGGGGAGGGAGAGCATCAGAAAAAATAGTGAATGCATGCGGGGCTTAGTAGCTAGGTGATGGGTTGATAGGTGCAGCAAACCACCGTAGCACACATTTACCCATCTAACTACCTGCACATCCTGCACATGTACCACAGAATTTTAAAGAATAATAGTTGTCCTTTGAGGGGCACATATGTGCTGGGGAACTTTATGTGCATTCTCTCTAATTCTTATAGGAACCCTGCAAGGTAAATACCATTAACCCTATTTCCAGGTGTAATAGAATGGCAAATTTGCTCACTACAACATGCAGACATGCAAAGACAATGTAGACTCTATTTTCTCTAGCTGACTTGAACCTTCTTATGAGTCCACACCCTGCTGGGTAGCACAAAGCTGACTCTTGCCAATTAACAATGTCTCAATCTCTTCTGGTTTATAGCCTCTTTCCTGTTTAAATAGTCAAGGTCTCCTAAGTTAAATTCCCTATATGGGCTGTTTTCATTAGTCTTTTAATTAGTCTCTTTTGGATGACTCATTCTCCCTTGATGATCCCATTCTCTTGCAGCATTTCTTACTCCCTGCTTCTTGCCCACAGATAGTCCTGAGTGCTTGTAGGACTCACTGGGATTCCACAGGGTCAGGGATGGGATTTCTGGACTCTCATTGCTCTCTACCAGGGGACGCTGGTCTGGTGTACACCAGGTCTGGGTGGCCAGGTGAGGAAAATGGACCCATTGGTCTTTGAAGGTAACAGGTGCCTGGAACTGCCAGGTTCTGGTCGGCTGTCCTGTAGTGAAGTCTGCATGAGGCAATGACTCAGCACCTTCTTGTCTCTGTGCTGGGGCACATGGAAACTTGTGGATCCTCGTATGTCATGTACCGGACATGGGGATCCCCATGCCTTGGGCGTGGGGGATCACACTGGTTTGCCACTCTCCCAATCCCCCTCTTACCATGATCCCTGGGGCTGGAAGGGGCCATGCTTCTACCACCTCCATGTCCCCTGCAGGTTCTCTCCTCCCTGGCATGCACTACAACTTTGTGATACAGCTCTGTGAAAAGCTGTGATACTTTTTTTTTTCTGTCTGTGCCTTCAAAACCTTCTAGAAAGCTACAATCTCCTTTAAAGAGACTTTTATCTAAATTAGATGCTTTTTATCTAAATTAAATAGTTGCAAAGGATGTAATTATTGGCATCTTGCAAATATTGATATTTTAGGGTACAACTGTTGTATCACTCTTTTAAACTTATCCAATAGAATCTAAATACCATAGTGATTTAATATCCATGGTTCAAAAAACACATGAACAAGCTCTTTTTTAACAGTTGGAAGTTACATAATGTTTCTCTTTTTCCTTGTAATTGTATTTCCATTTCATTTCTGCAGAACTTTATCCTAACATGATATATTTTTATGCTTGAAAGTTTTTTATGAATTACCCTATCATTCTTCTCAACAAAAATTTGTAGATAAGCTGAACATTTTCTTTCTTTCTTTTTTTTTTTTTGAGACGGAGTCTCGCTCTGTCGCCCAGGCTGGAGTGCAGTGGCCGGATCTTAGCTCACTGCAAGCTCCGCCTCCCAGGTTCATGCCATTCTCCTGCCTCAGCCTCCTGAGTAGCTGGGACTACAGGCGCCCGCCACCTTGCCCGGCTAGTTTTTTGTATTTTTTTAGTAGAGACGGGGTTTCACCGTGTTAGCCAGGATGGTCTGGATCTCTTGACCTCGTGATCCGCCCGTCTTGGCCTCCCAAAGTGCTGGGATTACAGGCTTGAGCGACCGCGCCCGGCCGAACATTTTCAACTGTTATTTTTTTGTCACCACAGCACTCCCTTAGAAAGTTTATTATGGATTAAGTTCTAGTTAAAATTATTTTTGATACATAGTTGATCAAAGTTTTACATATATAGGTACACACACATACACACTATGCATTTTATGGTTAATTATTTAAACAGGTTTTGCACCCTAGGACAATGCTTCTTAGCAAGATTGGAGGTGAGTGCCTTTCTCTGTAGAGTCAGGGAAGGGCACTTGTGTAGGGGAAGATAGGAAAGGGTCACAGACACACCCTGCAGGTGGAAGAGGACACTGATTTCCTTATAATGATCTGGACCCAGAGGTGCCTTGGTAAGCGGGAAGTTTCTGGAAGTCTGAAGACCACTGTGCCCCAACCCCAGCTCCCCAGGTATTAAACGGGGAGTGGCCACACTAGTTCTACCCTTTCTTTCTCTGGGACAATAAACCTCATGTAAATACACAGGCTTAGACAACAGCAAGAAAATACAAATAAGGATCAGTGCTTTATAAATGTCAATGTATTACCTGTACCACAGAGGTGAGGAAATTAGGATGTGGAGATGTTAAAAGAGCTTGTCTACATATTAAGCCAGTTGGTGGCAAAGCAGAGATTTGAAATCAGATTAGAATCCTTCCTCTCTACAGGACTGTGGTTTCAAAGTGAGCCCATGGATAGCTGCATCAGCATCATCAAGTCTCTTTTCAAAATGATTTAAAATTCCTGGGCGCCACTTTTAAAATCCCACATGCCTCCAGTGTGTCTGGAGGTGGGGCCTGAACATTTATTTCTTTAAGAGCTCCCCTAAATGATTCTGAAGGTGGGCTAGGGTTGAGACACGAGAGCCTACATTTGTTCATGAGCACAGAGAACACCCTGCTCCCAGATGCAGCATTCAAGACCCAAGTGGGAGGAACTTGGCAGGAGATAGAAGCTGGAGGTCTACCAAGTGAGTGGATGAGAAGCTAGAGGGGCACCTTCTTGGTTTGTTGGGTTTTTTGTTTTGTTTTTTTGAGATGGAGTCTTGCTCTGTCACCCAGGCTGGAGGACAGTGGGGCAATCTCAATTCATTGCAATCTCTGCCTCCCAGGTTCAAGTTATTCTTGTGCCTCAGCCTCTTGAGTAGCTGGGATTACAGGTGTACACCACCAAGCCAAGCTAATTTTTTGTATTTTTAGTAGAGATGGGGTTTCGCCATGTTGGCCAGGCAGGTCTCAAAATCCTGACCTTAGGTGATCTGCCCGCCTCGGCCTCCCAAAGTGCTGGGATTACAGGTGTGAGCCACCATGTCTGGGCTGTTAGTTTTGTTGTGACCATTTAGAGGGCCTTGCTTTGAATCCCAGGCTCCAAGACCCAGGAATCTTAGGTGCAGGGGTATCAGGAGGGAGGAGGAAGCACACCTTCCTCTGGCAGCTTCCGCTCAGGGCTGCTTTTAAGGCGCCTGTTGCGACTTCTGGTGCTTTGCTTCTGATCTCTGGTGAAGATCTCTATGCTCCCGAAAAGTCAGCCTGGAGCAAACTCAGGGTCTTGGGAGACTGGTTGCCATCTTTCTCCAATATCGTGGGGGAACAGCCTATCGTGAACTGATTTCTTTGATAAACTCAGCTTAAAGACATCCTTAGTGCTTTGTTGGCAAGGCAGCCCTTTCCCCGGGCCCTCTCTGGGTCCCTTCCATGTTGGATTTCCTCCACAGCTATTATGACTTTGGCAGTCTTGGGACTAATTCCCTACCTTGCAGGGCAGCTAAAAGGGAGGGAACACTCATTGCAGTCTGACAATCTGAGCTTGCTTCTGGGGCAGAAAGACCTTAAGGAAAGTCGATGTCATCAACAATCACCAAATCCCAAACCCAGCTCTCTACCTATACTCTGCTGAGAGCTGGGTTTGGGAGAACCGGGTTAATGCATACCTCTTTCTAGCAAGGTGCTACTGAAAACATTTTTCCTATCCAGGAGGGCCACAGGGTGAGTATTACAGTGGAGGGAAAGATGGTAGACCTATTTATCACTGTGTTGTCACTTGAAGAGAAAACAAGCTTTATTCCCACTTGCCATGGGGCCCAGGTAGATGCCAATTGAGTTACTAAATTTCTATCTGAAAAATGGTGCCCAATACTAGAGCCTTCAGGGGACATCCTTAATGGGAAGCTTTGGCAGAGCAATAAATACCGGGCTGCAGTTCTTGCCTGGGCACGCTGACTCCAACGCTGATGCTGCATACTTGTTTACTCATCTTTTTCTGGAGACAGTCCCCGGACTTGGGAATCTGAGGGATTGTCCCAACAATACTTTAAGCCTTCCATTAGGCCTGTGTGCCAAGCACTAATGAGGCCCCAGTCCTGCAGCAAAACTCCAGCCCCTCCTTCCTCATCAACTCGGTTTTACTCTCTCTGCCAACTCTGGCAATTGACTCATGAGAAATCCTGTTACAGGATTTTTTTTTTCCTCTTTAAAACACACTCACTCCACACCTCATAAAGGTTACAGAAAGGTGCAGTAATGGTCTGGCAGACATGTACCTAGTGAGATAAATTTTCCATTGTGAAAGCATCTACTCCTCAATCTGGTTCTGATGTAGAAGGCATAGAATCCCTTACCTGACTTCCTGAAAGTTGCCAAGATGTGACATAGAAAGTGTATGAGGAGCCCAGGGGATTTGGTACTGGTCTCATTAGAGGCACTGCAATTTATGGTATATCAAAATTTTAGTGGGAGGTTTAAGGAAGATGCAAGATTTGGACAGTTAATGCTATGATTTCCTTAAAAGCTTGAGGCACTGTGTAGTAATGGACATTTTTGATCATCCAAAAAACAAAAAAATCCCCTTCTCTATAGAAACTTAAAACTTTAAGAAATAGCTTCATTTCAGCTCTTCTGTCTACAGGCAAGAGAGTAACCTCTGGTTGCAGAGAATAATCCCTGTCACTAACATCATGGAGAATTGAAGACACAACTGCTAACACCTTCTACCTCTCCAGGAGAATGGCTGTTACCAAAGTCTTCCAGAATGCCTAATCAAAAGAATTTTCCTGATTTCTTTGTACCATTAGGTAGTTCTACATTTATTCAATCACTCGAGCAGTCATTCATTCAACAAGCTACCGCTGTGTTGAATGAACAAAACAGGCAGGTTCTCTGGATTACAGCTGAGCAAGGGGGAATTAGGGATGAATGGGGAGGTGAAGATCGCATAGTCCAGGGGCTTGAACCAGGGGACCCAGATGCTGCCAGTAGTGCAAAGAGAGGCACACAGAGTTGTGATCTGTTTTGAAAATGTAATGATAGAACTCACTGAAGAATGGGAAACGAAAGGATGGACACCTGGTTTCCAACAGAAACAACCTGGGGGATGCAGGTGCATGCGATGAGGAAGAGCAGAAGAGGCACACATTTTTTTCCTCCTGCAGTTCTGACCATTCTTTCTCTTTGTGAGTTTCTTTTACTTTGTAAGTCCTTTAAATGTCGATGTTCTCAGGCAATTTATCCTCAGCCTCCTTCTCTCCCCTGTGAGCTATTTCTTCCACATCCATGGCTTCACTTACAAAGCAGATGACTCTCAAAGCCATGCAGATGGTTCAGGCCTGTCCACTGAGCTCCATATCCATGTTGCCCCCAAACACTGAATCTTTTCATGGGGATGTTTCTTAGGCATTTGAATTTGAACGTGTTAAAAATGGAACTCCTCTTCTCCCCAGCCATCTTCCACTACTCACTATCTGTCTCTGCTAACTTGTCCCGCTCCTATATTTCCTGGCTTTGGTCATTGGCCTGCCAGCCTGCAGGTCACCCAAATCAGCATCCTGGGAGGCATTTGAGATTCTCCTTTGCCCTCTCACAATGTTCCTCTTCTCGCTCTATGTTATTGACTCTCTAGCTTGTATATTTCTTGGCTCTGCCTTCTGCTCTTCATCCCCCTCCAGCTGCACAGTTTCTGCCCTTGTCGTTTCTCATCTAGGTACAACAAGGTCTTCCAACTGTTCCCTCTGTCTCAGTCTTGATTCCTTTCAATCCATCCTCCATGCTGCTCCCAGAATGATCTTATTTTCCCCTCCAAACCTGGTAGGTGGCTTATCACCTCCTTAAGAATGAAGCCCTTTGCACAGTATTTTGAAACTTTCAAAGCCCAACTCTTGCTAACAACCACAGTGTCACCTCATTTCATGCTTGATAAAAGTCATCCTTGCACCTTCCTTAATACCTGCCTCATGACCTTTCCTGTGCAATGTGCCCTGGGGTTCTCCTCATCTCCCTTATTCACTTGATTTGTACCCACCTTCAAATTCGTTGAAATCCTCCCTTCTCTTAGAAACCTTTCCGGAGACCTCTGACTGACGTGGGCACCCTCTCTCTGTGTGTTCTTACCCCTTCATTAGGTATTCTGTACTCCAGGCTGTCACTGTTAATTGAGTGCCTCCTCCAGTAGGAGGCAAGTTCTGGAGAACAGAGATTCTTTTTTATGTTCTTCTGTATACTTAGCACCAGCACTGGTAGCCATCAATACCTTTAGCTCAATGAGTGAACAAACTGGTTTTTATGCACTTTGCAGGGAAGCTTTATGAGAAATATAGATCTGGCCAGGTGCGGTGGCTCACACCTGTAATCCCAGCACTTTGGGAGGCCAAGATGGGTGGATCACCTGAGGTTGGAAGTTTGAGACCAGCCTGACCAACATGGAGAAACCCCATCTCTACTAAAAATACAAAATTAGCCTGGCATGGTGGTGCATGTCTGTAATCCCAGCTACTCAGGAAGCTGAGGCAGGAGAATTGCTTGGACATGGGAGGTGGAGGTTGCATTGAGCTGAGATCGTGCCGTTGCACTCCAGCCTGAGGAACAAGAGCAAAACTGTCTCAAATATATATATCTTTCCATATATACAAACTATGGCTTCATCTTTTTTTGTATTGAAAAATTTTATTAATATCCCTTAGACTGATTACAATAAAAATACAGAAAGCCTTGACTGACTCTAAGTCTCAGCTGTGAAGAGTAAGATGATAAAATTCACATATACTCGTTAACAAGTATCCTTTCTTAATCTTGGAATTGGATCCTATTAGACAATGATTTATGTTTGCTGTAGGAGTGTAAACAGCACTCTAATTCGTGAATATTAAGCAGCATCTGTATGTCATTTAAATAAGAGAATTACTATCCTGGGAAAGTTAGAAATGGGAAAAGCAAAAACAAAAATGAAAACAAGAAAAAAATCTGGAAGAGCTCAAAAGGTTTGTCTTACCGTTGGCATAAATTATAACTGTCATGGGGCAGGAGCACTGTCTGGTTCACTCGGCATTCCCAATGCCAAATGCATTGCTTAGCCCAGAATATGTGAAGAAGGAAGGAAAGAGAGAAAACAGGAATATAAGATGATGAAGACTGGATGACATGGGGGCAACAATGGGCACGTTTTAAAAATGCATGTACAGTTTGCTCTTACACGAGACATGTACAGAATTTTCAATGGAAGGGTGGTCACTCAGCTTCATACTTAACCTTTTTTACCCTGGGACAGGAAGAGCCTGTAAACTATGCCTCTCAGACTTCTTAGCCAGCTGGCTTACCAGATTCTGCCAGTGGGAGGTAGTGATGGGAGACTACCAGCTCCAGGCAGCAGTAGCAGCAATGGAAGCAGCATCAGTGGGCAGCAAGCGCCTCTCCTGGGTTCCTCCTCAGCAGTCAGGTTCCCACTGTGGCAGCCAAGAGAGTGCAGTTGACATGAGCCAGGACATCATGTCCCGCTTGCTCTTCTAAGCCCTTTCCACAGTTACTTACCTTTGAGCAATTTTGCAGTTTGGCTTTTTATGGCCCCTAATCCGTCCAACACCCCATGAACCATTTACCTATATGAAATGCCCTCTGAAATATCTGGAATATTTTCCATGTTTTTGATTAGACACTGGCTGCTCCACAGACATCAACCACCAGACATTGACAAATGCGTAAATTAACATATCCATGTTTGGTTAAAGGTATACAAAGCCTCTTTCAATGGTAAAATGCATTTGAAACCTAATAATACATGAAATAAAGAAGCCAGTTGCTAGCAATGGGTATATTAAGTGTAATCTCTCCTTAATAGCCAGAGATTCTTTGATTTTAAATCAGAAAAGGTAAACAGATGTAGTAGCTTCAGAGGCCTCTAGACCAGGTCATCTATGAGCCAGTTGTCTGCCTTTGGCAACCACCTCAATTCTTTCTGCCTTAGTTTCACTCTCTGTAAAATGAAAAGGGCCCAATTACAGCTCTCAGTAAGATTCTAAGACTGAAGTGTCGAGGATTTATACTTTTGAGTAAAGTCTTCCTTGGACAGCTGGGAGGAAAATCCTGCAGATACAAGGAGACTCTGGGCTTGGCTAGAGCTCCCAGGTAGCCTGAACCTGATATGCATGTCTGTGGGCACCCTGTTAGCACACCGGAACGCCATTCCTTGCCAGAGGTTTGTCTTCGCTGTGCGCCTAGGAGTCATTTCAAAAGCTGTGGATGCCAAGTCACTGCCGTGGCAGTGACCTCTCATGACCCTTCCCATTATACTCACAAATGCAATAAAGCAAGTTCATGCAAGGTGCGTATGATGAAATTAATAGCCCTATAACAAATAGGAGGATTGTGCCAGGAATCTGTCACGTTATTAAATACAAAAGAATGTTTGTAGACATTGCAAGCCTGCTTTCTGCTGGTAAGTTTGCTCTGCTATATTATTTTTGATTTATGTCCCTTAATGTGTTCCCCAATCACCATATATATTTTGTTAATATTAATGTATTTATGCATCTTGAAATTGCCTAATTAATCCCTTGCTTTCTCAATGAGTTATGTAAGTTGGTAGATTTATGTGATAAATATTATAATGAAGAAAACACAACAATGGAGCATAAAATACTAACTTAATTTACCATACCCATGGCAAAGAAGTTTAGACTATGATTTCCCCTCTGAAATTAACTAATATTTCTTATTGCTTTTCCTAATTAAAACTTATTTCTTTCCTATATCCTAAGAGTGCCATTTTTATTCCTGAAAATATGTAGGAGCTACTATGTATCAAGTCACTATGTTGGGGTTTTGGAAAATATTAAACAATAAACACACTCCCCTCCCTAGGTACTTAATTTTACTTAGTTTTTAAATCTAGGACAGTGTCTCTCCATTTCAGCACTATTGATATTTGGCATTTGGAGCCAGATAATTTTTTTTTTTTTTTTTTGAGATGGGGTCTCGCTCTGTCACCCAGGCTGGAGTGCAGTAGCGTGATCATGACTCACTGAAGCCTTGCCTCCTGGGCTCAAGCAATCCCCTTACCTCAGCCTCCTGAGTAGCTGGGACTATAGGGGTATACCACCATGACTGGCTAATTAAAAAAAAAAATTTGTAGAGATGGGATGTGGTGTTACTATGTTGTCCAGGTTGGCCAGATAATTTTTTGTTATGGGTGCAGGTTCTATGAATTGAAGGATGCTTAGTAATACCCCTGGCCTCTACCCCCTATATAGCAATGTACCCCTTTCCAGTTGTGACAACCAAAAATGTCTCCAGACATTGCTAGATGTCCCATAGGGGGACAAAATGACCACCACCACCTGCCGTTAAGAACCACTGCCCTGGTAGGAGATTCAGGCCTGCATTCCGGCCTCCAGATGGTTAGAGCTCTATGAGGACAGGCTCCAGACTGCTTTGGTCACCTCTGTCTACTCAGCACTTAGCACAGCACCTGGCACATCGTGGATCCTAAATAATACTTGTCGAATGTTGGATGAATAAATACACATATCACAATGCGGAATAGGCCAATAGAGAGGTATAAATAGAACTCTAGAAGAGTCCAGAAAAGGAATACACTGATACTGGAGGGATAGGGGCCCAGGAAGAAGAATTCCTGGAGGAGAGATTATGGAAAAATGAGGTGGAGGAAGGCATCTTAAGCAGAAATGCTCTGAGAGTGGATGAGGATGAGCTGGGAGATCAGTCGACCTGGAGTGGAGGGTGGGCAGAAGGTCAGCTTGAAGATAGGGCAAAAAGAACTTGAACTCAGTTCATGGAGGGCCTGGACATGCAAATTGAAACCACAGTGAAATGTCACCTCACTCCCGTGAGAACAGTTATCATCAAAAAACAAGAGATAACAAGCATTGTCAAGGATGTGGAGTAAAGGGTACCCTTACACACTGTTGGTAGGAATATAAATTAGTACAACCATTATAGAAAATAGAGTTCCTCAAAAAGTAAAAAATGGAACTACCATATGATCCAGCAGTACTACTACTGGGTGTATATTCAAAGGAAATGAAGCCAGTATGTCAAAGTGATATCTGCACCCCTGTATTTATCACAGCACTATTCACGATAGCCGAGATACGGAATCAACCTAAATATCTATGTGAACACATGTGTGAGATTGATGAATGTGTAAGTTATTAATTGTGCTATAGTTTATAAGAGAAGAAGGTTGGAACCAACATAAATGTCCACCCTATGGAATCGGTTAGATACATAACTGTAGCAAAGAATAAAGCGGCCGTTTATGTAAGTATGGAATGACTACCAAGAGCTATTGTTGAATGAAAGAAGCAAAGTGGCAAACAGTGGCAAAACATGCTACCATTTTCATATCATTATAATTAAAGAAGGATGAAATTTCAAGAAGTGTATTTATAGATGCCTAAAATATTTCTGGAATATGCACAAACTATTGATAAAATTGGTTGCTATCAGGAAAGGAATTCAGTTGCTGGAGGTCTGGGGCAAAAGGAGAATTCTTATTATATATATGCTTTTGAATTCTTTGAATTTAGAACTTGAAAATGTACTACCTATGCAAAGAAATTAAATTTAAAATATTAAAAGTGATTGTCCAACAAATAATTCAAGTTCAATTTCTGATGTGTTTATAGGTATAACAACAAGAACCAACAACCTCAAGCAAACCTGTTATTTATAACCCAAGCTGCCTTCTAAGGGAAGTCATTGCCCGTGGAGAGTGAGTCTCCTTGTTCTGCTGAGCATGGCAATTGTTTCTACACATGAATTTGGGGGTAGGTGCAGAATTTCTCTGCATAAGAAAGAGGTTCTTCCCAGGAGGCGGAGGTTGCCATGAGCCAAGATTGCGCCATTGCACTCCAGCCTAGACGACAAGAGCAAAATTCCATCTCAAAAAAAAAAAAAAAAAAGGAAAGAAAGAGGTTCTTACGTTAATTTAAGAGAGAATAAGTAAGAAGGAAATTTGGGATGTGAGAGAGTAGAAGGAGATGTGATGGGAGTGAAAGGCTGGGTTTGCTACATGGGACAGAGACAGCCTATAAAAAACTGAAGACCAGGGCAACCGGAATGAACTAGATAGAATTGTGTATTGTTTTTCTTGGGTGCATAATGTGATGTTGCTTCCCTGTGATCCTCAAATCTTAATTATGCTACATGCAACAGTTCTGAACATCTTTCAAAGAGTTGCTGGGCAAACCAAATGCATCGTTACACATAGGTGCTTTGAATAATGCTTGATATATAGTAAGTACTCAATAAGTCTTAGTTATTAACTATTACTATTTGAACTTGTTTTGAAGGTGAGGATTTAGGAGAGTGGATACCAAGTTTGGGTCAATTCCAGAGTAGAGATCAATGGACAAGATGCAGAGTGAAAAACAAAATTACAGGAGAAGCTGGGAATTGGAGGTCAAAGATGGTATAAGAGTATAAATATTTGAGGATCTGAGGAATTTTGAGGAGACAGTTTAGGGCTTTGGGTTTTGATAAGAGGGCATGAATTCATCTTATCCAGATCTTAAGTGGCTATGAAATCCCAGCTAACATCTGAGTTACAGAGCTAACAAGCACCCCAAGTTCATATGGCTCTGATTACAAATGGACAGCAAAAATGTTCCCATATGCCATGACTGAAACTCAGCACCTGCATGACCCTGAAGTGGACGTTGAAGAGGCTGTTAGGGAAGAATCTGATATTGAAGGTCCTTGCTGCCCATCTAACATTTTATAATTAGTTTTGTAATATGGTCTATCATAATGAAAACCAATAGCACACTTACAGACTGCAATTATCAAATTGTATAGAAATTGCTACTATGGTTTTGTAGGCTACAACAGTGAATGTAGCTCCTGGAAGAGCCCACCCAGACATATCCTGCACTTCTGGGTGTCTGTTGGATATAGAAAGTAGGGGTTTGATTAGCCTCAAGGTCATTGTTGAGGACCAGAGTTCACTGGGATTTGATGCAGTTATTTATAATATTGTCTGCTAGGAGGCAGTGCCTCTAGGGAATTACATAACACCACCAGCAGCTGTTGTATAGATTTAAACTGAAATTGGATTATAAGAAAATGGTTTTGGGAGTCAAAAAACTTGGTGTTTCTTCCTGTCTCAACTATCTGATTGTTGTCATTATAGCCCCCAAATTATTTAACTTAACTTTGTTCCTACAGCAGGTTTTGTGTCGTGGGAGGAATTTTTTAAAGCAAGAGTAACTGATTATTCACATTCATTTCTCTAGGATATAATGTTACACATGAGGGCAGCCTGAAATGATGATTTGGAACCAGAAAGTCTATGTTTGAGGACTGGCTCTACCACTGAGCTGGCAAATTTGGGCTGTCCCACGAATCCCCTCACAGAGGATTTTCCTTCTTAAACGTTTGCATTCTCTTTGTAAATGCTCATACCTCTGGGAACGTGCCATGCTTCTCTATCTATCCTCTATCTATCCATCTATGTTTATGTATCTACGTATCTATGTACCTACCTACCTACCTACCTACCTACCTACCTACCTACCTATCATCTATCTCTAGCTAAGCAATCCATCCTTTACTGTTTATTAAATCCTTTTGTAACAGCAATATCTGAGTAAGGAGGGCAACCAGAAATGGTTGAGGCTGAACAAAACATTTTGGAGTCTTTCTGCCCTTGCCCTGGCTGGTGCTGAACTCCTGGCTTTCATACACAGGCTCTGGCCCTCCTTTCTAAACAAGGCATATCCTGGCAGCAGGCGAGCATGGTAAGGAGAGCTCAGCAGCATTGGCTGCTTACTTTAGAACCGAGCCCATGCGTTACAGCCTGGGCAAGCTCATCTTGGATGGATCCGTGATCCATCCTGGAACACATCCACTATGGCAGCCTCATTCCAGTTCAGGTTCCAGGCATTTGTCAGAATGAACTCATAGGCTCCAAGATGGATCAGTGCCTCTGCTGGAGCCGTGAAATCTGACAGTTGGCAGCCTCCTTGCAAAGTGAGTCTCAGCAAGTCTGCTTAAACTGGGTGATTAAGCTCTCGGTTGTTCCCTGCTTTAGGCTAGCTTGTGTGCACTGGGTGGCCTGCCTAGCAGATTCATGCATTTGTGAATTCCACATGTATTAAGCACCCTCTGTGAGCCAGGCAGTCTGAGCCACTGAATATAGAAAGGTGCCCAAGACCTCTTTGATCATTCTCACTCAGATGCAGTAGCTCTGCACTCATCTAGAGGTGGGCCTGAAACCTTCGTAAGTTTTCAGGGCTAACCCAGCACTGATTTGGTGGAAGCCAGCTTGTAGAGGACTCTCAGAGACTGAACTGTTGCTGGCCAAAGGGTTGTACTTCCCTCTTCAGGCTGGAGCCCCAGGGCTTGCAGGACTGTATTCTCCTGCTTCCCAACTGAAGGACCATGATGAATTGAAGGAGGAAATGAATTTCTACGTTGTTAGGACAGTTTGCCCTGAACCCCTGCAGAGGACTTTGTGGGTCTGATCTCAGCAGGCTAAGCAGAGATTTCAGTGGACAGTGAAAGTCAGGACCTGTGAATTTGCAGGGAGGAGGAATGAATGTGGTCAGAGATGTGCATTCGGGGGCTGGAGGCCAGAATGTAATAGAAGCAAAGGAATGGGTGGGATAAGGACCAGTAGAAGGGCAGAAAGTATGCATACAGGGCCCAGGACAAGGGGAAGTAAGTTTGACACGCCGGGTATAAGGGACTAGACCTTTCCCATGTATTCCCTGTACTCAGCACAGCACTTAATACCAACATTGGTTAATTTAAAGTACATGGAGAATTTCTTAAAATCCACTGTCATTATATCATACTGTGTGTTAAATTCAGCTAAGGCTGACAAACCAGCACCAGCCACGAGGTGAGGATGGGGCAGAGACAGTCATTGTGCACTGCCTTTTGCCATGTGGGGGCCAAATCCTTTACATCGATTATCTCACTGGAACCTTTATAGAACCCCACCAAGCAGACAAAGTAACCCCCATGTAGATGAGAACATTGAGTCTCAACAGTTATTTGCCTAAGCTCCTGTGGCTCTGTGTAGCGAGGATGAGGCTATGATGTGTGGAAATCTGGGATGGTCTGATTTTCGAAGCCCAAATTCGCTCCTCAAGCTGCTTTCAGGAGCTTCTTGGAAGCAGAGCTGTGTCCTCTGTGTGCCCCTGGCACTGGGTGAATGAATGAATGAGTGAATGGTGAACCACTGATGGATGGGTTGCATCTTTTGCATCTTTGTTCCTAATTTTTTTTTTTTTTTTTGAGATGGAGTCTCACTCTGTTGCCCAGGCTGGAGTGCAGTGGCACAATCTCAGCTCACTGCAACCTCCACCTCCCAGGTTCAAGTGATTGCTCCCACCTCAGCCTCCTGAGTAGCTGGGATTACAGGCACGCACAACCAGGCCTGGCGAAGTTTTGTATTTTTAGTAGAGATGGGGTTTCACCAAGTTGGCCAGGATGGTCTCGATCCCTTGATCTCAAGTGATTCACCTGCCTCGGCCTCCCAGACTGCAGGGAATATAGGCGTGAGCCACTGTGCCCGGCCCACAAATATGTGTTTGATGAGTTCTTGACCCTGATATCTGCACGAACGGGATGGACAGAGACTCAGTTTTTGGGGTCATATCAATCAAAAGCAGGGATCACATTTTCTATTTCTTTGATGTTGTATATTCTGTTGGTGCCATGTCAATACCCATTAATACTCCTGCTGCCTGAACTCTTACCACTGTTAGAAACAGCTCAGGTCTCCGGAAGATCACACCACATCGTGTGAAACCCAGTGGAGGTTTTGAGCATTTGCTCAACTAGTGGAGGAATACTTCAGACCCTTTCTTCCTTTATCTGTGTCATCTTTACTGTCTGACAGAATTGAGAGATTACAAGGTCATTTCTAACTGTTTCTGGGACTTACTGCTACTTCCTTCTCCATAGCAATTTGAAATCTGTCTATTCACACACACACACACCTTTTCTACAAACAAAAGTTTGTTTGCTATGTATAGAAAAATGCCACCAGAGGGCTCATTTGGCAGCTTTGTTGATTACCTGTTGTAATGAGCCTTATTACATAATTAAAAGAATTTTTTTCTTAAGTGCATTTCTCTACTAATTAACATTTTACACATTCTGCAGTGGACACTTTAAGTTGAATCAGAGACATAATTATGTCATTTCTATGCAAAGAGCAGCTTATGAATTTTTAATTAATATTAAATTTGATTAAAGGCTAATTCATAAGTAAACATATTACAGCTCACAACGGATAGATCTCTAGAAGCTTGCCTTTGTAATTTCTGTGGTCCCTTGTCCCTTGCTAAGTATCAAGGACTAAAGAAAAGCTGGCCACACAGATTCCAGGGAACAAAAGTAATCCATGTCGAACTCTGTCTGAATTTTTAACTACCAGTGGGATTTCTGTGTTCCAGTTGCTTTTAAAGTTGGAAGCACTTGGAGGGAGGGTTCAAGCAGGCGATGGAAAGCAAGTTGGCCTCACTTGTGCTTTATTTTCTTAAGCACCAAACTGGAGAATTGTACCTTTATGATGCACAAGCAGCTTTGCTTCCTGTGGCCACACCAGCCTGGGTGCACTGAGGAATGGAGGTTCATATCGTGTCTGGGGCAGCCTCTCCTAGGAAAATCACTGGAACCTCAGCCAGCCCTCGGATGGGGAGGAGTAAGGTCCGAGTTGCTCCTGAAGGAAAGCTGTCTTCTCAGCTACTCATATGGTTTGGCTCTGTGTCTTCACCTGACCCGTATCTTGAATTGTAGCTCCCATAATTCCCACGTGTTGTGGGAGGGACCCAGTGGGAGATAATTGAATCATGGGAGCGGTTTCCCCCATATTGTTCTCGTGGTAGTGAATAAGTCTCACAAGATCTGGTGGTTTTCTACGGGGTTTACCCTTTCACTTGGCTCTCATTGTCTCTCCTGCCACCCTGTGAAGAGGTGGCTTCCACCATGATTGTGAGGCCTCCTCACCTACGTGGAACTGTGAGTCCGTGAAACCTCTTTTTCTTTATAACTTACCCAGTCTTGGGTATGTCTTTATCAGCAGTGTGAAAACAGACTAATACAGCTACTTTGGGGGGCATTTCCGCTGCCCTCTCCTTTTGGGTCCACCTCATGCTAGAGGTTCTGGCTGTCGATGCCCTGGCCCTGGTCCTGGCTGCACCCACACGGTCTATGAATGTTGCACGTCTTACACCCTGGATGGTACAGAAATGGCCATCCTTCTCCTCAACAGTCAGCTGACAAAACTTATGAGGTACTCCTTCCTTAATCGCACCTTACTGGAAGCCACAGAACTGTTTTGTTTCCTAATCCTGGTTTCTATTACGCTTCTGCCAGGCTGTCTACCTTGGAGTTGGCATCCTTGTTTTAAGGCACTTGCTATTGCTTGTAGAGTGCTCCTCATTTCTGCTTCCTAAAGTTGATTTCAAGTAGCAATTTTTTATTAGTTATTTCTGTGGAAGGCATAACAAAATCTTCAATGTAAATTCTGTAAATTTCTCCCTGACCCTTTTACTCATTTACTATGGATTAGCTTTGATCTGTGCATTGGCCTGGCAGATCTTTCTCTCACCTGAGTTCCCTGTCCTATATCCATAGACTCACAGACTGTGTAATAGCGTGTGTGTGTGTGTGTGTGTGTTTTGCTTTCCTTGGTGGGAGGAGTCACTTCTGCTACTTGGAGGGTCCATGCTGAGAATGATTGCATGGGACTGTGTTGCTTTCTACATCTCTGTTGAACAAATTCACCCTTCTCACACAATCTCATTGTTGACAACATTAGCACACAATATTATGTCATGTATTTGTATGTATTTAGTGAAGTTGTCCACATCTATCACCTCATTTAATCCTCATAATTCCCATGTAAGGGTCGAAAGTCTTGCTATTCTGGTTTTATCCAAAGGTAACTTTGGATGTCACAGAAAGGAAAGTTGACTTGCCCATTGTCCTATAGCTGGTTACTTGTGAAGGCAGGGACAGACCCTTGTCCTTAACTGTTACTTCCTTGTTGCTCTCAATCATATTATCCCAGAAACCCCCACCCTCAACCCCTCCATACCCATATTCCCATCTGGTGCAAGGAAAATATGGAAAAGCTTAGCCATAAGACTTATGCTCTTGATCTCCCAATACTTCTCTAACTTAGTTGATCAATTTTTGGGATAAAGGCTCCTTATGACTGGTTGAAGTGCAAACGTCTCAGAACTAATACCACGCCATACCGTACCATACCATACATACCATACCATACATACCATACTATACCATATTCGTATCAGCAAAGTCATTTACCCAGAGTGATTGAGTTTAGTGTTTTCTTTCCCAAAAGTGTATTTTTCTAGATGTGAAAAGATCACATTGGCCTGAGTCCTACAGATTTGAGGATCCAGGATAGCTCTTCATGGTGGAGACAGCTTCTAACTGATCACTGGGGGCCATGAGGTTCTAGCCTGGCATAAGCTGGTTAGAGCTGATGACTTGATCTTGAAGGGATGTTGCTGGCAAGGAAGGCTCTGCTTGAGACCCAGTGACAGATGTGGGGGGCCAGACATCCTTTTATGCTGCCCTAGTCATGTGCTATGATTCTTCTTCATTCCTTTCCTTAACTTTCAGACAAAAGGTATCTCTAGATCCTGAGTCTAAGGGCCAAAGCTTTGTCATTAAAACTAGAATCCCAGTTTTGACCCGAGGAAATCGGGCCACTCTGGCCTTATGTCTGGGAAATGATGCTGTCCCTCAGCCCTGTCTGAATTTTGTGATGCTGATGAAGTTACTGCAGTAAGAAGTCTCTTCATTCAAAAACAATTCTTAGCTCTCTGATCTGCCGTCCTGCCAGCTGCCACATTAGAGGCTGCTATGCTGATCCTTGCACCTGGACATCCTGGTTTGAGGATGTCACTTCCCCATAGATCATGACTATTTACCCATGCTACTTCCTTCTCTCCCCTCATTTCCTTTCAAGCCATGGACTACCCAAGATGAGGACCTCAAAGTGGTTCAATCCAAACATTTGTATAAAATTCTAACAATTTCAACAGGGACAGACCCTGTTGAAAGTTCGTTTTTTCAACAGATATGGAGATCAGATGTGGTCATATACCCTGCTATTAGTTTCCATTGACTTTACAAAAAAATTTGGGTACACTGCTTTTTTAGACTCTTTCATAGCATCAAAGTTCTACAGGCATAGTGCCTGAAAATCACTATATGTTATACAATTGCTTATGCAGTGAATGAATGAATGAACCGGAAGTCTACAAATTTCAGCTCCTTAGGGCCCTAGTGACCTACCCTACCCTCCCTTACTCTTTCCTCTGTACTGGCGCACTTGATGCTTCTCCAGTGCACCCAATCTCTATCAGCCCAAGATCTTCTTATACACACTTAATCCCCTGGAAAAGAGCCTAATTCAGAGGTCCAGGATGGAGTTTCTTCAGCCATCTGAACTTAACCTGATCAGAGCTGCCCTTGGCAATGGGGACAGAGTTTAGGTCTTGGCAAAAAGCCCAGCTATCAGGACTCCAGCCCCAGCTTAGGCCCAGAAAGAACAGAGGAGAGTTGTTGTAGGGACTCAGAAGACTCTTCAACCCAACCCTGTACCTTCTCTGAAAGGTAGCATGGATAAGGAAGTAACCCGGAAATCTACAGAAAGGAGAGTTTTAAAGGTTTACCAGGTAAGATTGGAAGAAAAATCTAAGCTCTTCTACAATAGAGCCCAGTGTTCCTCATAGACTTAGGATAGAACCAAACCTAGTGAGAATGATCCCTGGTGTTATTTTAATCCACTCTCTTACCTTCTGCCTCACTAGTCTCCAGCACTGACTTCACATTAATTCTTCTAAAATATTTTCCTCCTTGTCCATGATTCAACCTGCATTTATATTCAGGATCAATTGCAAAGTTCAGCCAAGCCCACCTTTCTTCTCACCTTTCACTGGATTACCTGGTCTTACCTGAGGCAATTCTGCAGTTCTGGTTCACATCCTGGTGTGGGTCTGACCACTCAGACAGCTGCAGCTAATCTGGTCACTGGTGATCCAGTAGAGGAGCAAATTAGTTAGGGAGGGCTGAGCTGCTGTAACAAGATCTAGCAAAAATGTGTGGGTTCAGGAACATAGAAATTTATTTATCTCTCACATCCAGGGAAATATTCCAAGTCCGTGGCTGACTCTCCTCATTATAGTCACGTGCTGCTCAACGCTGGGGAAACATTCTGAGAAACGCCTCCTTAGGTGATTTCTTTGTTGTGAGAACATCATAGAGTGTACTTATGAAAACCTAGATGGTATAGCATACTACATACCTGGGTTTCCAGTCTAGCACGTTCCTTCTAGGCTACAAACCTGTACACCATGTTGCTATCCTGGATATTGCAGGCAACTGTAACACGGTGGTAAGAATTTATGGATCTAAGCACATCTAAACATAGGAAAGGTACAGTAAAGACACTGTATTAAAAGATAAAAAATGGCACACCTGGAGAGGGCACTTACCATGAATGGAGCTTGCAGGACTGGAAGTTGCTCTGAGTGAACCAGGGAGTGCATGATGAGTGACTCTGCAGGCCTAGGACATTACCGTACACTACTGTTGACGATAAACACTGTATACTTGGGCTACATTAAATGTATAAAAGTATATCTTTTCTCTAATATATTAGTTTACTGTAACTTTTAACTTTATCATATTTTAATTTTCAAAACCTTCTTGGCCCTTTGTAACACTTAGCTTAAAACAGACACATTGTACAACTGTATAATATTTTCATTCTTTGTATCTTTATCCTATAAGTTCTATTTTAAAAATTTTGTTTCTGCTTTTTACTTTGTAAATATTTTAAATTAAAAAACAAACACACACATTAACTTAGGCCTATAGGAGGCTAGGATCATCAATATCACTGTCTTCCACCTCTGTGTCTTGTCCAGTGGAGGGTCTTCAGGGCAATAACACATAGAACTGTCATTCCCTGTGACAATACCTTCTTCTGGAACACTTCCTGAAGGGCCTGCCTGAGGCTGTTTTACAGTTAACTTATTTTGTTTTTAATAAGTAGGAGTACACTCTAATGATAAAATGTATAGTAAACACATAAGCCAGCAACATAGTCATTTATTATCATTATCAAGTATCAGGGACTGTATGCAACTGCTTGTGTTATATATGACTGGCCGTGCGGGAGGTTTGTGTACACCAGCATCACCACAAACAAGTGAGTAAGGTACTGAACTATGACTTTACAATGGCTACAACATCATTAGGCAATAGGAATTTTTTTAGCTCCATTATATTCATATGTGACTACTGTTTCATATGTGGTCTCTTGTTGATCAACATGTCATTATACAGTGTATAACTGCAGTTAAGGTCCCAGGCTGATGGCAGCTCTGCCATCATCAACACCTGACTTCCAAGGTCACTTTGCTCTTTGCCTTTCCCACCAGGAGGGACACAAAAAAGAAAGCATAGGGGAGGTATAGCCTGATGTTGAGCCTCCACAGCTTGGAAGTGACCCATATCACTTCCACTCGCATTTTGTGGTCCATTAGTCACACCTCTAAAACTGCAAAGCAGGTTGGGAAATGCAGTCCAGTTACTAGCCCAGTCGCATACAATGAGAGAATCGGGTTTGGTAAACAGCTAGCAATCTCTGCCAAAAGGAAGGAGAACACACACACACATATAGGAGACTACAGATCACATGTCTGCCACATGAACCAAGGAAAGAACAATTCTCAGTCGTGACAAGCTGTGAAGGAGATCAATTTCCAAAGACTCTAGGTATATGTTTCTCTTTTATTGTGGTATTGAGGGACAGAGTTAACAGAAGAGATTTGAGGTTTGGGCACATGCATGCATGCATGCCGGCGTGCATCTCCCCATCCATCCATCCATCCATCCATCCATCCATCCATCCATGTATCCATTCTTACATTCAATTAATTCTTTTGGAATAACGTTAATGCAAACAGGCTAACAGTGTGTTGGAGCCAAAGTGCAAATGGGCATGGCCGGAATGCAGGGCCCACGTTAGAGGTGTAAGTTGGAAAAGACACTTTCGAGGCTGATGGCATAGGGAGAAGAGACAGAAGATCAGGACCACTATAGAAATCAGTTTCCATGACAGACAAGAGGAAAATTCTGTCTCACTGAGCTAGCCACTCAGTGTAGAATAATAGCAGGGAGAGATCAGAGAAATAGTAGAAAGAAATCAGAGGACAAGATGGAAGGCAATTGCCAAAAAAATTAGAGATAAGGTAATGAGTCCTGGATTAAGAATGGGACTATAGACATAAAAAGGAAAGAAAATGAGCTGGACATGGTAATCAATCTGACATGAGACATGAGAAAAATGAATTTCTGTGCCTGTCATACCTGGTACCATTGCCAGATGAAGACACTGGGAGAGAGGGTGGTGAAAAAGTGCTAACTTTTCATATCCAAGCAGAGGTAGCCCGTGGACAACTGGAATATAAAACTCAACAGAGAATGAGAAGTTATGGCTAATAATTAGAGGCTTGGGAGACATCTTCATATAAGCAATGTTGACATTTGTAGTGGGTAAATTAGGAATTGGTAAAAAGACAGAAAAGAATAATTTGTCTTAGGATAGAATCCGCTATGATATACAAAATCAGGGATACTTTTGTTTCTGTGGAGATATTACTACAATGGTTTTGCTCAGGGAATCCTGACCCCTGGAAAGCAGCAAGAAGCACACACGGTGACATATTCCATTTTTATTGTCTCTTTTACACGTGGACCCAAATGTCTTCTTAATTGAATGTCCTCATTTGTCTAAATTCTGGGAGAAAGGTTCGAGGGAGATAAAACCCAGGGAGGTGAAGTCATTTGCTTTTAGTTGCACGAGTTAATGGCTGTAGTAGTAATATAACTCGAGACCACATCCATTAGGACAGTATTCCCTGAGTCTGAGAATCGATAATCTATAGTTTCATTAAAGCAAAACCATGCTGCTTCAAGAGAAAAGCATGTCACTGTATTTCCTGGCATCATAAAAGTTATTTTAATATTGAAATTTTATCCCTATTGTTCAGGGAGTCATGCTTTGGATGTACTACTGTTTGAATCCTGAAAGCTAGCCCCAAGGAACCTTTGATGCGGCTGGATTTGGCTATTTCAGTCTCCGGTCAGGCTTCCATTCATTTCATCATTGAAATCTAATGATCTCATCTAATAAAATTATGAAAGAGTCTAAACTGCTCAGCACTTAATCAGCTTAGTCCAAGAGAATTAAATCAAAGCCTTAGGTGTGTACACTTCATCGCTCAGATGAAATCTCACCCTGGGAGACAATCTTATTATTTGGTTACTTATTATTTGGGAGGCTGAAAGATTGGGAGGAAAATGCAAGAATTTAAAAAGATATGCCATTCACCTAACAGAATGGAGGCAGCTTTGTGGCTTTACTAGTGAAGCATAGTATAGAGAGTAGGGGTTTGGGCTGTAGACAGATCTCTCAGATCCATTTCACATGCCACCACTTATTAGTGATGTGACATTGGGAATTACTGAGCCTCAGATTCACCGTCAATTGAATTGAATTGAGTTGAATTGAATTGAGATAATAGAACTAACATTGTAAAGTTATTGTAAGGATTGATGGAGATTATACATATAAACACATGTATATATATTCCAGCAGTATGTTTAAAAAAAATATATATATATATATCAGACTGTGTGTATGTGTATTCTAGCTGTGTTTGTCCTAAAAATACAGATTGTCATTGTTATAATCACTACTTATTATACATATTAAATATTGTATAACCACTTGTGATTACATATATTAGAATATTGGATGTATTATAATCAGTAATTATTACATATATTAACATACTGTTTTTGATTAGCACACCATTAAGCATGTGATTATTACTTTAAAAAAACAGCAGTAGGCCCAAAGAATGGGGAAAGGCTACAGAACACAGTGAGGAGATACATTTGTTCCGCCTGCATCACGACAGACTCCAGGAAGCGAGAGAGATAAATGTAGGGTTCACCCATTGCCTTCTTTGAAGAGGCTTAGTATAAAGAACACAGCTATGGTGATGGTTTCTGAAGAGTAAGCTTCACTGAGTGTAGCCCTGAGAAAGCTTTTGAGGACAGTCCACTTCATGCCTTATTCCAAGTGTAGTATAGAACACATCTCTTTGGACTGAAGTAGGGTGAACTCAATATCATGAAATCCCAGAGACGATTTTGCTCACTGTGGTGTGGGGAAAGTTTGGTAGCATCAGCCTTAGGACCGGCAAGTTACCCTGATTCCTTTTTAACAAAAGCAAACTTCTCAGTGGAATTTTCTATGACTATCGGATCTGTGAACCGTCAGAGAGACCTCCTCAAGAAGATATAAATTCATTCATTCATTCGAGCCCTGATGCTCCGCTTTTTGCCAGGCACTGGAAAGACAGAGATGAGAAGGATAGTCCTTCCAGGCTCTCAGGCGCCTGACAGTGTGGGGAGCTACAGGACACACAAGGAATGCTAGAAGAGAGGGAGCCTCAGCCATAACGAAGGCTCACAAATGCACAGCTCAGCGATCCTGGAAGGCTGGGGATAATGATGACTGGCATGCTGTTGCTTCCTAGAAGAATTCCCCTAAAATTCTAGATTCACCAGTCACAGCATAGCTTTTATGCCTCAGAATCCTACTGCAGGCTTTTGGCCCAGGAGCTATTTTAAACTTTTAACAGTGGATCCTGTTGTGACTAAGCACTGCCAAAGCAACAACTGGTATTATGAGGATATTTATAAAAGTGCTTTGTCCTTTCCAAAGGGAGAACTGTTTAGCACTGAAAAAAGAGGTGGTAGCGCTACTAAGGACTACTCTCTGTGTATCTGCAAATCAAAGAAAGTTTTGATGATGTCTACGTGTACTCCTAAAATATACAACTTCTGCAGTTTAACTCTTCATTGCCAGTGCTATCTTAGTCCCAGTGCATAATAATGGCCCTGCAGTTCTGGACTGCTGTCTACATGAATGAAACCCTCAAGAGTTGTGCAGGGCACAACTAATCATGGCAGCTTCCCTTTGGGCAGCTTTGGATGACGAAGAAGAGAATTCTCTTTCCTCCCCTAGTATGGATTAGCATTGATTATAAATATTGCAGAAATTAGAAGGCATTTGTGTCTCTTTCCAGTTACATGGACCTTCTTACTTTCTCTTGTCTCTTCATCTATGATCTGTATATGAAGAGCCAGGCCTCTTGGATTTGCATCTATGTTCTATATCTGGGAACTTGGACAAATTTTTCCACCATTTTTTGAGCTTTATCTGCAACATAAGATAATAATGGCTAGCACAACTGTTACCATATGTCAGGCAATGTTCCAAATGGTTAATATGTAGAATCTAATTTAATGCAAACCCCTCAATAAGGTGATGTGCTTATCAGTTTGTCTTCAGGAGAGATAACCAAGGCTTAAAACTTAGGGTCAAGGTGTAGCCAAGGTCACCCAGTAATTAGTTACAAAGACTGGGATTTGAACCCAGGTCTGTTTGGCTCAGATGCCTGTGAATTTAACTAGGTCACCTGGATTGATGTATTATAGTCCCCATACAAAATTGATTTCTCATCTAAATTAACAAATTGTTATTCTAGTTTATCATTGTTTTAAGGTAGTCATGTTGATGCTCAGATCTGCCTTGAGGGGTCTGATTCAGTGAACAGGTAGCAATACCTCCTCCCAGTACTACCTTTGACTTAACATTCTACAGAATTAAATAATTCTAATAGAAATTTTACTTTATTTAGTGTATTAGGCCATTCTTGCATTGCTATAAAGAAATAACTGAGACGGGGTGATTTATAAAGGAAAGAGGTTTAATTGGCTCCTGGTTCTGCAGGCTGTACAGGAAGAATGGTGCTGACATCTGGTCAGCTTGTAAGGGGGCCTCAGGAAGCTGACAATTGTGATGGAAGGCAAAGGGTGAGCAGGCACATCACATGGCAAAAGCAGGAGCAAGCAAGAGAGAGAGAGAGAGAGACAAAGACAGAGAAAGAGAGTTGGTGGGGGAAGTGCCACACACTTTTAAAAGACTAGATCTATTAGCAGGGCATGGTGGCGCCTGCCTGTAATCTCAGCTACTCTGGAGACTGAAAGAGGAGAATCACTTGAACCCGAGAGGTGGAGGTTGCAGTGAGCTGAGATCATGCCATTGCACTCCAGCCTGGGCAACAGAGGGAGACTCCGTCTCAAAAAATAAATACATAAAAATAAAAGACCAGATCTCCTGAGAACTC
This sequence comes from Rhinopithecus bieti, assembly GCF_001698545.2. Taxonomy (NCBI): domain Eukaryota; kingdom Metazoa; phylum Chordata; class Mammalia; order Primates; family Cercopithecidae; genus Rhinopithecus; species Rhinopithecus bieti. The sequence goes on from NW_016805762.1 coordinate 2,696,544, forward strand.
ACTATTACAAAGATAACACCAAGCCATGAGGGATCCGCCCCCAAGATCCAGACACCTCCCCCAAGGCCCCTCCTCCAGCATTGAGGATTACAATTCAACATGAGATTTGGGTGGGGACAGACATGCAAACTATATCCATTAGACATTACACTTTTATATTAATTGTAATAAATATCTTCCATTTTTCAAATAAGGTTTCAATCTACTGAATATTTTTTCTCTCCTGCTGAGCATAGTCAGCAATGAATTTCATGCACTTAAAATATTGTACCTCTGCCTGAGTTATTAATATATTCTAGCAATAGCAATTACGGAACCTTTTTGCTACCCACTTTGAATTGCTCCCTTAGTTGGACAGAACACCAGTTGTATTAATAGCAACTTGGGTTTTTTTTTTTTTTAATGAGGGATTAAAAATAATCGAATCAATTGTCTGGGCTGCTTTCCCATGAAGAACAGGTGTTTTAAAGTCATTCAGTCCCTATCTTTCTCCCTGGAATAAAAGAGATGCAGGTGAGCTTGGGTCCCATCCACACATGCAAAGAACTCCTTGTGGGATGCTGGATGCCCCAAGACTGAACTCAGGGTCCACAGCTCCAAGTTCAAGGCCTTTTCCTGAGTTGATTCCAGCACAGTGTGTTGACTGAGTCCTATTAGGTTTTGTTTCTTACCTTTACTTTTTTACTTAATTTTCAAGTAACTTTTCTGATTACAAAAGTAATACATATTTGTTATTCAAACTTTTGAAAAATAAAAACACAAAGAAGAAAAAGATGCTTAGAAAGCCAGCCCTTAAAGGTGACTGCCATTAACATTTTGGTGCATTTTCTAGTACGTATATATGTGTATACTAGAAATATGTACTAATATGTAGTAACATGTTGTATATACTTTTAAAATAGTATGATGGGTGCATAACTTGTAAGATGTTTCATAACTATTATTTTCTTATTGCTGCTGCCGTAATAAATTGCCACAAACTTAGTGGTGTACAACCACACACATTTTTTTAAATCCCTATAAGTTTGGAGGTATAAGTCTTGAAGGGCTAAAATCAAGGTGTTGGCAAGGCATTGCTTTTTGGAAGCTCTAGGGGAGAATTCATTTTCTTGTTCACTTGGGTTGTCGGTAGAATCTAGTTTTCCCAGCAGTTGTAGAACCAAGGATCTCATTTTCTGCTAGAAGAACACGGAGGGCCATCCCCAGCTTCTAGGGATGCCCACATCCTTTGGATCATGGCCACTCTTTCCATCTTTCAAAGCCAACAACAGTGGATATCGTCCCTCTCATGTTGTATCTCTCTCACTGCAGCTAAGAATGTTTCCCAATTTTAAGGATTTAAATTAAATTGAATGAGGTTGGACCCACCTGGATAATCCAGGCTATGCTCCCAATTTAACCATAATCTTAATCACATCTGCAAAGTCCGTTGTGTCATGCAAGGGAACATAGTTACAGGTTCCAGAATAAGGACATGGATGTCAGTTGGGGGGCCATCTTTCTAGCTACCAAAAATACATCCATCTATGGAAGTGGTTCTCAAACTTCAGTGTGCATAAGATTTGTCTGAGGAGCTGTAGATTTGGGATAGGATCCAGGAATCTTCATTTCAGCAAGCTCCTCCTATGATCCTGCAGCAGGTGCTCCATGAATCACACTTAAGAAAGATTGGTCGTGACATCCACTGTCCTAGAACGTGCGTTTTAATCAATGCATAGTGTGCATGTTGTATTTCTCTTTCATCATTTTCTCGCTAGTTCTGTATTTGTACCATCTATGACTATCTCCTTACCATATTGTCCTGTTAGTGCAAAAACTTTGCACATTTATGAGCAATTCTATGCTTTGGTGTTTAGTGTTTTGTTTTTGTTTTTGTTCATTTACTGGAATGTTGAGGAGCTCCGGGCCTCTATCCTTTAACCCTTAAGAAGAGGCTGACAGCATTACTGCTCATCTGCCTGTCACAGGGACTGGCCATGTTCACCTCCAGCAGCATGTTTGACCATTGTATTTCTATTGCTGGAAGCTAGACTGATCACTGGGGATGGCACCCAAACCCCCTGGGTTTGACATTTCCACCTGAACAGGAAACTTTCAATGTTTAATTTACTCTTAAAATAAAAATATTCTGTGCCTAAGGAAAGGGCTTAGAAAAGCCTTACAAATGACTTCCAAACATATCAAAGGTTTTATGGTTCACAATATTGAATGACTGAAGTAGAAAGGAGTAGTGGCACAAACATCTTCCTTCAATTACTCAGTTTTAAAATTGAAAAGCATTTGGCAAAATGTTTGCACTTTCTTATAGCCGGGGTTTGGAAAAGAATGGTAAGTTATTCAAAGAATATCATCTGACCATCCAAACATGTTCAGGAACCTGAAAGTCTGCCAGACTCTATTACTCGCCTTTCTTAGGAAATCATTTACATAACTTTAAGAAAGATCTTGGCATTTCCATCATTTCCATCATAAAGATTTGTTTGGTTTTATTTTTTTCAGTCCCAGAAAAAAAGCTGGTTATGTTGGAATTTGGAAAATTAAAGTACATGAAATTTTTTTAAGTCAAGATCTTTATAATTTTATAATGAAATACCTTGTGTGTTTTCTTCGTTCTGCTGCAGATTGAGATTTTAGTTTCTAAGACAGTAATTGATAACATGAAAGGAAACATAGTCAAGACATCTTACTGTTTATGAAGCATTTAATCTGTTTACAGGTGCAATCAGCAGCCAGCTACTGTGAAATTAGCGACTGGCATAAGCTATAGAGGCCAAAGCGGGCTAACGAGAGACTGGAGGCAAGTCTAGAGCGACAGACACCAGAGAAGATTTCACTCTCTGAGCAGAGGCTAAAGAGAATGGCCTGGAAATGGACTGTTTAGTATCTAAAGGAAGTTGAGCTATTTTTCACCTTTGTTTGCTACAAATAAACTATTCCAGGGCCCAGTTTGCCCAGAGAAAGAGATCATACATGTATAGCTTTGCATGTGCGGGTTGTGGTGAAGTAAACAAGAGAAAATCTGGATGGAAGAACTCTCTCTGACAGATGAGCCCTGACAGTCCTTTCAGCACTTTCAAAATGTATTTAAAACAAGTTCTGCAATGTAATGATAAACACCGTCACCTTCTGCCCTTTGGAGACACTAAATGGAAGACAGAAGTTCTGGAAAACAGAGGCAGAGAGGGAGAGAAGAAGAACTTCTAGAAAGGTCCAAGTAAAATAGAGCAATGACAACTCATTAAAAAGCAGTCACAACTATGCCAAGTGCTAGAGAATAGATGGGGCTACAAGAACTCTAACTGTGAGTGAGAATGTAAAATGGCACAGCCACTTTGGAAAATAGCCTGGCAGCATCTTATAAAGTTGAACATATACTTACATGACCCAGCGATACCACTTTTGGGTATTTACCCAAGAAAAATGAAAATGTGTCAAAAGACTTGTACATGAATATTCACAGTGGCTTTATTCATAATAGTTAAAAATTGGAAACAACCCAAAGAGTTCCTCAATAGGTGAAGAGACTTTTTACAACTGTGGTATATTCATACAATGGAATACTGCTGAGCAGTACAAAGGAAATGTACTATTGATAATACATGCAACTAAATGAATGAATCTCAAACACGTTCTGTTGAGCAAAAGAGGCCAGACATAAAAGACTAAATATGGCATGTTTCCATTTAAATAAAACTCTAGAAAAGACTCATCCCATCTACAACAGATGTGCCAGTGGTTATCTGGGGCTGGAGGTGGAGGTGGGGATTGACTACGAAAGGGCACAAAGGAGCCCAGTTGCATGGTGGAAAGTTTTTACATCATGATTTAGGTAGTAGTTACCTGAGTATAGATATTTATCAAACCTCACCAAACTGTACACCAGAGTGCGTCTATTTTATTATATGTAAATTGTGCCTCAGTAAAGTTGATGTAAAAATGTAGTTACAGAAAAGATGATAGTATGCTTCAGAACCACTTTACTACATTGCACATAACTATAGCAAAAATTGAAAATACTTCAGAGTAGTTTTAAGAAGTGCTAATACAAGGCTAATTGCTCTATCATCAGTGAGTGAGTTGTTAGACACTTAAATCCGTGTAAGGGAATTCCCTCCATTTGTCAAGGGACATACATACACACACACACACACACACACAATCTCAGATGTTCAAAGGAGATTATGAAAGTGATAATCACTTTGTCCTTATTTCTACATCTATTGGCTCTTCCAGGTACAGGGTATTCTAGGATGAAAATGTGGTCCTGTCCTGTCAAGGGCATGCAGTCTAGCAGAAACTTCAGCGATCTTAACAAGGACTCACAGCAACATGGGATTATTTAACTGTAATGGTGACAACATCAACCATTTATTGGGAGCTTACCTTGTGTCAGGCACTGAGCTGTGATTGACATTCTACCTCATTTAATCTTCACAATAGTTTTACAACCTGGAAACTCTTAGATGTCTATTTTGTAGAAGGAAACTGAGGCTCAGAGGTTTTAAGTAAACTACCCAAGACTATACAGTGAATGATTAGTAAATGGCAGGGTTGAAGTTTGCTCATCACCATCATGCAGCCCACAGTAGCCCCATATTTAGTCTTTTATGTAGTATTGATGATGGGGTGGTTGACTTGAGGGTTAAAGAAAATGTTACCATTTGTCCAACCTGCTCAGACCCCCACTCAAATTCCAGAGAAGTGCAGGTTTCTTCCCAAACAAGTAGAAGCGCTATTGTTACCTTTGTCCAGGTTCTCCTATTTTTCTGGACAATATGCTAAGCTCTTTGCAATTCTTTATCCTGACATTCTTTCACCCAGGGAGGCTGCAGAGCTGAATAATATTCTTGGATTTGTGTCTCTCATCTTGTCACTGATTAGCCCTAACTCTTCCTGGCAAGGCTCCTGCCAGGCTATTTCAGGAAACAAAAATTCATTACGCACATCCTTATTGATTTTCCCTCTCCTTTGCTTATTATTGAAATGCCTTTCCTTCCATCTCTTGAAGAAACTGTGTTGCAATTACTGGAAGCTTTGCTCATGCCAGCAGCCCACCCCTGGGCCGGAGGGTCTTGCTGAGGCTCCTGGGAGCTGGGGCAGAGACAGCATCTCTCTGGTTGGTCCCGGCAGAGTGAGGCGGTTTATTGTCTCTTTCTAAAGTGGCTCCTGGAGGTGTGACTTAGTAATATCCCATTAGATAATTTCTGGTGATCAGCAGTGCCTCCTGGTTTCTTCAATCTCCTTTCTCAGGAGTTTGGGGTATAAATGCTGCAATGAACATCCAACCACCCAGCTTTGATGGCTAGCTCAGGAATATTTGACTTCTCAGAGCCAAGAGAAGAAAAGAAACTAATTTTTATTGGATGAATAAACATTTTACAGAAAATATTGTTCTTGAGTACCAACTATGTGCTAGGTTCTAGAATGTATGTGAGCAAGGCAGCTATGGTCTGTGCTCTCATTGATTTTATAGTCTGGTGAGGGATATAAACAGTAATAACAATAACAGTAAATGAAGTAAAAATGCAAACTAATAAAATAATTACAATTGCAATAGGTGCAGTGTCAACGGTAGGTTTCTGAGATAGAGAAAAATATAGTCGGGTATTATGCAATATCACATGTTACATGCAATATCATGAATCTGCCAAAACGCTCATGAAGTGGATACTCGCCCTAACTTAGAGACATTCAGTAGCCTGTTCCAGGTGACAGAGAGCTGGGTGCAAGTCTGAGTCTGTCTGATTCCAAGGCTAGTTCTCTTTCTGCTGTGTTGTAAGGCACATGGAGACTCCCCACCTCCAAGGTAACTGGGGAGTGTGGTTGAGTTTCCAGGTTGTGGTCAGCTCTCAGTGTGGTGTAGTTCCCCCATCCTGTCTGCAAGCTCTCTGTCTGCCAGAAGAAAAAAGAAATCTCAGTTTTCACAATAAATCAATGATGGACTTGGTATAATGTGCTCCCTAGGGAAGGCCTCATACTATTTGTTAGTTACACAAGGCTGGGTCTTGGTTTCGCGTGGGTGAGTTCTACGTGGCAGTATGTTTTGGCAGGAGATGGTCTCTCTGCTCTGGGGGATGCTGTTCTTCTGGACCACAGGCATGTGCCCTCTAGGCTTCAGTGCAGCCCATCCCTCCCTCTGCTAGGCCTGCCTCTTATGTGTTCATGGTTACTCACATTTCTGCTCAGGCCTCTGCCTGACGTTGGTGCCTGCAGCCCCTTCCCTGGATGGCAGCACGAGCGGAAGCCACCCCTGCCGGGGAGATAGCAGTCAGGGTTGTAGGCTCGCCCAGGGGGTGTCTCAGAGGGCATGGTGGGGAGGGGGCTGCAGGGAGGCAATACTCCAGAAGCCTGGTTCTCAGAGCTGCATCCTGGAGAGGAAGAAGAAAAGTTGGGAGCAGGCTGGGAAATGTACCAGAGGGCAGGTGAAGCCCCTCTCATGAGTGTGCACACTCCTAGAGGGCAGGGGCGAGGACCAGGCCAGAGTGAGGACCGAGTGGGGTGAGAGTCGGAGCCCAGACATGGGCGTGGGGAGTGTCACCACCAGTCTCTCAAGATAGTGATGTAGCTGTGCCTGCCTCCCTACCTGTGCCTCATAACAACAAACAGGTGACTCATTCCACTGTTCTCTTTTTGCACAGGGCATACATCACATACCCACACAGAAATGCTTCACAGGTTACAATACAGGTGTTCAGAGCAGATAAAACAAAACCCTTGATCTCCTGTGGCAAAAAGAACACCCGTCTGAAGCCCGTGGCCGAAAACTGCACCTAGCTATACCTTTAGGCTTGATTGCTGCAGTGTTTTTCAATATTTTCAGGTTTAATCTCAGTCAATTCAGGATAACTGCCCTCACCCCTTTTTTACCTTCAGGGGGACCTAGGCTCCCGGCCTCACCTGCTATCTGGGCATTAGGGGTATAGTGGAGGTGGAAGGTAGATGGTTTGGTTCGTGGTTGGCATCTACCTGAGTGCAAATCCTCTTGTCTGGTCATTGGTGACTGGCTTATGTCCCATCAGCATCTCCAGAGATGCTCACAGCTCTCATTTGGTCTTAGTCAGTAGGTTCTCCCAGACCACTTGACTATTATAATTATTATGATGTTGGAACTATGCAAGAGAAATTCGCAGATCCATTCCCTGTCTACTCCCTGCTGTTGGAACTGTCTTTCCCCATTTTTGCCTGGCTATCTGCCGTACATTCCTCATGCTTCTACCCCTCAATCTAAATTAAATGGCTACCTATCTGAGAGCTAGGTACTTTCCTTTCATAGTATTTATCAAAGTTCATAAACATCTATGAATATGTGCCATCTGTATTTAAGGTCTCTTCCCACATCCCCACGTCCCTCCATCACAAGCCCCGTAATGGCAAGGATTTTTGATCTATTTGTTTACTCTTGAATTCTCAGCACCTTGGAAAATGCTTAGTACATAGAAGTCACAAAAATAAAGATGACTGGATACAACTCGAGGCTCCGTAAGTCCAAGTGACTTGCCCAAGATCTCATGGCCAATCAACAGAACAGCAGCACTCGAACCCGAGCCTCAGGTGGCCAATACCAGGGCTGTTTCCAAACACTGTGCTGAGTGAGGTTGTCTTTGACAAGGTGTTAAAAATCGGACTAATTCTTCTCAGATTCTAAAGCCCTGTTTTTCATTAAGAAACGACAGTAGTATTAGTTTGTAATGTGAAAAAGGAGGCATCCAATCAAAAGTGGCTTTATCCTGGACTCCTGGGAATGATGCTCCTGCCGTCACAGCACTCCCAAGAAATCCTGAAGAATTCCTTGATGTGGGACAGGCTGTGCTCATGTCAGGGAGCCAAACGAAACACAAGAGAAAGGCAAAGCCTTTCTCCACTGACTTTGTGGGGAAACTGTGTCCTGTCTGCATTCCTAGACAAGGGCTCTCAGAGGCAAGTAGGCAGGGCTGACTCCAGGAGTCGCCTGAGTCTCTGATGGTGGAAGTTGCCCTCTGGATCCCTTTTTGACCCTATGGGATATTCAGTGGCAGTGGTGAAGGGGGAGGAAATACCACTGGCAAAATTTGATCTCTGACCTCTTGTCAGTCTGTCATCCTGGTGATAGGGATAGTCCTTGTGCTGGGGTTTGGTGGAGATGGGCATGGCTATCTAGATGGGTTGAGAAGGGCAGAAAGTAACTTGTTTTTCTCACTAAATGAGACTTCTTCCCTCTTTCACAGTTGATCTCAGCTGTGAATGGATTTGTCACCAGCTTCCAAGTAAGGTTATGGTAAGGATGGTTTGCTCCATGCTAACTTGGGTCATGTAGCTCACAGTCTGACCCAGTCCAATACAGGTTGAGGAGTCAGCGTCCTAGTGCTGAAATTGGCTAAAAGAGAAGTCATTCGACAACAAGACCAAAAAGAGCATTAGCTACCAGGGCCTTTGAACTTGATCAGGCCATGCAGTACCCCTCAACCCAATTTTCATTCCTTGTCCCACTGATGCCACTGCCTCACATCCAGTAGGGTCACAATGACCTTGAATATGGAAAGGACTGATTTGTCACCCTCACAAAATGGCTGTCAGTCTCTCTGAAGCTTAAGCTGCTGATATTACAATTAATTCTTCATTATTTATCAGTAAGGATTAGGTTTTGTTGTAACAGAGATCTGAATATAGTAACTCAAATACACAGTGGTTTAAATCCTTTCACTTAAGGAAATCTGGACGAAAGTGGCCCAGAGTTTGTATGGCAGCTCTGTGAAGTCATTAGAGACCCAGGTTCCTCTATCTTCAGCATAGTTCTCAATCCCCCAAGTCTTCTTCTTAGAAGAAGGCTGCTGAAGCTCTAGCCATCATGTCTATATCCCAGGCAGCAGGAAGGAGGAAGGAGGACAATAGCCTCTTTTCCCAGCATGTCAGGCATCCTTAAATCTCTTTAAATAGTCTTCTCAGAAGTCCCATGTGATACATCTCACTGACCAGAACTCAGTCACATGGCTACTGCTAACCACAAAGCAGGCTGACAAACACCTTTCAGCTGTGTGCACTGCTGGACCAAATACAATCAAGGTTCTGTTAAGAAAAAGAGGAGTAGGAGGCTGCTCAGAGTTTCTGCCACATTCTATTTAAATATCTTGGGGCTTTTTTTCTGTCTTCCTGATATTGGGATTCTTCAAAAAGAAAAGCAAATAGAAAGAAAACCCAAAATTCAAACTAATACAAACTAATCCATTTTGTTACTTACTATCAGATCTGATTTTTAAAAAAGTTCTAGAAAAGAGATTAGAATCTCCATCTCTATCTTCATTAGAGTAAAATACCTTCCTGATATCTACTTTCTTTCCCACCCACAGGTCTGGAGAAGCTAGATGCCACGTGTGGCTGTGGACATCCAGAGGATGTCCAGGTAGAGAGCTCTAAATCTACGGAAGAAGCAAGGGCTGAACCCACAGACCTAGGGGTCCCCAGGGTCAGATGGGGGTGGAAGCCCTAGGAGGTAATAGGTAAATGTGAAAAACAAGGGGAAGAGGCCCCCAGAAGGACTCAGGGGTACCTTAGCTTATGTTCTTCCCTATTGTTTACCTCCCACTTGGACAATGTCTCTGGCTATGCATCCCTGTTGGAGAGTTTCTATGACAACCATGGAGTAACTGTCCACTATGTGCTTTGAACTCCTCAGAAATCAGGCACTTAGCCAGCACAAAGGGTTGGTATGAACTTCTGGCCAACCTTCAAGAGGTTCTCAGAGAGAACATGTTGTTTTCCTTGAAGTGCTTGTTTCTTCTGTAATTTCATATCTAATCTCCCAGCTTCACGGATAACAGATTTGCTTGACAATGTCCTGATTGATGGGGACAGTCTTTACTTTCAAATGAAGAGAGCTAATTAGAACAACTGACTTTATTTTGGGAGAAACCAAGTTTCCAGCATGCATCTAGTGATAAATTATGACAGCTTTTCTCAGCACTCCTGCCCTATGATCCTTCCCTCACTTCATTAAGCCTGCTGCATCTTGCATGGACAGAGGTCACTGATGGCAGAGCAGCTTCCTGGACAAATTGCAGGGTCTCCCAACTCTCCCAGCAGCATCCGCTGTGCTCCCACTCCTGTGCTCATCTCTCCTCCTGAACTACAAGCGCCATCTTGTCGTTTGTCTGTTTCAATGTCTGTTTCTCCAACTGGACAGTAAACCCTTGGAAAAGAAGAGCCAATCTTATTTACATTTGGTATCCTCAGCAACCAGGGCAGTGCCTGGCACTTTTCAGGTCCTCGTTGAATGGATGGATGAATCAATAAAAGAAAAACTCCAAATGAAACAGTTGTTGTGGAAACTAAACAGACTTCTTTCTTTTTTTTTTAGCTTTTATTTTAGGTTCAAGGCTACATGTGCAAGTTTGCTATATAGGTAAACTTGTGTCACGGAGTTTGTTGTACAGATTATTTCATCACCCAGGTATTAAGCCTAGTAACCATTCATTATTTTTTCTGTTCCTCTCTCTCCTCCCAACCTTCTCCCTCAAGTAAGCCACAGTGTTTGTTGTTCCCTTCTTTGCGTCCATGAGTTCTCATCATTTAGCTCCCACTTTATCAGTGAGAACATATGGTATTTGGTTTTCTGTTCCTGCGTTAGTTTGCTAAAGATAATGCCCTTTTAGCTCCATTCGTGTTCCTGTAAAAGACATGATCTTGTTCTTTTTTATGGCTGCATAGTATTCCCTGATGTATATGTATCACATTTTCTTTATTGATCTGTCATTGATGGGCATTTAGGTTGATTCCATGTCTTTGCTGTCGTGAATAGTGCTGCAATGCACATTCACATGCATGTGTCTTTATGGTAGAATGCTTTATACTCCTCTGGGAATATACCCAGTAATAGGATTGCTGGGTCAAATTGTAGTTCTGTTTTTAGCTCTTTGAGGAATTGCCACACTGCTTTCCACAATGGCTGAACTAATTTACACTCCCACCAACAATGTATAAGATTTCTCTTTCCTCTACAACCTCGCCAGCATCTGTTATTTTTTGGCTTTTTAATATTAGCCATTAGAAACTGAATGCACTTCTATCATCAGGCTGGGATTGGCTGGCAAGTCCATTTTCATAAATAGACTGGGTTGAGTTGACATGGCATAGTATTTTACTGCTTTGACTTCTGACACACCAGTATTGTGTCAAATGTCAGGTATAGGTCATGAAACATGGACATCAGAGAAAGACGTGGGGGAGAAAGGAGGAGGAGGAGAAGGAGCCTGGGGGAAGAGAAGGAGAAGGAAAAGCATACGGCTTCTGAAATTCTGTGTGTGTGCAAACATAGGGATGCACTTATCTGTTGTTGTATCTTACAGGGGCATAGTGTTACCAAAAAGAAAAAACTGAAAGGAATGAAATGAACAATAAAGTGGTTTGGGGGAGGAAAGGCTATATACAATAATTTATTGGAGGAAAAAGGAGAATCCATGTGTCAGTGGCTTACCAGTGTGATCTTTAAGGTGGTAAGAAGAGGTAATGAGTTGCTGAACCTCACCCCAGCTCCACAACTCCTGGCAAACCTTCATCCTCTTCTCATGGGTTCATCTCTTGTGAAGCTCTCCTTTTCAGATCTTTGTGAAAGGATCCTTGCCAAGCTGACTAGCCTTGTCAGCACCGTACTTCATTTTCTTCAGATATCATCAAGGCTATCTGGGCTCTCTCTGAAGTGATACTCAGACCATCTCTCTGGAATTCTTCCATAACTTTCCCCTTCAGAGATATCTTTCCTCGGGTCATTAATACAGGTCCCTGCTTCAGACATCAGTGGCATTTGCTTTACTTCATCTCATGTCTTCCTCCTTAATATGATTAACAACTGTGTCTTTAAAAGACTGAGCATGGAGAATGTGAGAAAGGTTTTCACCACTAGTCCCTGATCTTCCCACACCAGTGAGCTCGCTGGCCTGAGAGAACACACAACTTGGAAAGCAGTACCTTAGCCTTCTCTCCATTTTTGATTTGACCATTTGATTGTAGGAGACTGGTGAGCCCTTGGCCCTTTTTCAAAAGAAAGATGCAGATCCTTGTGATCAAAGAAGGGGTATACCTGGGTTAGCCAGTGCCCTAAACCAGGGGTCCCCAACCACGGGGGGCTGTGGAACAGTACTGGTCTGTAGCCTGTTAGAAAGCAACCTGTACAGCAGGAGGTGAGTGGCAGGTAAGCGAGCTCATTACCGCCCGAGCTTCACCTCCTGTCAGATCGGCGGTGAAATTAGATTCTCACAGGAATGTGAACCCTATTGTGAACTGTGCATGCGAGGAATCTAGGTTGCATGTTCCTTATGAGAATCTAATGCCTGATTATCTGAGTTTCATCCTGAAATCACCCTCCCCTCAACACTGGTCCATGGAAAAACTGTCTCCCACAAAACCAGTCCCTGGTGCCCTAAAGGTTGGGGACCACTGCCCTAAACCCTAGGATAGTATTTCTCAAGGTGTAGTTTGAAGAACACTGGCATCAGCTTAACCAGGCATAATTATTAAAGATGCAGTCCCATTTAATAAATGATATTAGGAAAACTGGCTAGTCATATGCAGAAAACTGAAACTGGACCCCTTCCTTACACCTTATACAAAAATTAACTCAAAATGGATTAAAGACTTATAAAACCCAAAACCATAAAAACCCTAGAAGAAAACTTAGGCAGTACCATTCAGGACATAGGCATGGGCAAAGATTTCATGACTAAAACACCAAAAGCAATGGCAACAAAAGCCAAAATTGACAAATAGGATCTAATTAAACTAAAGAGCTTCTGCACAGCAAAAGAAACTATCATCAGAGTGAACAGGTAACCTACAGAATGGGAGAAAAGTTTTGCAATCTATCCATCTGACAAAGAGCTAACATCTAGAATCTACAAGGAACTTAAATTTACAAGAAAAGACAACCCCATCAAAAGTGGGTGAAGGAGATAAACAGGCACTTCTCAAAGGAAGACATTTATGTGGCCAACAAACATATGAAAAAAAGCTCATCATCACTGGTCATTAGAGAAATGCAAATCAAAACCACANTGACTAAAACACCAAAAGCAATGGCAACAAAAGCCAAAATTGACAAATAGGATCTAATTAAACTAAAGAGCTTCTGCACAGCAAAAGAAACTATCATCAGAGTGAACAGGTAACCTACAGAATGGGAGAAAAGTTTTGCAATCTATCCATCTGACAAAGAGCTAACATCTAGAATCTACAAGGAACTTAAATTTACAAGAAAAAGACAACCCCATCAAAAAGTGGGTGAAGGAGATAAACAGGCACTTCTCAAAGGAAGACATTTATGTGGCCAACAAACATATGAAAAAAAGCTCATCATCACTGGTCATTAGAGAAATGCAAATCAAAACCACAATGAGATACTAGCTCATGCCAGTTAGACTGGCGATCATTAAAAAGTCAGGAAACAACAGAAGCTGGAGAGGATGTGGAGAAATAGGAACACTTTTACACTGTTTTTGAGAGTGTAAATGTCTTCAACCATTGTGGAAGACAGTGTGGGGATTCCTCAAGGATCTAGAACTAGAAATACCTTTTGACCCAGCAATCCCATTACTGGATATATACCCAAAGGATTATAAATCATTCTGCTATAAAGACACAAACACACGTATGTTTATTGCAGCACTATTCACAATAGCAAAGACTTGGAACCAACCCAAATGCCCATCAATGATAGACTGGATAAAGAAAATGGAATTTCTTTATGAAATACAATTCCATAGTAGTTCATGGAATTGAGGGCAGAGCAATCAGGCTGGAGTTGCAAGGATCCAGGGGATCACCTAATGCCATGTAACTCTATGTAGCCATAAAAAAGGATGAGTTCATGTCCTTTTCAGGGACATGGATTAAGCTGGAAACCATCATTCTCAGCAAACTAACACAGGCACAGAAAACCAAACACCACATGTTCTCACTCATATGTGGGAGCTGAACAATGAGAACACATGGACACAGGGAGGGGAACATCACACACCGGGCCCTGTTGGTGGGTGGGGGTCTATGGGAGGGATAACATTGGGAGAAATACCTAATGTAGATGATGGGTTGATGGGTGCAGCAAACCACCATGGCACCTGTATACCTATGTAACAAACCTGCATGTTCTACACATATATCCCGGAACTTAAAAGTGTAAAAATAAAAAACATGCAGTCTCCTAGACTACACCTCAAACCTAACCAGAACCCCTGAAGCAGGCAAGTACAGAGTTTTCATACAGGAGAAACTTAGGATCAGCAACATTTTTGGTTTATAAAAAGGCTAGATGTCGTGTCTTGGAATTGTTTAAGTAGTAAATTCACTGTTTTAACTTACTGTGTATGTAACTGAATAAAAGCCAAAAACTGAAAACAACCAAGTGTCCAACAACAGCAAATGAATAAACAAATTGTGGAATAGCCTTACAATGGACAACTCAGCAATAAAAAAAAAAAAATAAACTAGTGATAAACGCAACCACATGTATAAATTCCACAGACACTCTGCTAGGCAGAAAGATGCCAGACATAAAAGGCTGCCTAGTCCTTGATTATCTTCTTAAAGCCACCTAATCCACAGGGACAGAAATGAGATCCTCAGTCACCTATGTCTGGGAGGTGGGGTAGATATTGACTCTGGCATTTAGAGAGAGGGCATAGAAGGGAATTTTAGGGGTGATAGAAGTATTTATGTTTGTAAATGGTGTGGTTGCAGTTACACAGTCATATAAAATTGCCAAAACTTCTCAAAATGTGCACTTAAAATGAGTACATTTTGTTGCACACAAGTTATATCTCAATAAAGTTGATTTTTCCAAAGAGCAAAGCTTTCTAAAGATCCACACTTGACAGAAGAATGATAAAATTTCAGTTGTCCAAATCCTATTAAAGTGCATTACTTTGATAAAATTCGGGGTGGCTTATGGCGCTCATGGAGATTATGGGGTATAATCTAAAACCTTCCTCCCCCAAAATCTTGTTAGCCTCACTCTTACCAAGGTTTCTAGGACTTTGGACTTGAACATGCCTCCAGGTGATTCTGCAGTTTGAGCCCTTCAGCTAAAGTAACCCAGGCTCCTGAGGTTTTTTGAATCGTTTGACTGTCTGCTAAGCGGCTGACGTTGTCCAGATTCAACAAGGTGGGGGACTGAAACCCTGTCTCTACTAAAAATACAAAAAATTAGCCGGGCGCGGTGGCAGCACCTGTAGTCCCAGCTACTCAGGAGGCCGAGGCAGGAGACTGGCCGGAAACCGGGAGGGGGAGCTTGCAGTGAGCCGAGATCACGCCACTGCACTCCAGCCTGGGCAACGGGGCGAGCCTCCGTCTCAAAACACCAACAGCAACAACAACAAACCACTGTTGTTGCTTTATTGAGTTCATGAACGTCATTATTAGTTACAATGCCTCGTTTGAAAATAGCTACAAAATATTTTTTTTGCTAATTTGTATTCAGTAATTTTACCTTGCTAACGAGGGGGTGTTGATTGCTAAGTGCATCCTACAGACTCCTGGATGCTTGAACAACAAAGTGTCATCCAGCCAACTAGCCTTGTGGGAACTAGTGCTGTGTAACTTGCTACCTTTTCCAGCTTCCTTAGAGTGTCCCTTTGGGGATCTTTGGTTGGTGGCATCTAAATAGCATCCGCTAATACCAAGCACACACTGTGTGCCAAGCTGAGCACCTGGTGGTCATCATCTCATTTACTCCTCATACAATCCAAATGAATAGCTAACATGGAGGAATCTGAGGTTTAGGAAGATTATGCGACTTGTGTGTCCACAGCTACTTCGGTACCATAGCTAGCTGGACTCCAACCCAGATGCACCTCGAAAGCCACCAACCTCAGGTGTGCTTTCACCTTGGAATCACCTGGGGAAATATTAAAACTCTTGATGCCTCAGCTCTACCCCAGAACAATTGGGTCATAATCTCTGGGGGGTGTGACCCAGGTATTATTAGTTTTTAAAGCTTCCTGGTGACTCTAACATGCAGCCAAGGCTGAGAACCATGTTCTGGGTTCTTACCCTTGATGCTATAAGGAAGGATGGCGAGTGCCACACACCAGGCTTACCCTGGAATAAACTCAGCAATTTGCTTCTTTTCAGGTACATGTACTGACAATAAGTCTGCTCCCTTTAATTCTGTGATTTTTAAAAAGTTTTTGTTTTTTATTATTATTATTTTTTGAGACAGAGTGTTGCTCTGTTGCTCAGGCTGGAGTGCAGTGGAGTGATCTTGGCTCACTGAAACCTCGGTCTCCCAAGTGCAAGTGATCCTGACCTTAGTCAGTCTCCTGAGTAGCTCAGACTACAGGTACACACCACCACGCCTGACTAATTTTTGTGTTTTTAGCCGAGATGTGGTTTTGCCATTATTTCTCAGGCTGGTCTTGAACTCCTAGGCTCAAGCAATCCACCTGCCTCAGCTTCTCAAACTGTTGGGATTACAGGCGTGAGCAACCCTGCCTGGTCCATTCTCTGATTTAACAGTGTTTTCTGGGTATAGACTTTTAGGGAGACTTTGTCCTGTTAGAGAATATAGTGTCCCTGAGTGGAATGGGGGTATTCACGGAATCTTTCCTTCACTCCTTCCACGAATGTTTACCGAGTACCTACCATGCATAAGATCCTGGTCATACAAAGGTGAACACACTTGGCTATGCTCCCAGAAAGTTCACTTTCTTGTGGGGCAGACAGACCTACAGTGAACAATTAACTGATACGTGCCTATAGGAAAAAGGGGTCTGGAGGTGACAAAGAACACACGGAGGCATCAGCAAAGGCTTCCTAGAGCAAATGAGTGAATTGATGAGTAGGAATAGCAAGGTGACCAGAGGAGCATTCCAGGCCAGAGGCCCACATGAGCAGAAGCAGCAGAAGCATGGAGAGTGGGGCTATTGGTACTTCTGGGTGGCGGAAAAAAAAATATGATGCAAAGAATGGAAGCTGAGGCCAGAGGAGGAAGATGGAAGACCTTGAAAGCAAGTCAAGCAAATTGGACTTTGCCCTGTAGGAGACACTAAATCGACACAAATGTCTTAAACTGGAGAGTGATGCGATCAAGAACCAAGATTTAAGGTGGTGATGGAGGAAGAGAAATCCAAGGAGAAAAATGGAAGACAGAAAAGGCAGAAAATATGTTTTACAACTTTCTGTTCTGTATTCTGTTGGAATCTAAATATCCCAATGAGTGTGGCGGATTGAACGGGGCTTTTAGCCTGACCAGTTTATTGAAGAGACAAATAAAGATTGACTTAATAGTAGCTGATAATGACAAGCACTATTCCTTCTTGCCCAAGCGATCTTCTTATAATTGGAGAAAGAAATGCTTGTCAGCCTAGCAAAGGGTTTTCATACATGGCTCCAGGGATCCATGAACCCTCTGAAATTGTGTATAAAATTCTGCACATTTTTCTGGGAGAGGGTCTGTAGCTTTCATCATATTTTCAAAGGCAATCAGGATACACGAAGTGGGAAGTTAAAGATTAAAATTCAAATATTCTAGATAAAGATGACCTATTTTTTGGGTTGACCTGATCCTAAATAGGAGAAAGACCCAAATGAATGTTCATATGTATTTTAATGGAGAAATTTTGGGTGCTAGACTCTTCACAATGAAGTACACACAGAAATTTGCTATCCTCGTCTCTAATGTAAATGCATTTATGGGACATTTTTCTAGGTCAGGTGCATAAGCCTGACCCTCAACCCTACAGCTTTAGAAATGGAATAGACAAGGTGACCTGAACAAAGAGGTGAACGCTGCTCAGAGGGAATTGCTGCAGTTGGAACAGCAGACTGGTTTTGCATGTGCAGGGACCGAGGGCTGAGATCTCTGAGGCCCAGGTGGTCTGTTGAGAAGAGGCCAAGGTACCCACCTCCTCTAGGCTTTTGTTGTTGTGACTGCATCTACATACCAGCAAACATGTGCTTCCTCCCTGGCCTTGATTTACGGTGACAGTTACTTGGTACAGCAGGTGGGTAGGAATGGTTCTCTCAGCAGGAAAAGTCTGCCTCTGCTGCTTCATGACCTGCTATTCTGTAATAATGAGCTTCACCCTGTACCATTGCTAAGGCAGCTGTCCCCTTCAGAAGTAGCCACATTAGAAAGGTTAATGCATTCATGGTGAGCTTAGAAGGGACAGGGAGTAGTGTCTCAAATATGTATATGTGTATGCGTATGTGTGTTTACATTCAGAGTCTGGCAGATAACTATGAAAAGGTGATGGGGGAGATACTCATTAATCTAATTTACATTGACCTCTCCAATACTCACACAATTTTTTTTTTTTTTTTTTTTTTGCCAATGGTTTGGAATTCATCTGGGCTCTAGTTTCTTCCTTTGCAAAAGAAAGATGTTGCACTGACATGATAATGTCACTCCTGCTTAATGCCTTCATTAAACACCCACTGCCCCCATTCCTTAGAGCCACAGAATCCTGGGATTTACATCCGGCATTTACAAGAAAAGTTTTAGGTACTCCTGTCCTTCTGTATTAGTCAGGATACTCCAGAGAAACGGAACCAAGAAGATATATGTATAGATAAGAAAGATATTTATTATGAGGTTGATGATGGAGCCTGAGAAGTCCCATGATCTACCATCTGCAAGCTGGAGGCCCAGGAAAGATAGGTGTAGTTCCAGTCTAAACCCCAAAGCCTGAGAATCAGGAGTGCCAATGGTGTAAGTCCCAGTTAGTATCTGAAGGCCTGCGAATTGAGGGACCAATTATTCCAAGTCCTGGTTGGAGTCTGAAGACTTAAGAACCAGGAGGGCTGACATCTGTGGGCAGAAGTAAATGAATGTCCCAGCTCAAGCAAAGAGGAAATTTGTTCTTACTCTACCTTTGTTTTTTCCAGTCACATCCTCAGCAGATTAGATAATGCCCACCTGCATGCATGAGGACAAAATCTTCTTTCCTCAATCTACTGATTCAAATGTTCATCTCTTCGGGAAACACCTGCACAAACACATCCAGAAATAATGTTTCATTAGCTATCTGGGCATCCCTTAGCCCAATCAAATTGACACATAAAATTAACGATCACAATTCCAGTCAGGAAGCTCAACCTTTATTTGTTTTCTACAAGATTTCGTTGAGTAGAAGAATCTACTAAAAACATTAAAGATTCCAGAAAGTTAAAGTATAAAATCTTTAGTCAAGAAACAAAATATAATAAAGAGTGGGTTAACTCAAGAGCTAACTGGGAAGTCCATTTCTGATTTAGTAAAATGGTGCCAGGAAACTCAGGTTTCCATACTCAAGTTCTTACATGGCTGGAAAATAGAAAGTTGATTCAATTCCCATTGCAATGGGTGGTAGCCCACAGTGGAAAACTCAAAAACAATTCTCCCTGGCTGCATTTCTCTGATAAGTATTGTTGCTCTGTGCATGTGAGGTTTCAGTCAGTGGAAAGTTGGCAGGCAGCTGAAATTTAGAAAGCAAACATGCATGTCAAGGTACTGTTTACCAGGTAAGAGTGATTTATTTTATCATTAAAAATTTAAAACCTTAATGTGATTCCCAAGATGTCTGATTTAGAGAAGGCCAGAAGAAAACTGAAGGGAAAAAGAACTATAGAAAAGTGAGAACCATGTAACTGAGCTCTTTCCAGAATTGAAACTCTGCTTTGGCTGGTAAAAATGGATTAGTATAGTGTAGCTCTTCTGCTTGTTGGCTAGTTTGCTTGTTTTATACAGTTTTTATTAGTGTATTTTCAGTTCCACCCCAATCTCACTAAGTAACCGGAATGCTGGAAAAATATTCAAAGACTGCTGGTTTGAAGCGACAAACAAGTTTTAGTCTGTCCAAGGAGCCCATATGTCTAGGCCTGAGTCTGCCTAGGAAATAAGAACTTAATAATCATTAGTCTCCTTTATCAGGTCTTTCACAATTGGGCTTCAAATCCCACTTTAAGCAATTCCCATCATTATTTCTCCCATGAGTAGCTATGGATTACAACCTGTTACCTACACCCATTCTATTCACTTGACCCTACCCTTCCCATATTCCATTCACTTTACTAGGAATACAGTTTTTTCCTTCCTATCTATCTGGGAAACTCCAAATCACTCTTCAAAACCCAGCTCAACTATCACCTCTCCCATGAAGCCTTCCGTAGCACTGTGTCATTCACCACTTCTTAAGTCTTCATCGAACTGCAACATGAATCTGTTTAAGTGATTTGTTATTTTCTAAACCACAAACTCCTTTAGGTTAGAGAGTGTGTTTTATTTATTCTTATTTCTTCAGCGTGTATCACCTGGCTAAACCTAGAGAAGGTGCTTAATAAACATTTTTTGATGACTTTAAAGCCTCTGAAAGCTCTAAAGTTCTATTTTCTATGACTTAGCAATGGAGTCAAAAATTTCAGAGTTCTAAAAGACCATCCAAGAGCCTATTTTGAAGACTATTATTTGGGAACCAAAATAAAAGTATCATGATTGGTCACTGGTTGCCGGGAGCTAGTTTATTGGTATTTAGCATCGCCCAAGCAACTCTCATCAATTTCCCTTTTTAGAATCTATCTACATTCCATGAGATCAGAAACTTTCAGACCTGTCACCATTGAACACAGAATGGGAAAAAACAGTCTGATCATCAGCTACCTTTAATTTTTGAAAGCACATTGAGGTTTACTGGCATTCAACAAATCCCAATACAGTGATTTCAGCTCGCAACAAATTGGTTAAAGAGGAAAGGGAGTAAATGGATATTTTTGTGCTGTTGTTACCATGCAATCCAGCTGATAATTTCATTTTCTTCTCCTTTTCTCCTTTCTTTCCTCAACCTTTCTTTTCTTGGTGCTTTTACATTCGGCCTTAAAAATAATGTGTTTATTCATAAATATTTTTATGAATGGGAAAACAATAGTTGGTTTTGCTAAGAGCTCTTCTGGATTATAGAAGCTAATTGGAGGTGATATTGTAATGGAGAACAGCAGACATTTACATTCAGTTCCCAAGGTGTTAGATTCTAGCAAATCCTTTAGGAAAACAAACTGCCAGGGTTTCGTTCTCATAAGTGTGTTTTTTCAAAGCAGAAAAACTGATAACGTAGGTTCTGCAGATTCTAATTATCTTGGTAGCCTTCTAGTGGATTATAGCAGCTATAACACAGACCCAAAACTATGGTGGCTTAGAGGAGACAGCAACTTGTCTCTCATCTGACAGTTCAAGTGTAAGCAGTCTGGGGCTAGCTTGGTAGTTCCTCTGTATCAGGGACCCAGGTTTCTTCAGTCTTGCTACTTTGTTGTTCCTAGGGCATCCCGCTTCCACATCATCCAATCTGTCTCACACTCATGTTTGCATTTCAGCCAGCAGAAACCAGAAAGGGCAAAATAGACTACCTGTCCCTTCCCTTTATCAGCAATGCCTGGCTGTTGCACACATCACTCCTGATCATTTCAGGTTGACTACAGCTTAACCATGTGGCTCTGTGCTGGTTAACAACTAGGGGTTTTATTCCTACAGAAGAAGGGAGCATGGGTCTTAGGAGACAATTGCCAGTTTATGCCATGTTGTCAATTCACGAAGTTTCCTCATATTTGGTGGTAATGACGGTTAAATCTGTTTTATACAAACTTCTTTTTTTTTTTTTTTTTTTTTAAGGGGAAGCTTGTATGTTGGCCTTTGTGGACATATATGGACTCCTCAGTTGCTGAAAGTTTCCTTGATTGATTTTCATCATGAGTATGTAAAAAAAATCATTAGAATATTCAAATCCAAGAGCCTAAAAGTCGACTGGAATTTTATGAACAAACCTAAAAAGAGCAAAAGACCCTAAGCAACACTGCCGTCACATACAAAATTTTACTTTGAAAGCAGGGTGGGGAAATTTTCCCCTCAAGTGCTAACGGTCCCTGGAGGAATGTTCACTGATTATGGACCACTGTATTGTTTTCATTTTTAAATGGGGTTGCAAGCTGCAATTCTCACAGCAGGCTCATCACAACTCCCTCCCTTACCCTTTCCTTACATTTTAAAATTTCTTAACACTTTTAGAAGTTCCTTCATATCATTTCATGTTTATTTCCCCACCTTCACCCCTTTATTCTTTCTGGTTGCGGGCTTAAGCTTTCTTTCACTCTTTCCTGGAAAAAATATGCTGTCCAATGAACAACAAAGTGCCAGGCTGGCTCCACTCTGCCCGTCTGTAAACTCTCCCTCACTGGTTCACAACGGTGCCTGTTATTTCCTCCACTGGAGGGGCTCCTTTGGATAGGATCATTTTCCGCTGTTTCCCCTAAGGAGAATAACATCTGAGCAGCCATTAATGCCCCGGGGTGGATTGCATTTCAGATTAGCCACACAGAGCAGAATTAAAGGAGAGGGCAGAGGCATGTTTCCATGAGGGACTGGGAGGTACAGTTCCTAGAAAACAAAGGCTGTGAGCAGAGAGCGAGTCCCTGGCGCAGAGGTGACCTTGAGCATACACCACATGACCTCTGTCTCTGCTCCTGCCCACAGCACCCCGTTCTTCAATATGGTCAACTGTCATTTTCCCAAGCGAGCACTGTGTCAATATGGGTTCAAGCCTAAGCCCATTTCCTGGAGCGTGTAAGCCCCTCCTGTGTGGAAATTCAGGAGCTGGCACTGGTCAGAGGCACCCACCAGTGAAAGGCGGGTATGAAAAGGGAGGGTAAACAGAAGGCCAGAGCGCCTGGGGGTAAACTTGTCTCCCTGCATGATCTACCTACTATAGGCTCTGATGGTATGTCAACTATGAAGCAAAGACATGGTGCTTCTGTGGTTTACAAGTATTCTTTTCTGATGGCAGAAACGTACTGTCTGAGTCAGGATAGTAATGATAATAATAATAATAATAATAATAATAATAATAGTAATAATATCCAACCTATTCTGAGAGCTTCCTTCATGCCAGGCGCTGTGCTTCTGTATACCCTGCCTGGATTAATCCTCACAGCAAATCTTTGACGCGTATATTATTAATTCTGTGTTACAGATAGGAAAGCTGAGGCCCTTCAAGGTGAAGTTAATGTTTCCAAGGTCAGAAAGCTACTGACTAACAGCAGGAATTCAAAGTCATATCCGTCTGCTGAGCCCATATGCTTAGCAGAAGGGGTCGTAAACTCTAGGTGATGAACTCTTTGTGCATGCGATGGAAGCTATAGATCTTCTCTCCCAGCATTCCAGCTTTAGGGAGTTTTAAATGTGTATCCACAGACAGTGGGATCATCTTGTCACTCTACCTGCCACCATCCCCACAAGGTTAAAGAGCGCCTGCTTTGTTCTAGGAGCATTCCACACTGTAGGGCTACTGCTCCCTACCTTTCTGGACAGCGAGTCCCAACTTCCCTGTGCCCTTCTTCATAAGAAATGAGAAAAGCCCTGATTCCAAAGTACTTGTCCATTTGAAGAAAAAGTCCAAGGTGGGAGAGAAAGGCTGTCCGGTACTCAGATCATTCACAGCCTGTCTGAGTTCTGCCTCAAGAGGATGCAAATGAGAATAAGATCAGTTCACAGCCGGGGGAGTGAAGGGACTGGGCATGTGCCCCCGACCAAAGGCAGCCTTTCATTGGGAAGTCTGGCCTCTGACCTGCAAATGCAAAACAGACCAGAGGGCAGAGGGCACTCTGGAGCCAGCAGCTGCTTTCCTGGAAAGACTGAAAATCTGCTACCATGGGTACCAATTAACCCTGCCTGGGCTAACCGGGGGCCATTTCAAGAGGCCCAGTGGTGCCTTTTATGAGTAAATAGGGCCCTTTGGGAGTATGTATCCCTCTTCATCACCCCTACTATTTATTTAATACTAATTTACGTATTTTATAAACATGCTGTGGCTTTTTCAACCTTTGTGGTGATTTCCTCCTGATCCTCTCCACCTTTTTTTTCTTTTTTTTGGCAATATCTTAAAATTTTTGGTATTTCAAGGAATATGCAAAGTCCAAGATGTCTTACCTTAATAATAGGAGTCCATGAACAGCTGTAATAATTGGTCCTCTAGGTATAAGTGCTCCCTGACATGAGTCACAGACTTATTCTCAGTGACAGCCTTTGAGTGAAAAGTCCTGTGTGAAAGTTATCGAAGCTCATCAAGAGGGGCTGCTAGCCAGCTGCCCCTGGAATATGGGTCACCTTTGAGAGGAAAGAGGGTCTAAGATGGGAGGGAGACGGGAGCAGGTGGCCGTGAAGCCTCAGTGTGGTTACCTGGAGAGGTTTGCATTGCCACCCAGAGTATGCCAGTGTCTCAGAAGATGGGACACAGAGCACGGCCAGCAGGAATGATTTTGAGCACAGGTTTCGCTATGCTAGGAATTGGTGATTTACACATAAAGTTTTGTAGATCAATACTTCTGGATCCTTAGATGAAGAAACGTCTAGTTTCTTATAGTAATACTGTATTGTTGGGAATAGAAAAATAAAAGTGTAGACCTTTTAAAGAAATGAAATTTGACCTTTAAAACAAAGGCTATGCCTCAGAATGCCTTGTGAGGGGTGATTCCCTACATGAAAAAACTTAAAGCCTTTAAAAGGAACTGGATTCAGGAAGGGGATAAAAAAGTGTAACATGGAAGCAGCTCAGGGGAGCTAATATAGGCAGTTTAATTAACATCTCCTGAGCAGGTGAGGATGGGCAGAGACAAGATTGAGCACAAATCATTAGCTTTTGTGACTCTTTACTCTTTCTAGCTAAAGATTAATGGAAGAAGGTGATCTTTGTTATAACTATAGAACAACTGGTTGCAAAGTTGCACTCAAGGAATTAATTAATCATGGTATTTATCCTGCAATTAGAGTATGCTGCCACTAATTCTTCCCTGCTCTTCTTTGCTTGCTCCATACGACAAGGCTTATCAATGAACCACTTCCTAATAATATTTTCTCCAGTTTAATTTTATGTAACAAGCACTTACTCAATCTGTTAAACATTAAACAATAGATAAGCCATAATGGTTATAGGCTTTTAAAGATATAAATGTCTAGGAAAAATCTGGTAGTTTTCTTTCTAACCATTTTTTGAAGTACCCTTTTTATTATGAAATATGTTATATATACAATAGAGAATATATCATATATATGCAATTTAAGAGCTGATAATAAAGACTGATAACCAGTGTAATCACCCAGAATAAAACATTGCCAGTGCATCTGAAGCCCTCTATGCATCCCTCCCAGACTGTATCTCTCTTGTCTCCCATCAAGAGGTATCCACGCTGTTGAATGTGGAATTTATTCTCTTGCTTTTCTTTATAGTTTTTTCTTATAACACCTGTGTGCATCCCTTAAAATACAGTATTTAGGTTTTCTTTTATATAACTAGAATCATATTTATTCCTTTGTGTTCTGTTTGCTTTTTTCTACACTATGTTGACAAGTATAGCTGTTTTTCATTCATTTTTACAATGGAATAGTTTTCCATTGTATAGATTTTCCAAATCTATTTATTCCTTTCCCTGTCGATGGACATTTGGGGTGTTATCAGTTTTGCTCTATCACAAATTGTCCTGCTATGAACATTCTTGTTTTTATCTCTTTGCACACATGTACCATCCGGACTGTATTCCCGCCAGGAGGAAAGAGAAAAGGGAAGGGGAAGAGCATGCCCCCTCCCTTCCATGCAGAGATCACTTCACATGTATCCAATTGGCCAAAATGTAGTTGCGTGGCCACACTTAGCTTCAAAGGAGGCTGGGAAATGTAGTTCGTACCCAGGTGAACACTCAGAAGGGGGATTGAGAGTCAACTGCCTGTTTCTACCACAGGGTTTCATGCCTGCTAGAAAAAAAAAATGTCTGAACAGAATGTAATTATTGCTTACCATGGTCTGTTTAGGTCCATTAGATCAAGGTTTTAATGGTTTAGTTTAAATCTTCAAGGTTTTGGTCTATACCTTATTGAGAAAGAGCTGATAACATTTTTCACTATGATAGTAAATTGCATATTTCTCTTTATAGTTCTATGGATTTTTGATTTACGTATTTTGAGGTTATCTGATTAGGAATACACAAGTTTAGAGCTGTTATCTTTTCCTGATAAATTAAACATTTATTTATATATATTGACTCTATCTCTAGTAATGATTTTTGCCTTAAAGTCTATTTTTGCCTGCTATAAAATAGCTATAACACATTGTGTTACTACTTACTTAAGTATATAATTTTTAAGTTTTAAACTTTATTGTGTTTCAATTTTGTGTGTTTTTACATAGCTCAATTTTACCCCATCTGATCATCTTTTTAATTTAAAATTAGGGAAGTCAGGCCATTTAGATTGATTGATTTACTGATGTATTTGAATTCTTTTCTACCATCTTATTTTATGCATGTTTTTCTTTTCTCCCCTTATTGCCTTACAGTAGTCCCTCCTTATCCAAGGAGAATATGTTCCAATATCTCCAGTGGATGCCTGAAACCATGGATAGTAACAAACGCCACACATACTATATTTTTTTGATTTGATAACCAAATGGCTACTAAGTGAATAAGAGACAGGTAGTGTATACAGCATGGATACATTGGACCAAGGGATGATTCACATCCTTGACGAGATGGAGCAGGACAGCTCAAGATTTCATCATGTTACTCAGAAGAGTAATGAGTTGTTTATTTCTGGGTTTTTTTGTTTAATATATTTGAACAATGGTAAACCATGATTGACCATAGACAACGGAAACTATGGAAAGATAAATCATGAATATGGGGGGAACTATTGTATTTTAGATTATTTAAGGCTATCATCCATATTAAAACTTTTTTGTTTTAATTATAGTCTCTATTTCTATTTTTTTCAATGTTCACCTTAGACTTATTATTATTGTTATTATTTGAAGCAGAGTCTTGCTCTGTTGCCTAGGCTGGAATGCAATGATACAATCTCAGCTCACTGCACTGTCTGCCTCCCAGGCTCAAGCCATCCTCCCACCTCAACCTTCCACTAGCTGGGACTACAGGCACACACCACCATGCCTGGCTAATTCTTGTATTTTTTGTAGAGATGGGTTCTTGCCATGTTGCCTAAGCTGGTCTTGAACTCCTGGGCTCAAGCAATCCACCTGCCACAGCCTCCCAAAGTGCTGGGATTACAGATGTGAGCTACTGTGTCCAGTCACAAATTTTAATATTCATGTTAATTCAATGAAATCTAAAGTTAATATTTTTCTCTTTGCCCAGAAAAGTGTGAGGAATTTAACTCCTATCACACTCTGAGACATGTACTATTTCCCAGTGTGTTTGTTTTTTCTGTAAGTTCCCAAAGTTAGGCATTATTATTGTTTTAAATAATAGAAATCTGACAGTTATTTGTTCTCAACCCTTTCAGTATATTATTCTATCCTCTTCTGTTATTATTGGTTCTGCTGAGAAGTCAGGTGTGTTAAGTCAGTCTGTTGTTCTTTTGTAAGTAATTTTCCTTTCCTCTTTAGCAGATTAAAATATTTCACAGTATAAGATCTTCTGTTTGACTTTGGTGTTCTGAAATTTAACAATAATTCTAGGGTTTTTTTGTTTGTTTGTCCTCTTTTAATTTACCCTGCTTTGGATTCACTTCTTGGGCTTCTTGAATATGAAGATTTATATCTTTTATCAGTTCTGGAAAATTCTCATCTGTCATCTTGATATAGGAGTTAAAAAGAAAGTATTTAGGCAGATAGTGAGGGTAAGGAAGTCCTCGGTAAAGTTTTTGTTTCAATGAAACTGGAAGACATTATCCTTAGCAAACTAACACAGGAACAGAAAACCAAACACTGCATGTTCTCACTCATGAGTGGGAGTTGAACACTGATAACACATGGACATAGAGAAGGGAACAACACACACCAGGGCCTTTTGGTGGGGAGTGAGGGGAGGGAACTTAGAGGACAGGTCAATAGGTGCAGCAAACCACCATGGCACACATATACCTATGTAACAAACCTGCACATTCTGCACATGTGTCCCCCCCCCTTTTTTTAAGAAGAAATGAAGAAAAAGATTATTATAAGAAAGTAAAAAAAAAATTTCCTTTTAATGAAAAGCAGCCCCCAAATCATTTACTTTTCTAACAAAGAACAACCTGTAAAATCGAGCTGCAGACATAGGCAAGCAAGCTGGAAGCTTGCTGGGGTGAATGACGGCAGCTGTGCCAATAGGAAAAGGCTACCTGGGACTAGGCATGATCAAAAGGGCGGCTCCATCTTCCCTTCTCTTTGCCAGTCGTGTGTGCAGTAAGGCGCAGACAAGATGGCATTGGCCAAGTGGAAAGCCCATTTGCATAATAAGATTAAGATGGGGCAACCAGCCTTCCCTGCACTATGTAAACATCAGACCTGGTCAAAACCAATCTGTGGGCCCTAAATAAGTCAGGCACTGCCTCCTCAATCCTGCCTGTAAAATCTGCTGTGGTCTGTTGCAGGCTGCCTTTTCCCTTTTGGATGCCATCTCTCGCAAGAGGGAGAGAGCTGCTCTCCTTTCTTTTCCTTTTGCCTATTACACCTTTGCTCCTAAACTCACTCCTCGAGTGTGTCAGTGTCCTTAATCTTCTTGGCACAAGATGACAGACCCCGGGTACAGACCCAATGCCCCTTCAATCTCTTTGAATATTGCCTCTTCCCCATTCTCTCTGTTATCTCCGGGAACTCTGGTTAGACCTTCTTGCTGTGTCCTTCATTTCTCTTAATCTTTCTTCCAGGTTTTTCATTTTTTTGTTTCACTGGGCTAATTTCTGTGTAATTTTTTTCAGATCTATTTTTCAATTCCTGAATTCTCACTTTAGCTATGTCCAATCTGCTATTTACTCACCAAATTTCTAGTATTAGTTATGGTCTTTGTGTTCCTAGCAGCTGTATTTTCAAACATTTTGCCCAATCAAATATAATAATCTTTTGTTCCTTAGTATCTTTAGTTCTTCTTTTTCATTGTTAAACATTTAAAATATATTTGTTTCATATTTCATATCTTATAATTTCTGTATCATGCCTTTGCATGTCTACTTTTTAGTGATTAGATTTGTTTTTCAGTCTGTTTCTTCAGATGATAGCTCACACTGGCTTATTTCCTCATGTGTTTTGCGATTTTGTTGCTGTGATTGTGGTGGTTGTACATTCATTAATTCTGTGGGAATTCATTGAAGCGTGGATTTAACATGCATCCCTTCTAAGAGGATTTGATCTGTTTCTACCAAAGGCCTTGGGAAGCTATATTCCAAGATAATTTTAGTCTAAATTTTCACTGTGAGATTTTTTTGGAAGTGCTAGTGCAAAATCTTACCCCAAAATCTTCATAACAGGTATTTACGGTTGTTAGGTATTCTTAGAGGAGATTTTTGTCCTTATTTTCTTCTCTGCTAATAATCAAGGCAAAAACAATTTATATCATCTTCCAATGAAAGATGAATGTTTTCCCCTAGTTTACCTCCGAGGGTCTGTCCTTTCTTATGTTCTGGCTTTTTTTGGGTGGAGGGCAGTGGGCTTCATTCCAACCTAACATAGTGCTGGAGACCCAGGCTCTTCTTCTACCATGCCCCACCCTACCGCATCTTCGGTCCTTTAAACCTAAGTTTCAGGACATCAGAAATTAACAGATGCCCCAGACAAGTGCTTCAGTGCTCTCTTGCCTCTTAGATTTGGGTATTCTCATTTAGATTTCTGAGGATTTATTTTTTTTTTTTTTTTTTTTTTTTTTATACAGGCTTAACCATGCCCTTAAAAGGCGTTTTCTTGTATTTTATCCTATATTTTAGATGTTCCATACTGGACAAATTGTCTGCCGTATTTCTGAATATGGAAGTCTTTCCTAATTTTTTTGGTGCATATCCTTAGAATTTGATTAGAGTGATACTTTGTAACAAAACAAAAATCCTTAGCATCATATTCTTCTGAGACTGACTTAACATGGCCTTCAAATGCTTTTAGGCTGTCTCATTCAGCTATTGAAATCTTTCTATCACAGGCACTCTGCCTATCTAAGCCAAGAAAGGCAAAACTATGTCATTTCCCCTGCTAACTCTGAAATACTGGTGTGGCTAACCAAGTCTAAGGTAACGTTCATCATCCCCACTTCCTGGTATTCACACCCTTGTGTAATCTCCTTCCTTTGAGTGTGGACAGGATATATGACTTGCTTCTAACCAACAGAGTACAGCAAAGGTGATGGGATGCCCCTGATTATACAACATTGTAATGTCTGTCTTGCTAGAAGACTGTTTTCCTTGCTGACTTTGAAAAACTAAGCTGCCTTTTGTGAGCTGCATATGGGGAGAGCCATGTGAGGAGCTGAAGGGAGCTTCCAGCCAACAACTGGCTAGAAACCAAGATCCTTAGTGTGGCAGCCTGTGAGGAACTGGATTCTGCCAACAACCACCTCAGCTTGGAAGTGAGTCCTTCCCTAGTCGGGCTTCAAATGAGACCTCAGTCCTATAATATGTCTGAATTGCAGCTTTGTGACAGATCTTAGAGCACAGACTGCTGACCCACAGAAACTGTGTGATATGATTTGGCTGTGTCCCCACCCAAAATCTCAACTTTGACTTGTAATCCCCATAATCCCCACATGTCAAGGGTGAGACCAGATGGAGGTAATTGAATCGTGGAGGTGGTTTCCCCATGCTGTTCTCATGATAGTGAGTGAGTTCTCATGAGATCTGATGGTTTTATAAGTGTCTGGTAGTTCCTCCTGCGTTCATTCTCCTTCCTGCCACTCAGTGAAGAAGGTACCTTGCTTCCCCTTTGCCTGCCACCATAATTGTAAGCTTCCTGAGGCCTCTCCAGCCATGTGAAACTGTGTCAATTAAATCTTTATAAATTATCCAGTCTCAGGCAGTTCTTTATAGCAGTATGTAAAGGGACTAACACACTGTGAGACAGTACATGTGTGTTGTTTTAAGCCACCAAGTCTGTGGTGTCAATAGATAACTAATTGGATATCAATTAGTTGATACAATTGTTGATGGCTTTTAAAAACTGTTATGAATTTGAGTTTAGGCTCAGCAGGAGAGAGCATGATGATCAACTGGTCATGCGTGCTGGGGTAAAGAATCCAGCAGGCAACACTAGTGCCCACTGCTTGTCAACCCAGGCCTAACCTATCAGAAGTGTTTACAGGATGCTCTTAGTCTCCCTTTGAGCTGCCCAGATCCCCAGTAATCTGGGAGTCCAACATGTGGCTCACAAGCCACGATTCATTAACCAGAACTTTCTTAAAGTTCTTTATCTAATGCAAAAGAACCAGTGGGGACCTCACGTGACTGCCACCATTTGTAACTGATTCCCACCAGATATCATATTAACAGATTTGGATTAATTAGGAACTGTAATTTAAGCTGAATATAATTAATTATGTACTTCCAAACCATTTGATTTTAATTCAGCTACATTGGAGCATCATAAAGAATGATAGGCAAAAAATAAGGTAATTTGAAATAAAGACTCACCATGGGCTTAATTAATATTTGGACTACATTCCATACTCACACCAAGTGAGAAACCTCTTGACTCACCATTATCAGTAAAAAAGTCATGAAAATGGATTTCTAAGCATGATGTACATTAATTTTAAAAAGGTTGGTACACCTGACCTAAAGACATGGGCAGTATCTCTAACATTTTTACAACTTTCCTTTCTTGCAACAAGTGCAAAATGAAAGAAATTATACAAGTATCCCTTTGTTAAGAAGATAAATTTTTCAAGATCATATCCTCTCGACTCAGAAGGCAGTGATTCCCCAGTTACTTTAGTCAGAGTGAACTCTTGCTCATCAGTAGTGATCAAGCTGAGAGATTTTTGCATGCTGACTTTTTTTGCTGTTTTCTTATCAATGATTATAGTTAATAAAGATAGAGGGAAAAAAGTGTTTTTCCTATTCGTATATGCTACTCACCTGGCACAACACCTCTGACACCAGATGTGTGATTTTTTTCTTCTTCTTCTTCTTCGTTTCCTACACACTAAGCAATTCTCCAGCAGATACCAGCTGGCTATCTTATAAATCAATTCAATTTTGAAACTACCTGCAGATCGAGTCAGATCCCACAGGTTAAGGGCTCAATCCCACATGACTGCTCCATTTCAGATGCTAATATAAAATCCCAGGTTGTGATTTATCCTTATGACAGACTACCCAGGGTTCCCTTCATCCCTTTCTCAGGTTGGATTAACTTGCTAGAGTGGCTCACAGAACTCAGGGAAACACTTTACTTACATTTACCCATTTATTGTAAAGGATATTACAAAGGAGACAGATGAACAGCCAGATGGAAGAGACACCTAGGCGAGGCATGTGGGAAGGGGCATGGCACTTCTGTGCTCTCCAGGTGAGCCATCCTCCAGCCATCTCTGTTCATTCTGCTATCTGGAGGCTTTCTGAACCCAGTTCTTTAATTTAATTTAATTTAATTTTCTTTATTTTGAGACAGAGTCTCACTCTGTCGCCCAGGCTGGAGTGCAGTGGTATGATCTCGGCTCACTGCAAGCTCTGCCTTTTGGGTTCATGCCATTCTCCTGCCTCAGCCTCCCAAGTAACTGGGATTACAGGTGTGTGCCACCATGCCTGGCGATTTTTTTTTTTTTTTTTTTTTTTGTATTTTAGTAGAGATAGGATTTCACTGTGTTAGCCAGGATGGTCTTGATCTCATGACCTCGTGATCTGCCCGCCTCAGCCTCCCAAAGTGCTGGGATTACAGGCGTGAGCCACCACGCCTAGCCCAGTTCTTTAATTTTCTTATGGAACTTGTTATGTAGGTATGACTGATTATATCATTGGCCATTGGTGATCAACTCAACCATCGACTCTTCTTCCCTCTCCAGAGGTTGGAGGGTGGGGTCAAAAGTTCCAGCCCTCTAATCCTGCCTGGGTCTTTCCAGTGACCAGTCCCCAGTTATCTAGGGGACCCCAGGCAGCAGTCGTTTCATTAGCATACAAAATACATTCTTATCACTCCAGAGATTCCAAGGGTTTTAGGAGCTGTGTGCCAGGAAATGGGAGGAACACTAAATGTATATATTTCACAATATCATAGTAGCTTACCTGCAACTTGTATAAAACGCCTCTGCTACTTCCAGAAACTTTTTCAAAGTGAATGTTTCTCATTTTAGAACATTTTAAGATAAAACTTAAACATAATTTCCTCTGCTTAGCGTGTAACAACTGCCTAAAAACTATTACTGAGTGAATACATAAAATAACTTAGTTTTGAACTAGCAATGTAGTACTTGCAGTGTTTTAGGTACTGTGAGAAGATAAAAACACACATACACATGCACACATTTTTGTTTCCTTTCCTGTTTACATTATTCCTGCAAGTGATTTACTTTCCTTCTTTTTACAAATGAGTAAACAATGTCAAGTAACTTGTCATAAGTCGCACAGCTAGAAACTGGTGGAGCAGAGATAGGAATACTTGTTGATTTGTCTGTAAAGCCTGAGATATTTCCATTCTGTCACACTGTCTCCAGAAATTAACCCAAAAACCTACTGTCATAACTCAAATGCTTTCACTTATCTGTGTCCTTGCTGACCCATTAGCACAGCTAGTGGGTGATTTCCTAGCACTGCCCAGCTTTGATGTTGAATCACACCAGGACAGAAACACATCCTCTCTTCCATCTTGCACCTGCTTCTTTAGTACTGCTCCCACCTTGGCTGACCTGGAGGGTCTGATTCGGAACGTCAATTTCAAGGAGCCCAGTGCTCAACAGCAGGCCTGCTCTGTGCTCTCTGCTCCCTGCTTTTGCATAACAGCACCAAATTTCCTAAAATATCCACAGTGGAAATCTGTCCTAAGAAGTGAGGACTGGTCAGCTGTATGACTGTCTGGCTAGGTTGGTGTTTGAACTGTGATAATCATGGAAAGACACTTTGTCCCAAGTCTACAACACTAAGAGGATGCAGCATATTCACTTACTTATTGATTGATTGTATTATTTAATGATTGCCTTTTGAGTACTTAATGCAGAGAACTTTGTTAGGTGCTCAGGAGTATAGAGATGTGCAAAAGCTGAGTGAGTGAGAATGGTGGTCTGGGGTAGAGGAGAAACTGTCTTGGAAGTCAGTTGTCTTAAGTGGAGAACCAGTTGAGCTGTGTGGAGAAGATTAGGCAAGAAAGGTCTCAGAGGCCCTTTGTGACTGAGCCATACTTATGCAGGCAGGCTCTGCCACTCAGGAAAAGGTTAAGAGAAGATGCTGAACATCCAAGAGACAAGGAAGTGAAGGGGAAGGAGCTATATCCTGGTTTGCCTCCATCTTACAATGCAACATTGGAACGTCCCCTCACCCATCTGATTTTCGGTTTTTTATTCCCAGTGATAATCTGCAGCCCTCTTCCCTTCTGTCTGGTAGAGAGCACAGATCTGGGGCCCACTTCTAGACCTGCTGGCGACGGGCCCAGCCTTTGTGCCTACTTCCCCAGGCAGGCCTGTGCTGAACACATGGGCATGGCTGAATGTTTGCTGTCATGCAAAGCAGCTGATGGTGAGCAATATACCACGGCTCACTCATTCCCTTCCAAGTCATGTTCAGTGAAAAAGCACGTGTGCGGAAAAGTTCAGAGTAGTTTTGTGGCATACCCAGGAGTGCTTGGGAATGGCTGAAAGAGCTAGGGACTACTTACCATGTCTGGCTGCCAGCTGCCGGCTGCTGGCTGCCAAGCCTAGGGTTTCACATCTGAGCTGGGTTTCCTAAGCTCGGCAGTAAGCCCATGGACAGAAGACTGTCTTCGTGCCTAAGAGGAGCTGTATACAAACAGTGAATCAGTGTCACGACAGTTGGCTGGAGAAAGCATGGCCAGCGTCCACGGCGAGTGCCAACAAGCTGGCACAAGTGGGCCTGACCCGTCAGCAAGAAAAGCTTTGAAAATCTGAGGGTTCAGGGATTAGGGAAGAGAACCTTGAATTCTGTCCCAGGTGCAACTTCCATTCAATTTGACAAACTATTTTTGAGCCCCTGCTACATGTCAGACCTCTTACAGGCGCATGGGATATATCAGTAAAGAAAACAGACCAAGATTCTTGCCCTTTGGAAGTTTACATTCTATAGGAAGAATAAATGATAAACAATAAGCATAATGAATCAAGGCATTTTACCGTATATCAGAAGACAAGTGCTTTGGAAACCAAGAAAGAGCTAGGTAAGAGGGCACTAGAGTGGGGAGAAGGCAGTAGGTTGCAGTACTATCCTTTGTTTACTTTATTTAATGTTCTTCTGCAACCAGTGGATACCCTCAAATAGAATCATTTTGGAAGTTTAAGCACGTAGGTAAGAGAAGGAATTTGGGATGGGATGGGTACAATGGACAGAGTTATGCAGGGAAATGAGAAATACCAATGAACCAGACCACAGAAGAGGGTTGTCTCCAGAAATCTTGCAAAAGCCCTTTTCTCAGGCTTGGTCCACCGCTGCCTCCAAAGTGTGACCCTTATCCACTGTACCACACTCACCTCCCAGAACCTGGGGCAGAGTAAATGTGTCTGTCTGTCTGTCTGTGTCGGGGGAGGAGGGCAGGTAAGCACAATTACCATGTCAATCAGGGCTGTTTTGGAGACATACTTTCAAATTTTCTTCACTCTCTCAGTTTTTCCGAGTTAGAGTAACCATCTGCAAAGAGTTGTCTATCTTGTGGATTACAAGGACCCAAACATGGGGCCATCTTTTTGATTTTCTTCACATGACAGAGATGAAGGTTTTTCAATTGACAGTTGCTGAGGCTGGAATTAAGTACTGAATGTTTGTTTGCCACCAACATTCTTACATTGAAGTCTTAACCCCCTATGTGATAGTGTTTGGAGGTGAGGCCTTTGGGAGGTGATTAGGTTTAGATGAGGTTGTGATGGTGAGGCCCATGATGGGATGAGTGTTCTTATAAGAAGAGGAAGAGACTGAAGCTCACTCTCTCCTCCATGTGAGGACACAGCAAGAAGGTGGTCCCTGCCAGCCAGAAGAAGACCTTCACCAGAAGCCAAAACTGTTGGTCTTGATCTTGAACTTCCCAGCCTCCAGAACCACAAGAAACAAATGTCTGTTGTTTAAGCCACTCAGTCTATGGTATTTTGTTATAGTAGCCCTAGCTGACTACAACAGCTAGTATTGCAAACACTTTTTTGAAGAGGTAGACATAAACTCCAAATTCCAAAACAGGCCCCAAATTCTAAGAGAAAATATACACTCCAAATTTTAGATGTGTTTTCTCAGGACTTCCCACAGAATCTTACTGAAGGTTAGAAGACAAAGACTTTAAATAAACGATTATGGGTTTTATGGGAGTAGGATGGTGAGGGGAGGCATTGGGCAGGTTTTTACTGAACAGGAGGCCAGTGTTCTGAAGGCCCCAGCCCAGTCTGTCCCCACATGCTGAGTGCCCTGGGGTGATTCTGCCCTCTCCATTGCTGAATGCAGGTGAATGCAGGTGGCAATGCTACCACTGCCCTGTGGATTCTGAGGAAGATCAGGCTCTCCCAGAAGAAAAGTGATGGAGATGATTAGGGATGGAGAAATAGGAGGGTACAAAAGTCCCACAATAGTGGGTACAGTTAAGAATCAGATAAACATTGTCACTGATGATATCTGAGGAAAATATTGGTGATCAGAGGTGTGAAGTGTGAAAAGAGGGAGATTAAGAACAGATACTTTCCAAACATAAAGAAAGAGTAAAGCAGCACTCTAAGGTAGGAAAGTCTCCTTGTATTGACCAGCGACAGGCGCAAGAGGATGTTACAGCCTAGAGCAGCAGGGCTCATGTGTGGACACCTGACCAGCACTAGTAAAAGGGTCTGCTTTGAGAGGATGAAAAAGCAGATCAGGAAATCCAGGGGTACTTTCTGCCATGGCTCTGCTCCCTTTGGAAGGGAAGTTTGGCGGGAAATAATTGGAGGGCAAGTCTCAGAAATTCATGTCCCAGGCGCTCAGGAGAAGCTGAGACAGTTTCTAAGGCTTCTAACCTGAACCAGACCCAGTGTCACCCTTGGAGGGTGTCCACACCCTCTGTAAAGTACCCAGACCCCCTCCTTAACCTAATTACAGCCATGAGACAAGGGATTTAAATGCTAGGAAGGGTAGCATAGTCAACCAGGCCTTGGAGCTTGTCTGATCAAGAGGTTTCTTCTGAACACCTACTCTGCTCTGATGTTTGCTTCATCTGTGCTTATGCTTAGCTTGCTAATAGGGGACTTTCTTTTTGACTAATAAAACAAGGACGAATTCCTGGTCACGAGTGTCCAGGGCCTCAACTAGCTTGTCCCATTCTCTATCTCAGGCAAATTTTAAGACTCTTATATGGCAAGTCACCGTTCTGAGAAGGATAAAGCAATGAACAAAATTTTGGCTGCAGACTGTGGCAGCAGGAGTGGAACCTGCCGAAAAGGTTCCACTTAGATAGAGTGCTAGGCAATTCATATTATAGATGGTGGTATGTTTTTGCTTGTGACACAGAGCAGAGAATATGGATGGTGGAGTTAGTCCAACCTGGCCACAAACCTTGACACTGTCATTTCCTCGTGTTTCCCATACCCGTCTTATTGTTTTCTCGTTGAAAATTTTCAAATAACACTGAACACAATAAAGTTAAAATGAAGATTCCTTGAGTTATTCCTGCACTCTTGTTCCCAAGGGGGAAAACACTGTTAAAATTATTGGCTGTTTATCGAATTTTTTTCTGTGGCATTGCCTAACCACGACTCCAGAGCCGTCAATATGGATTATATAAATGCATATAATCTTGAGCTTTTTATACACAAGTGGAATTATACATACTGCCTGAAACTCTCTTTTGCTTACTATATTGACAATTAATTCCACGTTCATATATATGGATATATTCCATTTTAAAAGCTATGCTGGGTTCCATCCTGAGTATTGCTCATAATATATTTGACAAGCTCTCTACTAATGGTTATTTTAATACTTCCACTTTTTCTTTTTGCTATTAAGAATGATGCTGCAAAAAATCTCACCTATCTATATATGTGTATACTTGTTGAGTATTTCTACAAGATACATTCTGAGAAGTGGAATTGCAGTGCTGATGAATATCTATGCTTAAAATGATGACTATTGCCAGATTTCTCAAGGAAAGCTGGACCAATTTGCATTCCGACCAATAAAGAATGAGTAGCTTTTCCCTGCACCTTCATCTGTGTTTTTATTGCCATTATTTACAATATGTAGCAGATACTCAGCCCCGCACTTAGTGTGCTTATTGGACACAAGCACTGAGTGTGTTCTCTTTACTGTTGTCACAGAAACTTCTTGTAACACCAGCTCACTGTAGGACAGCTTCGGATCCACAGCCCTGAACTTTCTGCCTCAGTGGTAACCATTATGTGCAGTCAAAGCCCAAGGTCACCCTTGTTCACATGACGGCTGTCATTGCACAATTCTACACCATAAATTTATGCCAGGGAATATATGGGCAATATATTTTTCCTCATCTTCTTTAAAGCCTGCTAGCTTTCAGGGAATTTTTTTTTTTTTTTTTTTTGGTTTGGCTCCAGGTGTGGCCAACATTGCCAGGATCTTTAATAAGATTTAGCATTCCCATTTGCTTTTTTTCTTGGCCAGGATTGAAGGCAAATAACCAGAGGCAAGAGTTTGCTAACAGATCTTTCTCTCATCAGTCAGGGATGGGGTAAGGATTGAAAAAAAGGCTCAATGTCTCCACTCCCAACCTCTGCACCCCCCGACTCCATCCACAGTGGTTAAGAGGAGTAGAAAGGGACCCCTCCCATCTCCAGTAGACAAAGTGGAGCCCAATCTCCCTGCATCTCTAACTAGAGCAGCATTTCTTGCCTTGATCTGTTATGCATTGAGTTTATATTTAAGATTTAATTTTTCTGCAAATGTTCCAGTGCTTTACACTTTTTTTTGCAAATGATTGGTGGAAAACGGAAAAGAAGCCTGTCCCCAGCTTTGCTCCCTGATTCAGCTCTAGGGCTATTATTATAGTAATAGCCATCAACCTGCCCTCCAGCCTTCCAGCCCTGCTCTCAGATACTCACCTAGGGGGCCCAGTTGGCCTGATCTGGGGTGTCTAGGGGGCCCTCCTTCCCTGCTGAGCACTCCACTCCTTTGTCCAGTCTTGCCCTTTGCTCCCAGCATGTCACTGGGTAGCATAGTTAAATCCCCTCTTGGCAGTCGATGGTAGCACTAATTCTTATGCCTTCTGGTCCTAATGTTTGTCTCCCTCAGTTTTGTGGGTCTGCTGCCCCTACCCCTACCTCACCTATCTAACCTGACTGACGATTGAAGACTTCCATCCCACTTCATTCATATATGACAAGGTTATCATTTTTACTAAGAGAGGGAGGGAACCACAGACGTAGGGAAATGAATGAATTTCCAGAATACAACACATTTCAGATCCTGACTTTAATCCAGTCAAAGATTTGGCTGGCATCGATTGAATGGTATTTATAGCCAGTCTCTAGATTCTTTTCCCTACCTAAATCTTCACTCAAATATAAGAAGCACGGATTCAGGGAGGGCCTAATAGTATGTACATGTCAAGAAATCTGGGGTGCTATGGTGGGTCACCATTAGTTGCATTAGGAGTCCTGAGTCCTTAAATTCAATATGAAGTTATTTTTGTTTGTTTGCTTTTAACATTGGAGACTGCTTTGTGGAAAAGACTATTTAATTTGTTAAATTTGCAAAGACAAAAACTGTTATTTTTTTACCTTAGGTCTTTGAATTCAGCCTATGGTGATGGAAAGAGAGATGTCAATAATTCCCCATTTTCTAGCTTGTATTGTTTGATAAAAGGTGTCCTCATTCCCTGAGTTAGGGAATGCTGAAAGAAGACCAGGCTTGAGGAGGAAGGATCATGCATTTGCTTTTGGACCTGTAGAGTTCGAGGTAACTGTAAGATATCCCAGTCGGCATGTCAGGTAAGCAATTGGATGAACACTCTGGAGCTCAGATAAGGGATCTAGATTGGTAGTATAGTAAGTATAATGAAACAGGTACATTTAGGTGCTATGGGAAGAAATCTTAGATGTCACATATGCTTAGTGTACAAAAAGGAGATTTTCATCTTTTGTAGTAACATTACCCTGTAATGATATAGTGCTTTCCAGTTTGTCAAGCCCTTTCAGATCTGTTATGTAATTTGAGCACCATGACACCTCACTGAGAATTACTGTTTACATTTTACAGTTGAGAAACTGAGGCTCAGGCCCTCAAGTTTTAGAGAACATGGTGGAGTACACTTGACTCTCCACCTCACCAACTCATTCTTTCCTCTAGTTTCTCTGCCATACCCAAAGGGGGATAAAAATAGAAACCCTATATTAATAAATATGTTACAATACTGTTTAAGAAAATCCTATCCAAAGAATGCCAGGGTTATAAAAGAGTGTTTGCTTTTATGTGTGGAAGTGATGAGTTCTCTGAATATTGGGATGGCTACTCTGTTCTATGAAGACCTTTCGCCCAGGGATAGCATTGTACCACATAGAGACAGTGCAGGGCAGGCACTGATCAGGTTCATTTCTCCCCAGTTTTTCCAATAGTTTGCATTGATTTTTCTACTGTCTGAGTTTTAAAACCTCTGAAATTTTTGGTTCTCATCCTGTGTTGTATTTTCTAGTCCAAACCAAATCCAGGAAATGTCATATGATCATATAAAATCTTTTATGAGTATAAAGATGTGGGGTGGGGTGTGTGTCTTTATTTTGTCAGAAAGTCTTTGCCAATCCTTAAGAAACTGATAAGTCTCAAGTGATACAGACTCCAAAAAAGTTTGTGTGTGTGCTTCTTAAGAGAAGTTTCTATTTATAATGTCTCATGAGGAAGAAAAAAAAGGTTTAGAAACCAATAGGAAGCAAGCCTCTTCTTGTCTAGAGGTAAGGAATCATGACCACAGCTGATGTGCTACATCCTCTCATGGATGATTTCCCCTATAATGTCCTTATTTTAAAACTCAGGATGTTGCTGCTCAGAGGGGTAAACTGACTTTCCTGTGGTCACAGAAGCAGTCAACTAGAACAGGGTTTCATGGCTCATGACTCAGCCCACCTTGCCAGGAGACCCCCTAGATTGAAGCAGAATTTCATGTGGCAACCTGGAGGATTGTTTTGCCATTGTATCCCTGCCTTCAGAAGGCCACATTTACATTGTCCTTATGTACTAGAATTTATATTGCTTTGTTACTGTTTCTCTTAAGACAGCTAGAGGAGATTACATGACATTCCCCCAGCAACTCATGTTTACATTTAACTTTCCTTGTATCCAGGAAAGGCCTTAGAGCCAGTGAATTGGCAATATTCCTTTCCTCTTTTCCAGGTAAGAAAAGTAGTCTTTTGGAATTTAACCTAAGAACTGGTGGAGTATCTGTTAATGTAAAATATCTGTATTAATTAGGGTTCTCTAAGGAAGCAGAACCGAAAGATAGATAGATAGGTAGGTAGGTAGACAGACAGATAGATAGATAGATAGATAGATAGATAGATAGATAGATAGATATGTGGATAGAGGGGACTTTCTTAGGGAAATTGGTTCATGTGATTGTAGAGGCTAAAATGTCCCACAGTAGACCATCTGTAAGCTGTAACCAGGAAAGTCAGGAGTGTGGCTCAGTCCAAGTCCGAAGGCCTTAGAACCAGAGAAGTCAACGGTGTCACTCTCAGTCCAAGGCTTGGGACCTGAAAACCTGGGGGCAGTGCTGGTGCAAGTTCCAGAGTCCAAAGGCCAGAGAACCTGGGATTCTAGTGTCCAAGGACAGGAGAAGAAAGGTGTCTTAGTTCCAAGAGAGGAGAGAATTAGTCTCTCTGCCTTTTTGTTCTATCCAGGTCCCCAGCTGATGGGGTAGAGCCCATCCAGACTGTGGATGACTCTTTCTTGCTCAGTCCATCAATTCTAACACCAATCTCCTTTAGAGATGCCCTCACAAACACATCTAGAAATAATGCTTTATCAGCTATCTGGGTATCCTTTAATCCAGTGAAATTATACCTAAAATTAACACTATCACAGTATCTAACTTGTATTTCCCCATGGAATTGTTATCTTCATAACCATTCATGATCCTGTCAGTTTTCAAAGTTGACTAGAAAACAAGCTGTACATTTTTCCAATACGTCTATATCTACATCGACATCTGGGTCTGTATCCATATTTATCTCTACATCTGTCTACAGTTATATGCAGTGTTCTCTAGAAGGGAATAATACCAACATGCTAACAGCTAGTGTTGCTTATAGGTAGAATTATGGGTAATTTTTATTGTTTTCTATATTTTATAATTTTTCCACAACACAATAGAATTAGCTATATAATAAAAAAGATTTTTCATAATCTTTTTTTTTTTTTCAGGCTACCTGTCTGGGATATCACAAAAATTTCAGGTCCACCTAAGCGATTGTGGGAGTGAAGGTAGTCATGTGCTCAATAATCTTGTTTAACCAAGGAAGTGATATAGAA
Source organism: Rhinopithecus bieti (assembly GCF_001698545.2). Taxonomy (NCBI): domain Eukaryota; kingdom Metazoa; phylum Chordata; class Mammalia; order Primates; family Cercopithecidae; genus Rhinopithecus; species Rhinopithecus bieti. The sequence continues at coordinate 2,738,872 of NW_016805762.1, forward strand.
ACAAGTGCGGAATAATGCAGCACTGACCTGCTGATCTATGTTCTGTAGCAATAAAAGGAAATTGCTGGGGAGGCTTCTGGAAGGGGAGCAATTTTCAGCTGTGAGTTGACATGTATGCTTGACATCATACAGAAAGAAGAAAGAGGCTGTAAGGATGACCAAGTACTTGGTCAGCTGTGAGAGCCATCACAGTGTGGACACAGCACAGCAAGCTGATTGGCTTTGTAGTATAGCAGCTGAGTTGAAACTATGGCACTGAACATATGTACATATGTTTACTCCTTGGAGAGGCATCCACATAAATATTTGGTCATAATACAAGAATTACATATTAGTGTCTATGATTCTTTTAGTTGCAGATGGTTAACTAAAGCAGTCGTTATTTTGGAGTCTTAATGGGGTGAGTATTGCTTGCCTGAAAACGGTATATTTACTTCTTTTTTCTCTTTATGGGAAACTCACTGGCAGAAATGGACTTTAGGTCTGAAGTTAGGCATCACTGCCCTCCTGGGAGGTGCTGCAAGACTCATTTGTAGCAGGTGCACCAAGTGGTGGCCAACATGTGAGAGTGAGGAAACTAGGGATATGGCCAAAGTTCTCATGTTCATATCAGAACACAGGATACCGCTGATATCACCAATGTTCTTATGGGGTTTGATCAAGAAGAAACTGGAGTCTTCCACCTTTACCAGGCACCAAAATTCTATTGATCTTCCCCAAACACGACAAAGTCCTCCTCCTTTTGGGAATTTATGGAGAAGTCTATTAGTGAGCACTGATTCCAGACTTGCCACTGGAATCTGCAGATCCTTGTGGAACTTACTAACACCACTTAGTGTAGGAATACTTTTTTTTTTTTGAGACAGAGTCTTGCTCTGTTGCCAAGGCTGAAGTGCAGTGGTGTAATCTTGGCTTACTGCAACCTCCACCTCCCAGGTTCAAGTGGTTCTCCTGCCTCAGCCTCCCGAGTAGCTGGGATTACAGGGATACATCACCAAACCTGGCAAATTTTTGTATTTTTAGTAGAGACAGGGTTTCACCATGTTGGTCAGGCTGGTCTCGAGCTCCTGACCTCAGGTGATCCACCTACCTCGGCCTCCCAAAGTGCTGGGATTACAGGTGTGAGCTTGAACTTGGGAGGCAGAGGTTGCAGTGAGCCGAGGTTGTGCCACTGCACTCCAGTCACCGTGCCCGGCCCAGTACAGGAATTCTAAACAAACCAAAACAAACAACAAAGAGCAATAGCAACAAAACCTAGGTACTATACCAACAATGCTATGTGGTAGTTATGATATAGGTGCAAATATTTATGGGAGTCAACATAAACCAATTTAATCAGAGTCTGCTTGTGTGGAGAAAAAAACCCAAATATTACTGGAAATCCACATGAGAATATTTGTCAAATAGATCTGATGATGAGAGAGACTGGTTATATGTCAATATTTTCACAGCAAAAATATATTTAAAATATATAAATATATGTATTTAAATATTAATATGTCATACATATTTAACAGATAGACATAATATTTCAGTGAGTTTAACCAGAACAAACAGAAAAAAAAGAGTTACAAAAACTGTGTATGTTCTTAGAAGTGTGTGTAGGCAATTAATATAGAAGAAAATGCTATTATACTTGCAACATTTTGCACTTCCACAGCCATCACTGACAAAAAGTTGTGAGTAAGTAGTGATTCCCTAAACTAAAATATTCCTTTCCTCACTTTGGACAAATACCATGTTTATTTTTATGAACTTTCTATTGCACATAACAAGCACATATTCTGAAAGAGTTCTGCTTCCAGTATGGTGAAGTAAGTTTTTTATCTAATAGCCTGACCCTCTGACAGATAACAACAATGAAGTCCATCCCAAAATCCCGCCCCACCCCCCCCCCA
>NW_016805762.1:2743218-2784048 GCF_001698545.2 Rhinopithecus bieti
CCCCCCCCCCCCCCAAAACAACTATTCTTTGAGGGCTCTGGAGAGTGTAGAAGAGCAGAAAAGAAAGGAAGTCAAATTTGGACTGCTGAGTTTTACCCTCAGGGTAATCATAATGTTGGCACGAAGTTAAAACTTCAATACAAAGTCTGTGCCTCTCTGGTAAGAGAATTTAAGGAAAGGTTTTCCTTAAATCCTTTCCTTTCCTTAAAGGTGGAGCCTTTCCTTAAATCCTCCGTGTGGCTCAGCAGTCAGCCAAAGCCTTGGACATAGTTTATACTCAGAATCTGGCATTCCCTTGTCTGGTTTTCTGCTTTCTGGGTGATATGGTTAGGCTTTGTGTCCCCACCTAAGTCTCGTCTTGAATTGTAATCTGCATAATCCCCACATGTCAAGGAAGAGATCAGGTGGGGTTAATTGGATCATGGGGGCAGTTTCCCCCATGCTGTTCTCATGATAGTGAGTGAGTTCTCACGAGATCTGACAGTTTTATAAGGGACCCCTTCCCCTTTCACGTGGCACTTCTCCTTCCTGCTACCTTGTGAAGAAAGTGCCTTACTTCCCCTTCACCTTCCACCATGATTGTAAGTTTCCTGAGGCCTCCCCAACCATGCTGAACTATGAGTCAATTAAACCTTTATAAATTACCCAGTCTTGGGCAGTTCTTTGCAGCAGTATGAAAAGGGACTAGTACACTGGGGTTCCCCATTACTCTCCAGTGATTCCAGTTGCCCTAGATTCTTTCCCCTAAATCCTCCCACATCCTGGGCAGACAGAGTGTGCATTTTGAGTCTAACCAAGTTGATTGCTTTCTAAAGAAAAAAAAAAAAACACTCTTTGAAAAAGTATAAAATAATTAAGAGTCTGCACAACATAGTATTGATGTGTTAAAGACAAAGTCCAAAAGTACTTAAGAACCAGGAATATGTGACCCATTCCTAAGGGACAGGACAATCAACAGATGTTAACTTCAAAATAATGTAGACATTAGAATTGTTAGAAAAGAGCAATATAGACATTGGTAGAAAAGCAGCTGCTATAACCATGCTCGAATATGCTTTATCTCACAATATTTTTTTTGTAAAAGGGCCTAAAATCTATTCTCTTAGTAATTTTTCACTAAATAGTACAATATTATTAACCATAGTCCTCATGCTGTACATTAGATTTCTAGACTTATTTATCCTACATAATTGAAAGTTTGTACCCTTTGACCTCTATCTCCCCATTCTCTCTCTTATAACCTTCCCCCCAACCCTGCCCCTGGTAACCACCCTTCTATTCTCTGTTTCTATGAATTCAAGGGATTTTTGTTGTTGTTGTTTTGTTTAGATTCCACACATAAGTGAGATTATCCAGCATTTTTCTTTCTGTTCTGGTTTAGTTCACTTAGCAGAAATGGAAAAAAATCCTAAAATTCATATAGAATCACAAAAAAACCTCCAAGTAGCTGAAACAATCCTGAGAAAGAAAAACAAAGTTGGAAGTGTCACACTTCCTAATTTCAAATTATATTACAAAGAATAGTAATCAAAACAGTATGCTATTGGTATAAAAATAAATGTATAGACCAATGGAACGGAGAGCCCAGAAGCAAAGCCTCTCATATATGGCCAACAGATCTTCAACAAGGTCACCGAAAAGATACAATGGGAAAAGAATATTTTTTTTCTACAAAAGGTCCTGGAAAAATTGGATATGCACATGATAAAGGGTCAAAAGGTACAAAGGTCAAAGGGTATGAAGTTTCATATGATAAAGAATGAAATTGAATCCTTATCTTACACCATATACAAAAATCAACTCAAAATGAATTAAAGACTTAAACATAAGATCTGAAACCATAAAACTCCTAAAAGAAAACACAGGGGAAAAATCTCCTTTATTGGTGTTGGCAAGAATTCTTTTGGATATTGTACCAAAAGTACTGGCAGCAAAAGCAAAAATAAACAAGTGGGAGTATATCAAACTAAAATATACTTTTAATGGATGAAAAAATAGGCAATCACAGCAGAGAAATAGAAAATTTTAATATACTTTTTTAAAAGTGAAAGAAAGGGGTAAAGTTACAACAAATGTGCAAAATGTGCATAACCCAGGGTGTATGGTGATGTGTCAGGCACGTGACTGCCATCTGTCACAGATGCCTGAGTGAGAAGGTGGTGGGAACTGCCATGTTACACAGTAGGGAACTGCTGACTCTTCTTTTCATTGATTGTTTTCTTTCATTGTTAGGAGAAGATTGTTATATTCAAGGCTGTGACTTAAAGACAACTATTAAGGCTGGGCAAGGTGGCTCACACCTGTAATCCCAGCACTTTGGGAAGCCAGGGCAGGCGGATCACAAGGTCAGGAGATCGAGACCATTCTGGTCAACATGGTGAAACCCCGTCTCTACCAAAAATACAAAAATTAGCTGGGCCTGGTGGTGTATGCCTGTAATCCCAGCTACTCAGGAGACTGAGGCAGGAGAATCGCTTGAACCCAGGAGGTGGAGGTTTCAGTGAGCGGAGATCATGCCACTGCACTCCAGTCAGGTGTCAGTGAGAAAAAAAAAAATTATTAAAAGATGTATAGGCAATAGAAAATTATTACATAAAGCACCATAAAATTGACAAGAAATATGGCAAAATATCAAAGGGCAAATGGGCAAAAGACATGGACACACAATTCCTAAAAGAAGAATTATAATAGGTAAATAAATGTATGGAAATGGCCAGCCTCACTACTCAAGGAAATACAAACTGAAACTGAAGTATTAATATCACTTCTTGCTAATTAAATTGGAAAAACTTTGATGATAATATTCAGTTCTAATTGAAGGGATAGGAAAATTGTTTATTCATATGATATATACAAATCTCTTTATAAAACAGTTTAAATGTCTTGGACAGTAGTTGGCAGTATGCATCAAGAGCTATAAAAGCATTCATATTATTAAATCTAGTAACACCAATTTTGGACATTTAGGAGGTAATCTCAGACATTAAAAAGCTACATAAATGAGGTTGTTCATCACCAAGTAACAGCAAAAAATAATTTTAAAAGGTAAAATTAAAGAAAAACTGGTCCCAAGCCCCAGCTTTGTCACTCAGACAAGTCCAGTAGTGGGTCATATTGGCAGTTTCTAATGGACCATGCTTCCCCTCTGCTTGAACCTGGCGTAGGCCAATGATTTGCTTTAAGCGAAAGAATGCAGTGGGAGTGACATTGTGCTCGTTCTGGACTTAAGTTCCAAGAAGACTTTTGCTCTTTGAGTAACTCTGAGTCACCATGCGAGAAATCCAATTACCCTGCTGGAGAGCCCACAAAGAGGGAGAGGCCCTGAGACCCCATAGAGAGACAGACCCAGCCATCCCAGCTGAGCCCAGCCTTTTAGCTGTCCCCAGCCAGGTGCCAGACATGGGAGTGAGCCATCTAAGACATTCCAGCCCAGCCACCATCTGATGCAGCATCATGAGAAATCCCAAGTGAGGCCAGCAAAAGAACTGTCCAGCTGATCCCCAGTCCACCCACATAATCATTTGAAATAATAAATTGGTTGTTGCAAACCACTAAGTTTGGAATGTTTTTAAATGTAGCACTTGATAACTGAAGCCCCAGATTAATTACGGAACCTACTCTACCCTCATATTCCTCACCTGCAAAACTGAGTAATAATTATAGTGTCCTGAAAATAGGTTTGTCATGAAGGTCAAATAAGATAATGTGGTCAAAGTTTCAGAGACTTTTCCGCCAAAGTCTAGTGTCAGAACCTGGTGAATAGCATTCGCGGGTAGTCTGGAGGGTGTGGCTTAAAGCGTCCTGCTAAAAATGTGCTATTTCTTAGAAGGCTTGTGTTAAATGTCATAGCTAGTTTTGAAATCTCTGTAAAGGGTCCCTGTCATTATTTTTAAATGTGTTTTCTCCACTTTATACACACTCTGGTTATCTTGTGTCTTCACATCCTCCTGCAGCATCATAGGGAAGCCTCATGGGTATTAATACTCCATTTGAAAGACGTAGGTTCCTATAATCTATAAATGTGCAACAAAGGAGAATCACTGGTAAGAGGAGACAAACAAGGAGTAGTCAAGAGAGGCAGAGGAGTCCAAGAAATTACCAGGTCTTGGAAACTGAGGGAGATTTAACAGTCAGGTGTTGCAAAATGACCATTGGGTTGGGTGCCTGATAAGTCACTTGATGTTCAGGGGAATGATTTCTTTGGTGAGGAGGCAAGAGCCATGGATAGAATAAATGTGGACAGAGAAGGCTTTTTGAGGATGTAGGGAGGGCAACTGATAAGAGGAAATAACTTCAGGAAGAAGCGGGGACATAGAGAAGGATTTTGTTCTGTTACGTTTCAGAAGAGAATAATGCTGCATGTGTTTTTAATAATGGAGAGAAAAGCAATAAAGAGCAGAGAACTTGGATACAAGAGAGGGGCTGATAGAACAAGAAACAAAATCCAAGAAGAGTTGAGAGGCTTAGGATGGTTAATATAAGTAAAGGAGGATCAGAGAGGGAAATGAAAGAACTATCTCTGTAATTGGAAGGAGGGAGGAAAGGGTGAGGGAAGATACAGAGACATTTAGAAATGGAGGGAAGAGGAGGGAAAATTCATGTTCTGCAGCACCAGTTGATTAGGACTCTAGGTCACCTGCAGAGAAGGGGCAGCTGGAGGCTTGAAGGGAGTGGGAAGATTTCCTAAACTGGAGGAGCGATGGGGAATCAGATGGAGGTGGGTAAAAATCCAAGTAGCAGTGAGAGACTCGTTTAGGGTGGAAAATATACATTCATTACGGCATCAGTTCTTGACCTCATTCAATGAATTTCTAGGATATTATAATAGACAGAGAGAGACAGACAGATACAGACAGACAGAAACAATGGTGGAAATGGGGGAACTGGTGTTTCCCAGCAGTGGGAATTGAAAAGACAGGTTAAGTCAGGAGAAATGTCAGAGTGTCAGAGAGGGGACATTCATGTTACTAGAGCATCATTGACCAAACCAGGTGGAGTGTGACTGGGGCTGAAAGTGTGCTGGTGGACTAGGTGCATGTGATAAGGTCCAGGGTTGGGACATGATGGATGTTGAGAATAGTCTCAGTAGGAATGAGGGAGTTAAAAAATGTTAAAAACAGTCAGAGACACTTCACATTAACAGCTCTTAAAATGTGGATGTTGCCCATAATGCTGTGTTTCAAAGTGCAGTTATAATTCTGAATGCCTGAAGAGTATGGTAGCTTGAGGAAAGAAAGACTAGTGAGTTTGAAGTGTTGTCTTGTGGATGGTATGAAGGTCAGTTTTATGTGTCAGCTTCGCGTGACTACAGCCCCAGTTAACCACTAATATAGGTGTTGTCATGAAGGTATTTTGTAACTGTGATTAAAGTCCATAATCAGTTGACATGAAGTAAGGGAGAGTATCCTTGATAATCTAGTGGGTCTGGTTCAATCAGTTGAAAGGCATTGGAAGCAGAGCTGAGGTTTCCTGGAAGAGGAAGACATTTCTACCTGTGGACTGAAGTTTCAGCCAGTGCCTGAGAATTCCAGCCTACCCTTCCTGATGGCCTGCTGTATAGATTTTGGGCCTGCCTAGCCAGCCCCACTGTCACATAAGCAGTCATTTCCAATAAATCTCCTATTATCTCATAGTGTTTCTGTTTCTCTTGTTGAATCCTGACTGATGGAGAAGAGACAGTCTAGGGAGAAAGTTTGTAAGCTTCTACCCTCTCCTGCTCATGTTGTAACTGTGGCACAAAAAAAAAAAAAAAAAAAAAAACAAAAAAACCAAAAAAAAAAAAAAAAAAAACAGGCGAAAAATGGATGTAATTCAGGTTTGACATGGAAAGAATAGAAAATAGATGACTGGATGGATGGGGAAGTGAAAGAGTGAGTAAGTGTGTGAGTAAATGGTTCCATACACTAAATAGGAATAAATTAGCTCTAAAATAGGAAGAAAAAGACTGTCATCTACAAGTCTTTTGTGGGTGAGATAAATGCTAAGGAGTACTCTGAAACCTAAAGTTCTTGGTAAATATAAAATATGTGTTTACTATTTTAAGCATCAACTTAAAATATGAAACTATGAGAAACATTTTCAGCTGGGTTGTCTAGAGCTGTTCTGTGCATTCAGCTTTCCAACAGTAAACAAGATATGAGGACCTGCTCTGGTGGAAATGTTGGCCTTTTGTTTAGTAGATACAAGAATGGTGGATTTGGTTCAGGACTTGAGTTGAACAGGAATCCTTTCCACTTCTGTCTCTCATTTCTTTTGCTATTCCCTAGAGGTGGAGAAGTGGAGTAGAACTCAGTTTTGCTCAGCAAATGTTTCCAGAGTGACTCTTGTGAGCAGGTGAACCTGATAGGCAATAGAAGGACTTCAAATACCACACAGAAAAGGTGGAAATTACTCCTTGCTATTCCATCAACCAAACCTTGACTTAATTCATTTCATTAGGAAAGTTCAAGAAGGTTTTAAATTTTAGATTCAAAAGTCTGCACCATCTCTCTAGAAACAGTGAAGTATTGCCTCCATCAGAGAGCTCCTCTGATAGTTTACAGGTGTGTCAGATCAGATGAAGCAAATAAATATGAGAGAAGATCCCACATTGTGTGTTGACTCCCTGCCCCAGGGTCTCATGCCACCATGGGGCCCCCTCTGTGAGGGTGCGGGAGAATTTTCCTATACAAAGATAAGCAGAAGCCCTGCTTTTGTCTGATACCTGCCCACTGCTGGTGCTATGATTTGTCTGGACCATAGGATGACATGGCACAAGTTTCTGTGAACAAGCTAAGGAAACCCCTTGGAGAGAAAGTATCCTAAAGGAAGAAGGAGGCTGGGCCTAGTGGCTCACACCTGTAATCCCAGCACTTTGGGAGGGCAAGGTGGGCAGATTGCTTGAGCCCAGTAGTTTGAGACCAGCCTGGTAACCTGGTGAAATCCTGTCTCTACAAAAAATACAAAAATTAGCTGAGTGTAGTGGTGCATGCTGGTAGTCCCAGCTACTTGGGAGGCTGAGGCAGGAGGATCGCTTGAGCCTTGGGAGGCGGAGATTGCAGTGAGCCGAGATCATGCCATTGCACTCCAGTCTGGATGACAGAGTGAGACACTGTCTCAAAAAACAAAAACAAAGAAGGAGCTGGATATGCTGAATTGGCTGAGTCACAGCCTTAATCATCAGAGGAGTGCAGTGGCTCTAAGGACAGTATATGGTCCATTGCTGGATTTGGATACTCTGTAGAACCTAAGCAGAGAGAGAATTAGTGGTAGGAACTGCAAGTGCTGTCCTACTGAAAACTGTAAATATCAGAAAGCATGGCTTTAGCAAGAATTACTGAAATGGGAGGAGAGAATTCAACCTCAATTTGCCATAAACCAAGCAGCTATAGCATTGTGGAAAGCCAGGGTGCTGGTGGCGATACAGCAGGGTCCCAGCTCTGGGCGAAGCATGTGCTGTGCCCCACAGGAGGGAGCTTGTTCATCAGCATACAGTAGACATGCTCTGGGACTTCCAGAAGTGCTGAGGACCTCACAGATGAGACATTGCTGTTACCGTGACCCCAGCTCTACCCATAGGTGGATCTAAAGAAGGTAGGGTCACAGGAGGACTCAGAGGACTCGCTGCTTCCATCTGGTGATGAATTCTTCTGCCAAATAAAGCCTAGGTACCACGAAGGGTCAGAAGTATTACATTGTTCATTACAATTATTTTGCTCAAACATTTTGTTAATTCTGTCATCCTATTTGTTTGTAGGCATAGTTCAATTAAGTGCCAGCCTGCCCTGTATATAATTCTTGGTGTATGCTTGTCTTTTTGATCAAGGAAACTGAGCTACAGTCACTTTCACTTTCTTCTGCTGCTGGGTTGACTATATTCTGGAGACCTTAAATGTCCCTCCCAGGGACATTTAATGAAGGTCTCATTGCCCACTGGCCTATGGGCATCAGGAAACTGGGCTGAGTAACAGTTAGGGATGGTGTATGGCTCTGTCTGCTCTTAACAGCCATTGACCAAATTGTACAGCCCCTTTATTAGAAGTTCTTGAAACCCTATGTGCACAGCAACCTTTTCCCTCTCTCTGGTGGACCCTAAACTTCTTTATTTTTAACAATGAATGTGACTGTGTGCCTCTTGGGGACTTCTCCTGATGCACAGCCAAAAGGTAATGTTTTGTTCACTCCTTCCTCTGAGGAGAGGACTGGACCAGCCTATGAATACTAGAAAACATGCATTTGATTTCTGCTTTCAATCATTTTTTGAGATTTATTGTTCCTGGTTGTGTACCATTAGACAGAAGTGATGGAATCAATAAAACTTAGAATTGTCTAACAAGAAAAGTCCAGTTTCTTGCTTATTATATTTGTAATAACAGAGTCCATTGGGTAGGACTCTGGTCTGTGAAAGTCAGTGAATCAATAATGCTCTTATGGTCTGGATAATAATATACCTTGGCATGGCGTGAGTGATGCCAACAGGTGGGTGGGGAGGCAGGGAAGGAAAGGTCTCATGCCTCTCAGGTTGACACCTAAGAAAGAGGCATCCATTCCTTTCCCTGTTCTATCATATTCTCCCCATGTGTGTAAGAAATTATTCAACGACAGCAACAAATTTCCCTCCTGACCTTTACAGCTGCTGGTTTGGAATGATTTTTGGCTGCTTGCTGGAAAAAAAAAATTATTGCAGAGATTAATTGTCAGGACATCCACTCCTCTTCTCATCAGCTTTAGAAACATTTTTTTACTAGAGGTAGTGAGTGTGTGCAGAAGAGACACGATGGAATGTGCTGTAGAAACAAGTGTTGTTTTTTTGGCTACCAAAGCTCAAGGCTATGCTCACTGGTCAGAATGGTTGGTGTCCAGACCCCCAGCCCCTCAGATTCTGAGATGTCTCCGTATGAGGGTAGCACCAGGGATGGGTTTTCTCTGAGACTGTCTTTTCACAATACAGTGTAAAATGTTTCCCGTGAAAGGGCAGAGCTGAAGAAGCAGTACAAGTCCATTTGAAGACCTCTGGAAGGAAACCCCCAGCGACTCTTTTTTCTCTGAACAAACATTGTGGGAATTTGGGGCTCGGCTGTGTAATTTGTCCTCTTCTCACTCATTCAGGGACTAGGAGAGCAGGGCAGTGTGGAAAGGTACTATTTGAAGGGAAAGGCTTTGAGGTTATTGCAAATGGTGGGGGACTAGAGTAGAGTAGGATACAGGTACAGTGACCAGAAGATGCTGAATTCCAAACTGTTTCCTAAAGCCTTTCTTCCGGACTCGACAGGTTTCAAATCTAAAGAACATATTGCGTTGTTTGCAGAGGAAATATTGTAATGACTTCTTAGTTCATCCAGGAAAAGAGTCTGTCACTAATGGGCATTTTGTAAAATGAAATCCTTCTAGGGAGAAGGATAACTGGTCAGATTCGAAAGTTGAAAAAAAAGGTCTTGACACTGATCCCTCAGTTTGCAGAGAAACAAGAAATTCTGTCTGACTTCTTTTCAGTGGGAGCTAAAATTTTAACCACCCCTATTGCACTCATTTACATGAAAACGTTAATGTTGAACAAATAGGCAGGGATTTCTTTTATTATTATTTATGGAGGATAATTTTGCCATCAGGAAACATGTTGGCTAATCTGCTTTGGCCAAATTCTCCTTAGAGACAGTGATTAATAGAAGGAATGGGTGGAAGATTAGTATATACACCAAGCTATTCAGAAATGGGGGTAAGATGTTAATGCAGCGACCTTTAAATCTTCATGTTTCTTTATTTCCCTGAATGCTAATTAAAGGACATTCAGCACCAGGAGGAATTTGCATCCAAGTCCGTCTCCCTGCTAAGTGGTATTTTGAGAATTCCAAAGCTTAGTCTCAGAGAAGAGCTGACCTGAACTTGCCAGGCTCCCGTTGTTTCTGCCACTGCATTGTGGCCTTTCTCTGGAGAACAAAAACTGCCATCGTCCAGCAGCTCATTAGCATGACTTGCAGTTAGCAAGGTAATTAGTTTCAGAGGTAAGTGGAGATGGGGGGAAGTACGAAGCACAGCATGTTTATCGAGTGCTGTCCCCTGGACAACAGAGCCACTGCCTGCTTGTTAAAGAGACCTGAATTACTGCCTGCCCAGAGCTCCCAGACCCTTGGAAGAAGCAATGTGGTAATTGGGGCCTTCCTTGAAGCAAAGGGCAAAGGTAAATTTGTAATTCAGGCAGTAACCTTTAGAGTGATGCCAAGGGATGCTGTCCAGAAAACATTGCCTTCATACAGAGAGGGCAATAGACTGAAGTGCATGCTGAGTTTGGGTTGGGAATTCCTATTATCTGGGAGGAAGAAGAAACAGCTCAGATTGAATTAAAATGAATTAGAGTTGTTAGGGAGGAAAAACTCTGGGGACTAATTTTTATAAGGGGAGCTTTATATCAGGCATATCCTTTTCATAATGAAACTGCCAGGCAGTAACATTAAGCAAAAGTTGGATAGACATTTAAGCCTCTGTCTTCAGTTGTCCTCTTCTGTAAAATGGGCATATTCTACTACCTACCTTCCAAGGTTATTCTGAGGTTTAAATAAATTAATGTTATAAAGTACATAGTAAACTATACATAAGTGTTTTGTGTTATTATCATTATTACTTATCCCTAAGCAATGTACTAGGCTATAGGATCCAGTACATTGGATTTGGGTAGGATATTGAACTAAATGACCTCAAAACCCCCCTTAGCTCTTGGGTCCTATGACTCAGTGGATTCGTGGTAGAAGTATTTTGTGGCCACAGATCCCTTGGGAGAGTTTTTATTTAAGGAGCACCTTTTTTTTTTTGAGTCCCAATAGATATCTGTGGAGTAGTGGTTATATCTCTACTTTTCTTGACCCACTTATAGAAATAGGTATTTATTTATTATTTATTTATACACTACTTTGTTCCTGAAATATTTTAGGCAACACGTTTAAAGTAACTTTGAAAACGCTTTGGAACATGTACTAAATTAAACTCTGTAGACTTGCCTCTTGTTGAAGCATAGCTTTAAGAAAGGATTTAAAGCCGTCACTACCTGTATGGGTAGATTGTGGTGACTGAAGCTACTATTCCTCTTTCTTTTTTTCTTTCCTTTCTTTCCTTTCCTTCCTTCCTTCTTTCCTTCCTTCCTTCCTTCCTTCCTTCCTTCCTTCCTTCCTTCCTTCCTCTTTTCTTTTCTTTTCTTTCTCTCTCTCTCTCTCTCTCTCTCTCTCTCTCTTTCTTTCTCTTTCTTTTCTTTTCTTTTCTTTTGACAAGATCTCACTCCTGTCACCCAGGCTGGAGTACAATGGCACTATCACAGCTCACTGCAGCCTCGACCTCCCTAGGCTTAGGTAATTCTTCAATCTCAGCTGCCCAAGTAGTTGGGACTACAGGTATGTACTACCACATCTGGCTAATTTTAAAAACTTTTTGTAGAGACATGTTTTGCCATGTTGCTCAGGCTGGTCTTGAACTCCTGGAGTCAAGCAATCACCCACCTCAGCCTCAGCCTCCCAAAGCACTGGGATTACCGGTGTGAGCTACTATTTCCAAAAGCTATTTCTAGTACTGAAGACCTACTCCCTCAATAAGCCAGCCCTCTTCTCTGCTGACTGCCCCCCTCTGTATGTCCCATTCGTCCACTTCATGGAGTCATCAGGACATCCCACCAGCACTAGCGGCACTAAAGGCCGGCCCAGAAAGGGGATCGCAGGGTAAGAGCTTTGTGGTGGCTCTCTCCTACTCAGGTACAGAAGGAGGGAAGGAAGCAATACCTTAAACCACCTCATTTTACCACGCAGAGTCATTGGCCAGTATCTCTGCCAACTCCTATCAGAGATGATGCTGTAGATTCCTTATAGACCCTACTTTGCTTTATGTTTTATTCTGGTCCCTTCCTGATGCAGTAACTGTTTTTTTTATTATTATTATTTTTTAATTTTAATTTTATTTTTTTGTAGAAGAGGTTATAAAATTAAAGAAAAAATTCCATTCAAAATAGCATAAAAATAGTAATAATAAATTTAACAAAAATCCAAAGCCTCCACGACATACATTTACAATGCGCAGAATCCAAGCTAAAATTATTTGACATACAAAGTGTGACCCAGTCCCCCCAAAAAGGCACTCAGTGGAAACCTACCCCAAGATAACCTGGATTGGAATGTCAAACAAGGAACTATCATAGCTATGCCCAATGAGATAATGGAATATGTACTTGTAATAAATGGGATTTAAAAATCATAACAAAGAAATAGAAAATATTTTTAAAAAATCAAATGAAAATTCTAGAATGGAAGATTACAATATCTAAAATAAGCAAAAAACTACTAGATAGCCTTGATAGCAGAATAGAGATGATAGAAAGGAATCAATAAACTTGATGATAGAAAAAGAGAGAGAAAAGATTGAAGCTATAAACAGAGCTTCAAGGATGTGGGGATAATGGCAAAAATATCCAACAGATATGTAATTGGAGTCCCAGGAGAAAAGAGAGAGAAAATGGGACAGTAGGAATGTTTGAAGAAATTCAAATATTTCTTCAGTTGCCAAAAATTTCTCAAAATTGGTGAAAGACATAAATTTACAAATTCAAGAAACTCTATGATCCCCAAACAGGACATAGATGAAGAAAATCATGCTTAAATATCTCTTAGTCAAACAGTTGAAATAAATTCAAATATAAACAGAAAATATTGAAAGCAGCCAGGGAAAACTGATACATTACCTAAAGGGGAAGAATGATTTAAATGACAGGAAGGTGTCTCCTTAGAAAGTCCAGAGGTCAGAAGACAGCAAAACAACATGTTTTGCACACTTAGAAAAATAAACCCTATAAATTCTGAAGTTTATATTCAGCAAAAATATTCAAAATGAATATAAACTAAATATATTTTTGGATAAGGACAACTAAGAGAACTTATCATCAGGAGTTTCTGCACTACAAGAAATGTTAAATAAATCTCTCCAAGATAAATGGAAATGATACTGGAGAGAAACTTGAATCTTAAGGAAGGAATAAAGATTACTTAAGATAATAGAGCAATAGGTAAATATAAAAGACCATTTTCCCTCTTTGTTTCTTTAAAATAAAGAGAACTATTTAACAAAAAATAATGTTTCATGAAGGGCTATAATATATGAGGATGAAATTCATATGACAACAAGGGAATAAAGAAATAAAATATAGGTTAAAAGAAAAGGGATTGGAGCATATTTTATGTAAAATGGTACAATAATAACTTTAAGTAGTCTGCAAAGTTAAGGATATATCTTGTAATCACTGCAGCAAATATTAGCAGTAATAAATACTGTAATGCAAAGAGTATAAAAGTAATGCAAGGAGGTATAGCTAAAGTGCCAATAAAGTAATTAAAAGAAAAAATCTAAAACATGTTAAAATAAATCCAAAGAAGTCAGGAAAGAGAGAACAGAAGAACAACAACAACAAAAAAAAACAATCAGGCAAACAGGAAATAGATAATAAAATGATAAATCTAAATCTAAACATATGAATAAATGTGTTCAATATTAGTGAGTTAAACACTTCAGTTCAGAGGCAGAGGTTGTCAACATGGATTTTACAAAGCCCTACCCAACTATATGCTGTCTATAAGAGTTGCACTTTAAAAATAAAAACAGTGTAGGTTGAGGGTAAATGGCTGGAAAATTGATATACTACACAAATTGAGAATATAAGAGAGTGGAGTAGCTATATTAATATCAGAAAAAAACAGATATAAATGAACATTTCTAAATGATAAAAAGAGTTTATTCATCAGGAATACATAATAAGCATAAATGTGTATATGCTGAATAACAGAGCTTCCCGATACACGAAGTAAAAATGGATAGAATCAACTGGATACATGTCACTATTATGGCACCATGTAATTATGGGTTTAGGCCCCATGATTCCAGTTTAGGTTAGAAGACATTTCTTAACGTTTTCTGTATGTAGGCTTTAGGTGATACAAAATAATATGACAAGATCCATGTCTTCAATGAGCTACAATCCTACTGGGACATGAGACTGTGCTTATAATACGATGAAAGAATAAGAAAATTTTAAAGGTGAAAAAAGAAGGCTTTGTCCTCCTTAGTATTGATCGGTGGGACTAAATAGCCACTTTTCATGACAATAACAGCTATAACAAGCAGAGCACAAGAAGGAAGAGTGCAAATCCGGGACTGGGACACTTAACCAATAATAATACAAATAATGAGTATCGTTAGTTGATTTTCCAGGCTCCTCTTCTCACTTGTAATGGAATTACAAATTATTTTGTTGGTCATTGACACTAACCCCAGATTCAGAATGAGATTTGATTAGAGTAGTGTGAATATTATCTCATTGCTATTTCCATAGCAATTGGTTTGGGGTGAATACTGTTGGGTGATAGCAGAGGGAGATTATTTCATTTCCTGTGATCTGTGTTCAAGGAATTGTGTAGTTTTAATTGCTGCTAGTAGCACTTTACTTTAGGATGAAACCTGGTAAATACATGTACAGCACTTTAAACAGTAGCTGGTGCAAAGTAAATGCTTAACACGTGTTCTTTATTGCTGTGGTTTGAATGTATGTGCCCTTCCAAAATTCATTTGTTGGAACTTAAACCCCAAGGTGATGGTATTAAGAGATGGAGCTTTCGAAAGGTGATTGAGCCATAAGCACTCTGCCCTTATTGATGGGATTAGTGCCCTCATGAAAGAGCTTGAGGAGCTAGTTCTCCCTTTTGGTCCTTTTGCCCTTCCTCTCTTTCTACCAGATGAAAACACAGCAGCAACAGGTGCCATGTTGGAAGCAAGAAGCAGAGAATAAGCTCTCACCGGGCATTAAATCTGCCAGCATCTTGATCTTGAACTTCTCAACCTCCAGAACTCTGAGAAATAAATTTCTGGTATTTACAAATTACCCAGTCTAAGGTATTTTGTTATAGCAGCACAAACAAATTAAGACATCTGTTTATTGCTTTTGGTGTATGTTTGTGTTTTAATTTTCTTGGAAGGTAGAGCAGAGAGACAAAAATCACCACATTTTGGTGACATGATTGAAGCTCTGGGTCAAACCGATCTTGAAGTCCAGCCTCTGAACCTTACATTAAAGTCTTTTGTAGTTTAAATTGGTTAGGATTAGGTCTCTTGGTGTTTTTTTTTTTCCCCCACCTTGAGGGAAACTAACTGGTATGGGGAGTCAGTGTGATTTAACTCTAAGTGAAGAAAAACAGTTTTAAAGGGATGATCCTGCACATCTGCATGGTAATTGAATTATGTCTCCTATAATTGTATATACAAAATGAAAAATTGGATTCTACAGGACAGGAGACTTTCCCCAACTTCTACCATCCTTTATCTTTTGCTAATTAGTATTGCAACAGGCACCTAACCAAACTCTCTGGCTCTGGGCCTGTCTTATGCCTTCTAATCTATTCTTCACACAGCTGCCAGGATTATCTTTAAAGTACAAATCTTATTATTTTACACACACAACAGACATACACATCTCCATGCAGCATCTGCTTAAAATGTTTCTATGGTTCCTGATTGCTGACTGGATTTCACTCAAACTTTTTAGCATGGCCCACATGGAGCTACCTCAGCTTCCTTAGAGCTACCTCTGCCCCATCTTTTCAGTTTCAACTCTTAGGACCCCCTCCTACAAACGTTGGGGTTCACTGTATCCTGAACATGTGATAGTCTTGAGTGTCTCCAAGCCTTTGCATCTGCTACTCCCCATGCATGCAAGGTCTTACTCTTACTCTCAGTACAGGAGAACTCCTCTTCATCTTTGAAAACCCTCAGCTCAAATATCAATTGGTTAAGAAACATTTCTTGATGTCCCCTGACAGAACCACCAGGATATGTATGACTTATTGTAGGAATTTGACATTTCACAATTGTGGGCGCTAGTTAGTTGGTAAACAGCCTTTGGGAGGTTGTTGTGTTTATCTTGAAGGCAGGAAGTTGAAAATGGAAGATAGGAAAGAAGGACAAATTGGGACCTGAATGGTGCCTATGAGGATGAACTGGGTGGGTCTGGAACCTTGGTTGGAAATCCAAGCCTTTAACTTTAATGATGCAGATGTTCTACAAGAGAAGCTGGTGCACTTTTTCATACTTGCTGTGCACCTGGTCCAGGAGTCAGAGAAACTGAAAAAGGATCCAGCAGGAGCTGGAGTCCATGTGGGCCTTGTTGTTGCACCACCCTCCGCCTCCAGGCAAGCTGACTGGTAAGCAGCTGCATATGTGGGATCCTGGAGCACCCCTGCCCCTGCCTCAACCCTCCAGTGTAAAAGAAATGTGGTGATTTCACCTCTACTTTCAAGTTGCCTGTAAAACAGCTCTTGTGGCCTATGGCAACCTAGAACTGTGCAGGGAAGGGGATTCTGAGAAACACAGATCCAGCTTAGCTGATCGACCCAGTACAATCCCCCATATCTTCCCTATGTAAGAGAAATAGTTCTTTGCAGGCAGGTTTCCACTATTTGGGTGTAAGTTCTTTTGATCAGAGCACTGGTCTCACTTACATTTGCATCTGAAGCACTTAGGATGTAGTAGGTACTTACTCAATATTCAGTAAAACAACAGATTTTTAAAAACCCATGTTCTTACAAATAGCAGCTTAACACTGAGTATCATGCATGTTTCATTAATATGATTTCTTATATATTTTTTGTAATGGTTGAAAAGCCAGTGTTTGGCACATATGTTTGTACAACCAGCTGAATTGCATTCTGGAAAACAGATTTCCTACCATAAATGCTGGGATTGAATTTCAGAGGAGAATAAATCTATTTCATTGGTGAATTTTGGTGGGATACAACCTGTAAGGTTGACAGAATAAAGCCTCTTTTTTTGGAATGTATTGCAAAGCTTTCCAAAGAGGAGGCAAAGGTTAATTATTTTAAGCATTTAGAACTTGGCAACAAGTAGGGTGGAACAAACATACTGACTAGACATATGCTATAGAATATTCCATAAAGATCTCTGTCTACAGTGGTTTAACAGAAAGCTGAACATATGGCAGGCTTTGTTTGTTTTTTTTCCTCTGGAATCGTCTGTCAGGACATGAGCTACCGCCTAATTATATACTCACATTCCACTCCACATTTTCTATTTTGATCTGATTTTCAAAGTCTTCAACCACTCATTTTAAAGACGTTAAAAAGATTAATTTTATCTCACCTGCAAGAGAATTGTGGATGTTTCTGGGAGATGCTTTTAAAGAGCAAGGAATATGGACTTCATATCCTGGCTCTCAGACTCTGCATTATACCAAGCAAATGTATGTTTTCTTAGAAAGGTGATGATTTATCATCCTACTAAAGAGAAAGGGGCTAGGAGAGAATGGTGGGAACTATGAGGATCAAAATTTTATGCTTTGTTGAGCACCTACTATGTGTGAGGCATGTCTCAACCGAACAATGTTTCTCTAAGTGTAGCCCGCTGGTAGCTTTTAAGGGTGAGGTGAAAACCAGTTCAAAAGAACATGTCTTTTCTTGGGATCATATATGCAAATGAATGCATAATTTTACAGAGTTTTGTTTTTACTTACAAGTAATGTCTAGTAACTTACAAACTAAATTATTAAAGCTTACTAAAGTTTGATATTCATAAATTAACACATTAGGAGAGCCAACTAAGGCATAATAGCTATGCTATTAAAATGACTTACTTCTTTGGAAATGTTCCTACTGGGTATAGAACCCTTTTATAGATCACTGGAATTCTTGAAACTTGTGAGAAAGATTGCATCCTTAACAGTACAGAATATGAGTTTTGCTTTGGATGGTTGTGGCTTTTCATTGCTGTTCTAGCATTAATCAACTTCTGTTTGTAGCTCTTACTTCTGTTCAAAGCTTGTTTTGTGTGTGTGTAATGCTGCACAGTCTTTTTTTGGGTTTCTATTTAGTTTATCTTCAATTCTTGTGATCATCCAGTTCTTTCTCCACTGAAAATTGGGAATAGGTGATGTTAGTGGCTCACACAGTTTTTTGCCTTGTTTAAGGGGGCCTCACTCAAATAAGTTAGCGTTCACTGGCACAGAGAGACTACAATATTATAGAATAATCAGAAGACACAGAGCCAGGCGCGTGGC
The DNA here is from genome assembly GCF_001698545.2 of Rhinopithecus bieti. Taxonomy (NCBI): domain Eukaryota; kingdom Metazoa; phylum Chordata; class Mammalia; order Primates; family Cercopithecidae; genus Rhinopithecus; species Rhinopithecus bieti. Next base: position 2,761,280 of record NW_016805762.1, read on the forward strand.
ACTGTCAGGGGGTCAGTTTATTTTTATGGTAATCATCTGTGTTGATACTTTTCCATCTAGTAATTATTTTTAAGACCAATGTTGGTAATAAATTAGCTTTTCCAATGAGGTAGCATTCAGCATCTGCTCTCAAGCTCCAGGGGAGGCAGGCAACAGACTGGCCTTCAGCATCTTGTCTCACACCAGGAGTGAGAACTGAATGAATGGCCCAGAGTAATAAATGCGCTGTCACGCTTTGCTGCTTAAATATTTTATAACTTTTAAGCTCTATTAAAGGAAGTGATGTCAAGAGTATTTAGTGGAGATAGCTTCTAGCAATGGCTTTTTATTAAGAAAGATGACACCAATCATAACTGATGATGGAGTGAAGGAAGATATTACCTCGCTGAAGATGGGCTTATTATCTCAGCCCCTGGTTGGCTGTTGTTAGAAATGACTGGGCAAAAGAGGGCAGGAGAATTTACAGGCGTGACTCAACCAAAATGTTTGCATCTGGGTTTCCTTAGTGGAGAGACACTGATGGAGGAAATGATCTGTGACTAGCACAGTTTTTATTTTAGTAAATGCCATTCCTTTACCATTTCTGAAGGAAGCAGATCATGAAAAAAAGTCCATCCTTTCTCTCCATCATTCTTAGGTGCTGGCTGATGGGAAAGATCTTGACATTTCTCAGTCTCCTTTCCAGGAAGGGATTCTGTGACTTGCATTTAGTGAGTGCAGGACTGACTTATCCATTAACGTAGGAGGCATACTGCCCAGGGTGCACAAGACTTTTAGGGGTCCATGAAGATGTTTTAATTTATTTTAAAATCAGAAGAAAACAATTAACTTTTAGGTTAAAGAAAATGTTTTTACATATAATATGCATATGTCCAGCTTCATCCCAGCTCAGCTGTTAAATGGAATTTTTAAATCTTTTTTTTTTTTTTTAATGGAGGAAAAGATCCACAAAGACAGAAGTGCCTAGGGCTCCACAAATGTCACAATGCAGACCTAAAGGCTTATTGATTGCTGGGAAAATAATGTGTGGGTGCTTCAGTGTATTTCTGTGAGGACTCAGTGAAGCTCATGCCAGTGTACACTGCAAGAAATGTCAAGCAGCAGGCAAAGGACACTGCACAGCGAGCTAGGAGGCCTGCGCTCACATCTTACCTCTGTGGTATCTGCTTTTGGAACACTGAAAAATTCACCTAGGCTCCTGGGCTTTATTTCCTACCCCTAAAAAGAAGGGTTTGAATTCAATTTCCAGGATCTTTCTAGTTCAGAAATTCTAGTATTCTAATCCAGAATAGGGAGCAAGGGGCTGAAGTGTCTTGTAAAAAATTTTAGCCAGATGGTAAAAGTAACATTTATTTGTTACTTCCTAAGCTCATAGTAGGTGTTCAATAAACCATTCTTGAATAAAGAACTTGGGTGGTGCTGGGTGCCTACAAAATATTCCGCTTTCTGAATCTCTACAGGGTAGGAACATAGCTCTTTAGGAGATGCAGAAGGCAGACAATTGGTTGTGCATTCTCATGGCCCTTTCCAAACCCATGATTCCCTCTTGTTGAGAAAACCTGAGCTCCTATTTCCCAGTCAGGTTTAAAGATATTTGTAAGCTGATAGTCTGTTGTTGGATTTTAAACTAAGTTGGCAATAGAATTGGCTGTCCCCAAGCTACATGAGTCCAGCTTGCCCTCCCCAAATGACAATATCCATGGTAGGGTTGCCCCACTACTCAGCTCAGGCTTCTTCTGTCCACCGAGTGCTTGTGAGTCTGAGCTCTGGCAGTCTTCTGCTACTGGGAGTTGTGACATGGATAGGGCTGAAGGTTAGCTGATCCCTGACTTTTTTTTTCCCAGAACCCTAAAAGAAAGACAGATATAGTGACAAGAAGAACTATCTCTGACTGCAACAGCCCGCTATACCCCCTTTGCCACCCACTGAGGCCATAAAAGTTGAGTGGTTGCCAGTAGAAGCTCAGAAGCCCTCTTTTCCAGATTCCTGAAAACTAATCTCCAAGAACTCTAAAAGCAGATGTGAGATTTTAAATTATCTTTATTAAAATGCCATTGATAATTGCGCAGTAGGTAAAATGGACATAGATCTTGTTCTCTAAGACCATACAAATCCTAAAGGAAAACATCAATGAAGAAAGAAAGCCGATGAGAATGAGTTCATTAAAATATGACTGTAATGTTGCCTTAGAATAAAGTAACAGCATTGAAACTCTGTACCTTCTTCAGGAAAAATACTGCAAAAAGACATGACCCATGTGGTCTCAACTATAAGGCATGCTGGGATCTCAAAGGGGAGCTGATAGGGCAAGGAGAGGGCCCAAAATTGGGGTGACCTCGGGCTAAGGACAGATTTTAGGGCTTTTCTTCTCAGATAGGATTGCCTGGTTGTTTCAGCAGAATTAGAATTATACTCTCTCCATCTCTGAAAGCTATGATTAGTGTGAGATCAACTGTGAGCCATGCATTCACTTGGGTAACATGCACACATAGACAAGAAACTACATTATCTCCATTTTACACATGAGGGTGAAGCTGAGGGTCAAAGCTCAGTGCATAGAATTCCACTTCACTCACCTGGAATGGTGCCCAGGATCTTGCCTTCTGGTTTGGTATTGCATCTGTTTTGACAAGGGCAGATACAGATGAAGGTTGGTCTACTGGGGAGGGAGCTGCCTGGTTCTAAATTCTATACCTTGATTGATTACCCAGAGAAGATTCAGAAATTGCTGGCAGTAACTTTCTTCTCAATCTCGAGCATGTTTTGCATGGAAAATGAATCATCTTGCCTTTTTAGTGCAAACACAGGGGAAACTCACAAATGATGTGTCTGCTCTTCTTTCAGGGCCATAATTCCTGTTTTTATTTTGAACTTTTAAAAAACACTTCTTAATATGGTGTACTATAAACAAATGATTTTATGCTCTCATTTGCCAGATATATATTTAATTATGTGATTGATCCTGAAAAATATAAAGCCAATTTGGATATTAATGAGAAGACAGTGATCCCTTTTATCCCCCAATGCAGACATTTTCAAATTAGTCCTCATCTCTGAGCCTTTGCATCTCTCAAGTTCAATTTTACACATTTTGCTGTTTCTTTTAAGTCCTGATTAGATAGGGTGGCATTCTGACTTCTGTGGTTGCCTTCAGTCAATATTTGGTTCTGTTTTCTACTTCATCATCTCCTGTCCTCATAAGATTCTTTAAACAATAGGCAGGTCAACTTTCTATCAGTGATTTCTGTTAGACTCTGATCAAAGCAATGGCCCTTGTTTATCATTTCTGAATATTATACACATTTGCAGAAATGACGAAGTAAGAGGAAGCAAGGCATATAACGTAATGAGAAATGAAAACAGACCATGGAATGAAGTATTTTGGCCTTAATAACAGCAGCAGACATACCAGAAATTTGTACTATCAGTGAGCATACTAAATAAATATATCTGAAGACATCTGAAATTTATCAATATTGTCTTCTTCTTGCTAGTGTTTGGCTCTCCATTCCTCCTTTATCTTCAGTGAATGCTGACAGCAGGAGTGTGAAGAAGTCAGAATTTAGTGTTGAAGGGCCAGATACTGTCCTGGACACTTTACTTACTGTAGTTCATCTATTTCCATGGTTACCTCCAGAGTCAGGTAATTCTATTACCATTTTCCAGATAAAGAAATTGAGGGTCAGAGATATCAGGTAACTTATTTGAAGTCACACTATTAGGAAATGAAAGAACTATTTACTGAAGTCAGTTTTACTCAGAAACCGACGCTCTTTTCCCCACCACTCTCTACTACTTTCAGGAGAAAAATGGTCTGGCAAAATACACGTATTCATTCAGTAATAACTGTATTGGCTCCCTGAATTATTACATTAATATGATTATATTTTATTATACTATACACTATAAATGGTATATTGCAATATATTATTACATACATAAAAATTCTTATTATTATATAAATATTATTATTTATTGCCAAATGCCAATGTGAGGGTCAGGGGTCAATCAGGTATGGGTTCTATCATTAATGAAATGTCCATAGCTATAGGAGCAACATGACAGAGCTACAAATAACTACAATGCAAGGTCAAGCATATGCTCTGGGAGGTCAGAGTATGGAAAACTTCTGACTGGGAAAGTTGGGGAAGTGCTAGAAGGTGACTTTTGATGTGGGCTCTGCAATATGGGTTATATTCGCACTTATGGAAATGAGAAAGAGGACATTCAAGGCAAGGGAAATGGTTTGAGAAACAGAAAAGAAAACTACACCTTGGTGGGTATCCACCAGGTGCCAGAGTTTTGCATGTGTTATGTCACTTAATTCTTATAAGAACCCCGTGGAGTGGTATTGTTGTTTATCCTACAACCACCTCAAACTCAACATGTCCGAGCTGAACTCATCACTTCTTTCTGCCTCCTCTCGCTCCAGCTCCCTTGTGTCCTGTGTGTCTGTCTCAGTAATAACATCACTATCCATTCTGTTGCCCAAGCTTCAGTCTTCCTTATGATTTTTGCCTCTTCCAACTCTGCCCCTCAGCATCATCCAGCCCTGTTGATCCCAACCTCTAAACATCCCTGGAGTCCACCCACTCTCCTGGTGCCTGGCTGCCTTGGCCCTGGTCCAGGCTACATGATCTTTCACGCACTATTGCAACCACCTTCAGCTAGCTGGTCTTGCTGCTCCTGATCTTACCCTCCCACCCATTCTCATCCAATCCATTCCCCACACAGCAGCCAGAGAGATCCTTGAAGGATACAAACTGGGTCACATTCTTCTTCTTAAGACCCTGTGATTACTCTTCATTTCCCTTCGAATAAAGTCTAAATTCTTGAACAAAGCTTAAAAAGCCTTCATAATGCAACCTCTGCTTCCTTCTCCAGCCTCATTTGGGACCATTCTCCATTGTACTTCCAGCCTCCAGTTACACGAAGTCTTTCAGTTCTCTCCTCTGTACCTCCCTCTGATTGCCCACCACTCACTGGACCAGCGCTGAGGTTGAGCAGCTCCCCTATCCCTCCACTCCAACCCAGAGGGTGAGCTGCAGAGCTGCAAGAACTAGGTCTCTTTGTTCACCAATGAGTATATTTTAAATGAATGCATTCATTTTAAAAACTGGGGCTCAGAGAGCTTCAGTTACTTTTCTGAGGTAAAACAGCTAGTTAAGGGCAGAGCTGGGGATCTGAACAAATCTGTCTGTATCCAAATCTAATGCTTTTCTTATAGCATTATGGTGTCTGTCATACATGGGTAAGTGTGAGGCACTCAGGAATTCACTTTGCCTAGATCACAGCATGCATATAAGAGAGGACTAGGAGACAAAATGGGAAATCATATTGCAGGCTTAATCTTATTGCATACGGCCTTGTGCCCTATGGTAAGGAATTAGGCCTTTATTCCACAGACACTGGGGAATCGTGGATGATTTGGGGCACAGAAGTGACAAGAGCAGAGTAATTAGGTTTCCTTATGTCTTCCAAAAGCGAAAGAGAGGGCAGAGGAACATAAGAATTTGGGGCTTTTTGCCACAACCTTCACTTATAAAATAACACCACTTACCTTGTATGACTTTTGTGAAAATGAAAATAAATATGCAGGTAAAAATGCTGTGTAGCCATCTCCCTCTTAATACGTGTCACTGTGGTTTTCTTTCTCTTAATGTTTGTTAAAGGGGCCGCAGACCTTTGTAGCTGCTTCTGGAAGACACTGAGTGGACCCTTTGGGAAGCCACTCTCTGGAGGTGGTGCTGAGAATGTAAATGAAGCTTTCCAGCTCCTGGGAGGTTATGGACTTGTTCATGGAGGCAAGAGAAGCCACAGACTGGAGCAGCTGGAAATTTCCTAAGTGATGGACTGGGGCAAGGGACAAGCAAGGTGGAAGGTGCAACTGTGATGAGAGATGCCCCAGGAGGAACAGTTGCCAGAAGACACTGCTGGCAACCCTTGTGAGTGGGAGCAGCTGGAAACCAGCATTGGAAGCAGCATGGAATAGCATGAAGAGGCGTCTCTGGCTTGGGCTGGCCCCAGCCTGATTTTCTCTCCGGGGAGAGAAGGGCTGTGTTAATTATCTGCTCAGTATCAAGAGGGCACCTGGAAATAAGTATTTTGTTGTAAATAATAATGATAACTATTTTCATTATTATTCCATTGACTGAAGAGAGGAAAAGACAAATCCAAAGCCTAGAAAGTCTGTCTGTGAAAATGCACCTGAAAAAGGTAGTAGATACAACTCCCGTCCAGTTAAGGAACAAATTAGCCATAAGAACAGCTTCCTCAGCCCAGGGAGTTTTGCAGGTGGTCATGAAAGTGAACTTGGGGCTTAGGTCATCCAAGGAAGGCCTGCTGAAAGGATGATTTTTATGTACTTTTCTTTGGACTCACTGTCTGGAAAAGGACATAGTGGTATAGCAGGACAAGACGCAGACAAAACCCCTCAGACACCAAGTTGAAGGAAGGGCTTTATTTGGCCGGGAGCTTCAGCAAGACTCACGTCTCCAACAACCGAGCTCCCCGAGTGAGCAATTCCTGTCCCTCTTAAGGGCTCTAAGGGGGTCCACGTGAGAGGGTCATGATCGATTGAGCAAGCCGGGGTACGTGACTGGGGCTGCATGCAGCGGTAATCAGAACACAACAGAACAGGACAGGGACTTTCACAGTGCTTTTCCATACAATGTCTGTAATCTATAGATAACATCACCAATTAGGTCAGGGGTCGATCTTTAACTACCAGGCCCAGGGTGTGGCACCGGGCTGTCTGCCTGTGGATTTCATTTCTGCCTTTTAGTTTTTACTTCTTCTTTCTTTGGAGGCAGAAATTGGGCAGAAGCCAATAGGAGGGGTGGTCTCCTCCTTAGTGGAATGTATGGGGTGGAAGTTATTGTAGAAGTCCCAGTGGCCTGGGTCAAGGCCTGGACTTGAGAGAAATACTTGCAGGTTTTCTGCCCCCTTTAAGAGGTTACATTTCCAATTGGCATTAAGAGCTGCATACAAACTTAGAGAAACCAACTTTCAGGAATGGGAGATTAATTTTCTCTTCTTGCCTTCCCTAGCACAATAATGCATTCTGCAAATACCTGGTGGGTTAATTGACTGGAACCCTCTAAACTGCATTTCCTATGGCGCAGCTCTGGGCTACAGGTCTTCCTGGCAGATTATTAAGCAGGTGAGGTGGAAATGTATGGAAGTAGAGGTCAAACATTCTGAGTTCTTTTCTCAGCTCTTCTAAGAATAAACTGATATAAATGATGTCTACAACCGACCAGTTTTCCAGATGGCACTCAAGGGTTTTTTTCTCACGTCTTGGCAATGAATATGACTCATCTTCCAGTGTAACAGGTCCTCATAAGTAAAAGCTGAACATATAATTTTGACCAAAACTCAGTAGTTTCTCAAAGAATTAAGTTTAATTCATCAACAGGGAGAAAATGTTGTATGTGGGTGCCACAGGCTAGATTTTCTTAAGTTACCTATGAAAAGATGATATAAATGGAGCTGATTCAAAATTACCTATATTAGAGAACATCCCAAACAAACATTGGTTTAAAATGATTCTTTCAGTGGAATTGGACTCTTTTGCAAGTACAACTGAGAGAACTACTCTTTAATTTGGAGCTAGTTTACATTATTTAATGAATCCCCTTTCTCACTTAATTGGACATTAGGTTTAAGAATGAATAAAAGTGCTTCATGTGCCACATAATAGCTAAACAGTGTCTGTGGCAAGCAGCAAAACCAGCTGACATTCCTGAAGAGACGGATCAGTGGTCTGGTCTCAACCTCAGGCCTGGGAAAGCCATTGACCAAACAACTTAAGTTTCATTTTTAATTTAATACACTGTGTTTAATGCAAAATGTATGGACATCTCGCAACGCAGTGTGCTCAATTGTGGGGAATGGCTGTCATCCCATTGGGTTTATCTTGCAGGCTTGTGGGGCTGCTGTTATTTCCTGGTGGGTGCCTAAGGGAGGAGGCAGGAGAATGCAGAGAATGTGGGGAAATGAAGACTTATGAAGCAGTCCTTTGATTAGATTCGAGAAGGCTTCTTTATCCTGTGTGCGTTAGGCTCTAGTGTGCCCTGAAGGAGACTATGAGTGGGGCTGTGGGTGAAATGCCACACCGGTCCTTGCTGGCTTTGAGACTGCTGGGTCACTGCAGGAATCCAAGAAACAGAATTCAAAAGACTGCTGTGAGGCACTGATAAAGTTATAGAAATGCCACCCTGAGCAAGGGAGAAAGCAGGAGTTCAGAAGGAATTCCACTCTGGACGCTCATAGGACCACTTTCCAGAGTCTCCGCCCTCACCCAGCACACCTTTCATGGGTGCCTACTGTGTGCCAAGCACCAGGCTAAGGTCCTTGGCCTGGAAAATCTTGGTTTTGGTAGATATAATTCCCATCCAGTTAAATAAGGCCACATTAAAATTTGTAAGACTTAAGATACACAGAACATTCAGTGGACACATGAGGAAGAGTGTGACTAAATATTGGGGACATCAACTTAACTCATTGCAGCAAACATGTGTCACGTACCTGTAACATGTCAAACTCTGTGCAAGGTGCCAATAACAGGCAAAACAAGAGCAGACCTTACCTGCATGGGCCAGAAAGGGCTTGGAGGAAGTTTACATGTTTAGGTTAGAGACATAACTTGAGTCCCGTTATGGAGGAAGACCCAGAGACCTGGGAAAAGGTTGGGTGCTGAGATAGTCACAGGAAATTCTGAGAGAGAGAGGGAGAAAGAGATAAGTAGAGAGAGATTAGGTGTACAGATGGCAGTAAGGACGTTTCAGGCAACAAGGCAGGAATAGAAGGATGTTTCAGGCCATCTTTGTAGCTTTCTTTGTCATGCTATGCCATTGAGTTCTGTTTTTTGTCTTGTAGGAGCTGGAAGCCAATGTAAGGTTCAAACGGAGATAACTTGAGCACATCCACATTCTGAAACAATGACTCTGGCAATCAGAGAGCAGAAAGAGTGTATCATAGGTTACTGGAGCCGGTGGAGGGGAGTGTTCAGAAAGGCAGCATTTAACCATTGGAATTGTCCCAGAAAGGTCAAGAAGGGCAATGACTGAAAATAGGACACTGGATTTGGCAAAGAGGTCAGTGGGGCCTTGTCCAGAATGGTGCTATGGTGGCAACTGGATGACCTTGGTTTAAAGAGTCGTTTTCAGGGAAGCAAAGCAGAGGCCCTAATTGTTCAGAATATAGTAGCTTTCTTGTGGTCGTTCTCCAGTCCAGTGAATGTGGTTTGCTTTGTAAGGAAGAAAACCCAAGGAGCGCAGGAGTCCTGGTGGTTTATTCATACCATCAGTGACTATGATGGCCCATGACAGCCGGATTGTGATGTGGGTTGTGTTGCCGCATGGTTTGTCCCTTAACCATGAGGACACAAGCAGCCTCTGGGGCAGCCTTTATTTAGCTCAGGGTCTTTTTCTCCAACTTGGGCTGCCAGCTTTCCTGAGTTTGTTGAGATTATCCTGATTTTAGAGTTTTCAGGATGTAATTTAAAAATAGGAAGCGTTATGATCATTTCTGTGTCCCCAGTTACATTTGTCACCTTCTGAAGATGAGCCTGGGAACACCCTCTCTGAGTTTTGTTTTGTTTTTTGAGACAGAGTTTTGATCTTGTTGCCCAGGCTGGAGTGCAGTGGTGCGATCTCGGCTCACTGCAACATCCACCTCCCAGATTCAAGCGATTCTCCTGCCTCAGCCCCACAAGTAGCTGGGATTACGGGCGCCTGCCACCAGGCCCAGCTAATTTTTGTGTTTTTAGAAGAGACAGGGTTTCACCATGTTAACCATGCTGGTCCTGACCTCAGGTGATTCATCCCCCTTGGCCTCCCAAAGTTCTGGGATTACAGGTATGAGCCACCGCCCTGGCCTCCTCCTTGAGTTTGAATGGGGAAGGGAGGAGCTCTAAGCGTTGTTGCAAATCCCTGATAATCCATTGGAAAGTCTATAAAGGTGGAGTCACATCCCAGGGACCCTATCCAGTGATTGCCAGTTCTGTTTCTCCACCCAGTGATAGAGCCAGACTGTTTTTATGACATTGCGATCCAGCCAGCTCTTTTCTATAATCAATGTTTCCATTCTTTTCCAAAATAAACATGTGGACGGTCATTTGCAAACAGGGAAATGAAAGGTTTCCATCCCTAGGTGCAGTGCATATATTTTTTGCAAACAAAGAATTTAGAAAAGGAATGTAATCTAATCTCTGGTGACTTTGTAATTTGTCTGGAGCATTAGATCTTGGAAGGTAATTTTTTTCTTTCATTTAGATTCAGGTAAATTCCTCCACCCCACCCCAACCCCCAACCTCCTTTCTGGCTTTGTACAGAATTATCAAGCAGCATGGCATAAAGACAATAGGACCTTATTGTATCACATTTCGGGAATGAGCAATGAGGAAACAGGAGCCAAGCCTGGAAATGAACATGTCCTTGTCAATGACCAAGAGAAGATAGGAATTAAAATATGTAGCCGTTATGGTGCCAGAAAATTGCCTGCCCTCTTTGAACGAACCGGTGAGTGCTATTTTGCGTTTATGTCAGGTTTTAAAAATAAATGCAATTCTTTGTGCTAAAATGACATGTAATTTCATAACTACTTTGAAGACAGCCGTACCTTTTTGTTTTCAAGGAAATGAGCAGTTTAATGCCAGTAAAAATCTCAGATATCAAACCTGTTTAATGTAAACAGATTTTGTTTAGTCTGAGTGATTGCTAATTTTATTTCAGAAAGAAATGACTGATTAAGAGTTGTGCAGGTGTCATGATCAAAGCTTACTTCTTGTTCACTGGGGGTGTCAGAGGCAGCCATGCTGTTTATGTATCCACTGAGCTAAATTAGTATCATTATCACTTCAGTAAAGCTCAGATATTACTGTGTTCTCTGCTAAAGAAACCAATTACAGTACCTGCTGGACGGTATACTAAATGACACCATTTAATTAAAGCCTAATCTCTCTCCGAATGAACAATATTTAAAATTATTGTACATGATTTCATTCAATTACTGCAAACCTCTGTCCATTTTTAAGTACGGAAAAAACTCATTCAGCACCCTGACAGCCAGGAAGAAGAATTGCCGTTTTGTGTTGTGTTTGGTGCTGAGAGCCCAGTAACAGTCAATCCAGGACACGCATCAGTTCATGAGCTCTTTTAGTTTTAAAATATTTCAGATTTGTTTCTCAGGCCTCTTGGCAGCCAAAGACCCTATTCTACAATTGCCAGGGCTCCCTCCAAGGACTGGGGTATAATGGAGACCTCTAAAAAGAATATGTTTAGATGAATAAAGCCATTAAAGAAATACAATTCCCATGCCAGGAGCTAAGCTACGTAACTGACAGGATAGCAATTCATTTAGAATGAATATCTCATAAGGGAATGCAAGAATTAAAATGGACATAACAGTGAACTCAAGAGATAACCTGCAATAGAAAGGAAAATTCACTTGTTCGAGGGAGAAATGAGTTAAAAAGATGTAACTACTCAGAAAAAGAGATGGGGGGAGCCAAACGTGAATGGGGTCTCATTCCCTCTAGTCATTTAATTTAGCCATGGAGAAACACTGGCGCACATTTAGGTGGCAGAGCACAGCAGCCTCTAGCCAAGTAACAGTATGTTGCTTCTTTAGCTTTATAATATCAAAGAATATGGTGCATGGATTGAGTGTGTTTATCAGTCTATTGGCTCATTAATAAGATCCAAAGAAAGAGAAATATTAACAGTAACGATACATCCCAGATAGTGGAAATGGACTCCAGAACCCAGACTGTGAATGAGAAGGTTGGAACTCAACCCTAGGCTCTAGCACCATGACTTGCTCACAGGAAGTCTTCTGCCAATGTCTTTCAGTTCCCCGAAGACCTAATCTTGATGTGTGAATTTAATGGCCCAAGGCAAAACTGATCTATTTCTTTTGGCCAGTCCTTGGTAGATGTGGCCTGTTGGAGTCTACGTTCAGACCTAGGGAATGGTGGTGGTCAGTGATGGCTATAAAGATGACCAGTGTGTAGGGTAGGGAACCTCCACACATAGATCCCCTCAGTCTACTTGTGCAGCTTCCTGGATTTTATTCCCTTGGTGTTACATTTTGAAGACAACTGTTAATTTTGTGTAATTTTAATCACCTACTGTTAGGGAACATATGCAATGTCCAAGGCTTGTTATTATGGCTATAAATTAATCCCATATAACATAGAGATTATAGGTTTTAGAGTCCCTTACTCATTCACTCATTTAGCAAATATTTACAGATTCCTAAAGAGACCCTACCCAGAAAAAAACCTCAAATTCAAATTCCCAGCCCACCCTTCTTAACAAAATAGTGTTGAACATATTACTTAACTTTCCTCACCAATAGTGTGAGGTTAATAATATATATTTCCTGGGATTACTGTGAAATTTAAGAGAGCCATTTCAGTGTCTCCCATAAAACAAATACTCAGCAAATAGTAAATACACTATGATTATTGCTTTATGTAAGTAGATGTCAGTTATCTTCCAAAGATGTATAGTTTGGCTGAAAGGCTGTACACAGAAAGTAATAATGATTTATTAAAAGCAATAGGTAAAGAACAAGCAAAAGTGACTGCCAACTTGTGTGGGACTATACGTCTTAACATCTATGTATATGCATATACATACACACAGTTTTTTAAAATGAAATTATGCTTGCTGTCAAGAATGTTTCACACTGGCAATGGTGGTAGGATTGCTCTCTGTACTGGCAGAGTCCCCAGGATCAGGCCTGAAATTATTAGATGTAATCATCAGGTTGAGTTACTTATACAAAGCCAGTTATTCGCCATCTGCCATTTGGAGATGTGCCCTTGGGCCCCGCTTGGATACCAGCCCATTGCTATGCAGCAGGGGGAAATGTTTCTCTCCAAATAACTTATCTCTCGGTTTCGAATTCTAATGACAGAAAGAACTGCAAATAGATGCTCTGTCTTAATGATAAAGTGAACAATGGGCATTCATTGTCCTGCTCACGGGCAGAAACAACGGATAGGACAAGCATTTGGAGGATTCTGAGATAGAGCTGAAGAATAAAATATCTAGAGAACTCAAACTTGGTTCAAAAGATAAATTCTGTAGAAATTTGGCTAGGTAGGAGAAGAAAGTCCTATGTGTGTACCCTGAGGCAGAGATTAAGGCAATGTGGAATATGTGAGGGTTGAAAATTATAAAGCAATGTTAAGATGATGTGTGAAGCACGTTAGGCACAAGTCATATTTGCTGTGGTCTGGCTGAAATAAAAGTAGGCATCAATAGGAAAGGCTTTGCCCTACCCCATGGAGAGTCTGAGAAACATGTGAGACCAGATAGTTAATGACACAAAATCATTTCCATGTAGTGATGGAACCCAGAATGATTGATGAGAGAACTGAATCTTGTTATTGGGTATGTAAGAGAGCCCACTATGCAGACTCTATACTTAAAATCAATGCGGCTTTTATTGTTTTAAATGCCAAAAAAGTGATGAGGAGACAAAGCTTACTAAACTGACCTCCACCTTCCCATGTTTCCCTGCCGTGACTCACCCATACTTGTTGCTGAATAATTCTTCCTAAAGTACTGCTTTGACCATATCACTTCCCTGGTTAAAAGCCTTCAATGGCTGCTCAGTGCCCTGGACCAAAGTATAGGCATACCTCATTTTATTGCACTTTGCTTTATTGTGCTTTGCAGATATTGTGTGTGTTTTTTGTTTGTTTGTTTGTTTTTTACAAATTGATTTGTGGCAACCCTGCATCAAGTAAATCTGTCAGCATCAGTTTTTCAAACATCAGGTTCCCACTTTGTGTCTTTGTGTCACATTTTGGTAATTCTTACAATATTTCAAACTTTAAAAAATTATTATTTTATCTGTTATGGTGATCTGTGATCAGTGTGATTTTTGATGTTACTACTGTAATTGTTTTGGGGCACCACAAACCAGGTCCATATAAGATGGTGAACTTAATCAATAAATGTGTGTGTTTTGACTGCTCCAGTGGTCATCTGTCTCTCTCCCTCTCCATAGGCCTCCCCATTCCCTGAGACACAACAATACTAAAATAAGGCCAATTAAGACCCCTACAATGGCCTCTAAGTGTTCACATGAAAGGAGGAGTCCCTGTCTCTCACTTTAAATCAAAAGCTAGAAAAGCTTAAGCTTAGTGAGGAAGACATGTCAAAACCCAAGACAGGCCAAAATCTAGGCCTCTTGCATCAATCAGCCAAGTTGTGAAAACAAAGGAAAAGTTCTTGAAGGAAATGGAAAGTGCTACCCCAGTGAATATATGAATAATAAGAAAATTAAAAAGGCTTCATTGTTGATAAGGGCTGACAGAGGTGAAGAAGCTGCAGAAGAAAAGTTGGAAGCTAACAGAGTTGGTTCATGAGGTTTAAGGAAATAAGCTGTCTCCATAACATAAAAGTTCAAGGTAAAGTAACAAGTGCTAATTTAGAAACTGCAGCAAGTTATCCAGCTCTAGCTAAGGTAATTGATAAAGGTGGCTACACTGAACAATAGATTCTCAACGTAGAGGAAGCAGCCTTCCATTGGAAGAAGATGCCATCTAGGACCTTCCTAGCTAGAGAGGAGAAGTCAATGCCTGGCTTCAAAGCTTCAAAGGACAGGCTGACTCTCTGGTAAGAAGCTAGTGGAGCCGGTGACTATATATTGTAGCCAATGCTCATTTTCCATTCTGAAAATCCAAGGGCCCTTAAGAATTTTGCTCACGCTACTTTACCTATACTCTATAAATAGAACCAAGTCTGGATGACAGCATACCTATTTATAGCTCAGCTTACTGAATACTTTAATCCTAGTGTTGAGACCTACTGCTCATTTAATATTCACTTCAAAATATTACTGGTCATTGACAATGCATTTAGTCACTCAAGAGCACTGGTGGAGATGTACAAGGTAATTAGTATTATTTTCATGCCTACTTATATAACATCCATCCTGCAGCCTATGCATCAAGAAGCAGTTTCAACTTTCAAGTCTTATTATTTAAGAAATATATTTTGTAAGTCTTTAGCAGCCATTGATAGTGATTCTTCTGATGCATCTGGGCAAAGTCAACTGAGAGCCTTCTGGAAAGGATTAGCCATTCTAGATGCCATGAAGTACATTCATAATTAATGGGAGGAGGTTAAAAAATCAACATTAACAGGAGTTTGGAAGAAGTTGATTCCAACCCTCATGGATGTCTTTGGGGGCTTCAGGGCTTTGTGTGGAGAAATTAACTGCAGATGTGGTAGAAATAGCAAGAAAACTAGAGTTAAAAGTAGAGCCTGAAGATGTAACTGAACTGCTACAATCTCTGATAAAACTTTAAAGAATGAAGAGTTGCTTATTATAGATGAGCAGACAGTGGTTTCTTAAGATGGAACCTATATCTGGTGAAGATGCCGTGAACATTGTTGAAATGACAACAAAGGACTCAGAATGTTCCATAAACTTAGTTGATAAAGCAGTGGCAGGGTTTGAGAGGACTGACCTCCATTTTGAAAAATGTTCTACAGTGGGTTAAATGCTCTCAAAAAGTATTTCATGCTACAGAGAAAACTTTTGTGAAAGGAAGAGTCTATCAATATGTCAAAGTTCATTTCTGTCTTATTTTAAGAAATTTCCACAGCTATCCCAGCCTTCAGCAACCATTACCCTGATCAGTCAGCAGCTATCAACACTGAAGCAAGACCCTCTCCCAGTAAAAAGATTATGATTCACTGAAGGCTCAGATGACTGTTAGCATTTTTTAGCAATAAAGTAATTTAAAATTAAGCTGTATATGTTGCTTTTTAGACATGTGCTTTTGCTCACTTAATAGACTACAATGTAGTATAAACATCACTTTTATGTGCATTAGGAAACCAAAAACTTCTTATAAATACAAAACAAAGCTCATAACAATTGCCAGTATTTTATTGAGTGTGCTGGCGCTGTGCTAAGGGCTTTACATGTATTGTCATATTTTAGTCTCCTCAAAAACCATATGAAGTGGATACTGTTACCATCTTCATCTTGAAGGATTTGAGATCCAGAGAGGTTAAAGTCAGCGTATGATAACATACCTAGTAAGGGCCAGAGGTATGATTCTTTCATAAGGCAACTTTGTCAAGGATTTCAAAGCATATTTGAGAGGAGACAGGTGGGAGTAAGAGGAAGGTAGTTGCCTGCCTCATATTCCCTGGCCCACCTGAGTCCACCTGCAACTGCAGGGGAAAACAGTTTTCCACACACCAACAGCTTCCCTCCCCAAGCACCTGCCACTCACTGCTCTGCCTGAGTGGTTCCTCCTGCACTCTCCCTATGCCCCCATGAATTCTTGGGGATAAGTTGAAAGTGCAGGGGAGCTCATGCCCCTGAGGCAACCCTCCACCAATGGGAGATGGCAAAAGTGGATAAGACCCAACTCGGTGTCCTCCAGTGTGGTGATTCTGAGGTGTGCTCTCCGGGGGACTTGAGCATTAACTACCCCTAGTAGTAACCCTCCCATTAACACACTCATTATTGGCTTTCTCCCCTCCCTATCTCATGTTCCCACTCCCTCAATTCTATGCCCAGGAATCGCCACCCAAACAAACTACTGTCACTCAAGTCTTCATCTGGGGACCTCTTTGGGGAGGTTCCAAAACTAAGACAGTAGTTTAGAGGGGATGTATTTAAATCATCTACAGCTCATGAGCATTCCATTCAGAAGAGAGCCCTATAAGGATTCTATCTTGACTCTTAACAGAAGGGAGAGGACAAAAATTTGAAAAAGGATGTTGAGGAAGATGAGTTGTTTTACCAATGGTAAAACTGCAAATGAAGTTATAAAAGAAGTCTTTAAAGTGCCACTTGCAGTACCTTGAGAGCAGCACCTTGCAGAAACTAGGCCTGTTTCCAGAGGGTTGGTAGTAGATGGCATCCCCCAAGCCTCTGGGTGATGGGGAGACAGCCTGGGAAAATGCAGGAGAATTCTCTCTTTGTCCTGTGTTGTGAGTCCATCCTTTCCTCATTCTGTGCATTCACCTCAGACAGAGATAAGCTGATGTTTCTTGTTTCACAATATTTCAAAAAGCTTTGACAATGGAAAGTAACACAAGCACCTCTTTGTATTCTGAAGGAGCTGACTTTTTGAAGTCTAATTGCTAGGCATTGGTTCTAATACTTTTCTCCAAGGAACTAGTTTAATCCATTTTTATCCTCACAGGTCAGACACAAGATTCTGGTGATTTCCTACATGCTTTAAAAGCATAATCCCCACCAGTTTTGGGACATCCACATCCCCTCTTATTTAGGTTGATTTTATCTAATGCCTTTTCTAACTGAAAGTGAAGGATAGCATAAATTTGTTTCTCAAAAACAATAAATAAATAAAAGCATTGAGGTTAATTCGCTTAGACATTTTTGAAGAAAATGTTCTATGTCTCTTGAGATAATTTTATACATCTCTCTGTGTGTTCCAATTAGGATTGAGGATGGATGCTCTAGAATTCAGAGAAAGACCCCTATCTAACTCATTTGCAATTCCAGGGCAGGGGTATTCTCAAGGCTAATCAAACTGGATGCTCTCCCGGCCAGGTTATATATAAGCAGCATCAGATTCAGAAACAGTCGAGTGGTTTGCCCAGTACATTGCATGTAGATGATTTCCAACAGACATTTACTTAATTTTACTCAAACCAGAAGAGAAAGACATACTATATCAGAAAAAAGTTTGCAATTAATACTAAGAGCAATTCAAAGATTATGAGTAAAATAGCACAGGAAGCACTGTACCTCCAAATTGAGTTTGCTTCCTGAGGTCACGTGCATGAGTGTGTGGTAGTCTACATGCATGTTCATGATTCAGGACTGAGCGAATATGTGAATTTCACGTCAACTTACTAGACTCCTACAGGCTTAAAACAATGCAATTACCAAGTTTCTGAAATCAGAAATCTGAAATTCAGTCAACACTAGACTTTTGAGTTTGCTAGTATTCAGTTTAAATATTTGTTCTGCCTTGGTGGATATGTTATCTATGGCAAGTCACTTTACTTTCCGGAAACCCAGTTTTTTAAGATGTAAGGTTGAGATGATACTTCGCCTAGACCTCTAGGAAGCAGAGCCAAGGCAAGGACTAAAGCACTGAAGCTTTCTTTGACAAATGCAAACCCAGAGCCATGCATGTAAAGGGAAGTAGGGAAACAAGGCAAGGAAAGATGAGGAAAAATGTGATGCCATGTGCCACTGGGCTGGCCACCGCTTTACGGGAAGTTGTTCAGCAGGGTATTCTTTAGAAAGCTTATAGAAACCGTATCTCAGAGCTATTCATACAGGGGAGAAAGGAGAGGGACTTACTGATTCAATCCCTTACTATCTCTTGTCTCCCATTGGTACAGATTGACCTCATTGGCAACTACCTCCTCCCCAGCTTCCAGGTTGCATCTTCTTGCCCTTTGGTGACTGCTCAGGAATCTCACTCCAATGGTCTGCAGTGTGGCATTTGATCCCAGTGTGGAAGCAGAAGGGGATTCAGAGATGATGAGGCTCAACAGGTGTGGCGTGAAAGCTGGGCAGACCCAGGGGTTCACGTGGATGCTGATCAGCCAGGGGTGCTGGGCAGGGGCACAATAAAGGTGCCCACAGTGGTGCAGCCTGAGAGAAGCCTTTGGAATGAAGCAGGTGACCAAGAGAATTGAGAAAGCACACAAAGTTTATGCCCAATCCCTGCTGGTACCTACCACATAGAATTCTAGTCAAAGTTGAACTCATGAAAAGTATAGAGCGCAATACCTGGTGTCGCAGTGACCATGTGGACTCTGAACCAGATGACTTGAGTTGACTTTAGCTTTGCTACTTGAAACCATGTAAATGTAGGTAAGTCACTTGCTTTAAACCTTGGGAATCTCACTGTAAAAGCAATGATAATAATTGTATCTATATTGTGGAGTTTGGGGGAGGAATAAATGAGATAATAAAGTACCTAGCACAATGCCTCATGTGGGGTAAGTGGTCGGTGAATGTTAGCCTTGATGATGATGATAAAGATGATAATGAACCAACAGTGTTTTTATGTAAAGCAAAAATTTCGTTCCCTAGATTCCTGGGTTCCTGACGCAATTCTTCTTTAATGTCAATTATGTATAATTGTCTGAGAAAATCATTGGTATCTGGCATTTTCTATTTTTTGGTTGCATTCTTGTTGTAGTTGAATTATATTAAATTTGATTTCAGTTTCTCTCAAAACCTTGGTTGCTGGAAATTTACCCAGTGGCTGAACGTGATAGCAGCAACTGCTATAAGAAAATCACTATGTAGACTATCGGGCAGCAAGATCTCTTAATAAATCTTGAGCCTGGTCTGAAGTTTAATAACTTTGAAGGCAGCTGTAGTTGGCCAGTCAACCAAAGACACATCAGCTTTATTAATATGATGTTATGGAGTCCTTATCAATGTATGCATCAGTGGGCACCCTAGCAACAGAACGCATCTCAGTGCTGTCCACGAACATTTTTGGTTTCTGGTTTCTGCAATACTTTCTGAGTATGGATGGATCTATGTCTTCCACTAGAGGCGAACTAAGTGATTTTCATCATTCAGGGCTGAAATGTTCCTTATGAAAAAAAGAACTAATTATATACACTTAACTTTAGACACTTTTGTGTTTTCTTGAAATAAACCAGGAAACAAGTAGCTAAAAAAATGGAATATGTTGCCTAAATTCACCATAGATGTAGGACAAATCCCAGCAACTCAGATCAGATGTCCGTGTGGTCTGCACACCTTTGAAAGCTAAGTCTGATTTGGAACAGGGTGTGTGGAGAAGGTGCAGGAGCCAAGGTACTTCCAAGGAGGATTTACATAATGCAGTTCCCTTAGCCCGTCACCATCTCTCCCCTCCTCTACATACACTTCAGCCTGTGAGCCCCTCTCATCTAGCTCATGTACCCTAACTCAACAATAGATAAATACAGACCTCCGAGAGTTGCCTGAATAAGAAAAAAAACCTTAGTTACTGACCTGGACCAAGGGCAGTAGTTCTGTATTGAAGGAAATCATTTTCTCAGCAGGCTTACTCAGCTACATTTTCTCAGCAGGTTTACCCAGGTACTAGAGATTGGTTACAACGATGGATTTAGACTCACTCAGATATTAGTTTGAGTCCTGTTCTATGTAATTTATGACTCTAGGCAGGCTACTGAGTCTCTGCTCCTCAGTTTTCCTATTTCTAAAATAGGGTTGATGAAGAAAAAAAAGATGATGATGTTAATTACTCTTTAAGAAGCCCCCTAAATGCCCCCTAAACTATACTATGTGCTTCATCTACATTCTTTCACTCATCTTCACAATAACTCTTTGATGATTGTACTATCACAACAGACAGCACTCTTTAAGGAGTAGTTACTATCCTGCTCACTACAAATGTCCACCACTGTTACTCCAGGAACTCTTTCATTCCTAACCAGATACTGCTGCGAGGATGTGACAAATATTCTCTTCTGTTTTCTTGAGGCATCAAAGCCTTTCCCTTTTTGTCCCAGTGCTAAATATATCCAAGATATACTGATGGCAAGGATATTTTGTTCCATCATTCTTCCAAGAGCTGCGTAGTACATGTAGTTTTGTCTTATATTATTTAAGGATATTGATCTGTTCTACTCCAAATTGACTTAATGAAGAGTCCGAATGAGGAATTGTTCTACAGAATCAGGCTTCCTTAAAACTGAATAAAATTTAAAAGATAAAATAAAAGCAATAATAAAATAATCTTCCCAATAATTCTGTAAAATATCTTTTAGACTTAGGTATTGAATTTTCTTTGGCACTGTCAGGAGATTTTGTAATTCAAACTGTTCTTTGTGCGGCAGTTACTTTGTGACATTAGCTCCATTTTATAGATCTGTTCTATTGATGCCGGTGCCTACAGAGCAGCAGCCCTGATCAAGACAGGTAGTCAGCCTCCAGGAAGGTGAAATCTCTACTGCCGGAGACATTATAATATTCATTTCTACCCTTGGCTGTGATTTATTAGTAGTGTTTGGATGGTAATTTAACTTAACCCATAATGCATTGCTTATGGGTTATCAGCAGTTTATCATAGGCAGTGCCCTGCATTGCATTACACTCTAAACTCCTGAACCCATCCTGAGAACAATCACAGACACAGAATTACTTGTGCTTTTCCAAAATGGCATATTTATTTTAGTTAAAAATTGTAACTTCCTGTAACCTAACTATTAGTTGACACATTTTTTAAAAAATCAAGCACAGTTGCCTATAAGAATATGCAGAACTGTAAGAAACTTAACTGCGGAAGCTCTGCACTGCTTGTGGAATACACACTAGGCTGCAGGATCCATTGGCTCGCTTGGGAGTGTTGGGAAGGGCAGGGGCTCCTACACTCACTTCCAGGAGGTCTGGGATTGGGCTTCCCTTGGAAGGTGTCCCCCGCTGAGGACTCTGAGCCTAAAGCCCACTCTGAGCTCATTTCAAGGACACTCTGGAGTCCTCTTCTGTGTGCAGTGAGACTAAGCAGAACCCAAGGAGCAGGTTTATGTCTGGGGTTGCCCAGAGGCAGAGGATTGGCCAGTGTGACTTTACAAGGCTTCTTCTAGTTTAATGAAGTCTCTTCTGAGAGACTGTGACACTGCCACTCCTCTTTAAAAGCCAAGGTTGATGAAGAGAGATCTGAAGGAAGAAGCATGGCTGTGGTATTTTAAGCAGCTCAACAAAATGGTAATGAGGTGATTTGCAAACAGGACCAACTGAATGGCCTTGTAGGGCCTGTTGAACACACAGGTCGGGGCCTAGTCTACAGAGCTTTTGATTCAACTTTTTCATAGGGCCTGGATCTTTTTCTTTTTTGTTAACTTTATTGAGATACAATTTGCATAACCTTTTGTTAGGGCCATACCCATGTGGACTCATTTTAAGTACAAAGTTTGATCAGTTTTGATGATAGTATATGCCCCTGTAACCATCACCACAATCAAGATACAGAACATTTCCATCACCCAAGAAAGCTTCCTGTTTTTTGTACTCAATCCCTGCTTACCCCTGGACCCAGTGATCCATTGATCTGCTATCCGTCCCTATAATTGGTGCCTTTTCTAGAATTTTATTAAAATGGTGTTATATAGCATATTTTCATATGTCTAGCTTATTTCTCTCAGCATAATGTTTTGAGATTCATTCATTTGTTTGCATTTCTGATTGATTCATTCCTTTTAATTGGTAAGTAGTAGTCCATTGTTTGGCTATATTGCAATTCGTTTATCTGTTCACTTTCTGATGGACATTTGGGCTGTTCCAGATTTTGACTATTAAAAATAAAGCTGCTATAAGCAACCATGTAAAATGTCACTGTGGAATTGCTGGGTCATAAGTGTTTGTTTTACGTTATGAGAAACTGCCAGATTGTTTTCCAAAGTGGTTGAATTAAGTTTGGATTCTAACCAGCATTGTTCGAAAGTTCGTTACTCCATATGCTCACCAACACTTGGTATCATCAATCTTTTTAATTTTAGTCATTCTAGTTGGATATATATATATTATTACTATAAGTTCTGGGATACATGTGCAGAACATGCAGGTTTGTTACATAGGTATACATGTGCCATGGTGATTTGCTGCACCCATCAACCCGTCATCTACATTAGGTATTTCTCCTAATGCTATCCCTCCCATAGCCCACCAGCCCCCGATAGGCCCCAGTGTGTGATGTTCCCCTCCCCGTGTCCATGTACTCTCATTGTTCAACTCCCACATATGAGTGAGAACATGCGGTGTTTGGTTTTTTG